>NW_027397069.1:5536549-5956633 GCF_003265705.2 Callorhinus ursinus
TGCTATCTTCTTCCTTTTTTTTTTTTTTAACATATAATGTATTATTTGTTTCAGAGGTATAGATCTGTGATTCAACAGTCTTGCACAATTCACAGCACTCACCATAGCACATACCCTCCCCAATGTCTATCACTCAGCCACCCCATCCCTCCCCCCACACCACTCCAGCAACCCTCAGTTTGTTTCCTGAGGTTAAGAATTCCTCATATCAGTGAGATCATATGATACTTGTCTTTCTCTGATTGACTTATTTCGCTCAGCATTATATCCTCCAGTTCCATCCATGTCATTGCAAATGGCAAAATTTCATTCCTTTTGATGGCTGCATAATATTCCATTGTATATATAGACCACATCTTCTTTATCCATTCATCTGTCGATGGACATCTTGGCTCTTTCCATAGTTTGGCTATTGTGGACATTGCTGCTATAAACACCATGGTGCACATACCCCTTCGGATCCCGACATTTGTATCTTTGGGGTAAATACCCAGTAGTGCAATTGCTGGGTCATAGGGTAGCTCTATTTTCAACTTTTTGGGGAACCTCCATACTGTTTTCCAGAGTGGCTGCACCAGCTTGCATTCCCACCAACAGTGTAGGAGGGTTCCCCTTTCTCCGCATCCCCACCAACATCTGTCGTTTCCTGACTTGTTAATTTTAGCCACTCTGACTGGTGTGAGGTGGTATCTCATGGAAGTTTTGATTTGGATTTCCCTGATGCCGAGCGATGTTGAGCACTTTTTCATGTGTCTGTTGGCCATTTGGATGTCTTCTTTGGAAAACATGTCTTCTGCCCATTTCTTGATTGGATCATTTGTTCTTTGGGTGTTGAGCTTAAATTCTTTATAGATTTTGGATACTAGCCCTTTATCCGATATGTCATTTGCAAATATCTTCTCCCATTTTGTTGGTTGTCTTTTGGTTTTGTGGACTGTTTCTTTTGCTGTGCAAAAGCTTTTTATCTTGATGAAGTCCCAATAGTCCATTTTTGCCCTTGCTTTCCTTGCCTTTGGCGCTATTTCTAGGAAGAAGTTGCTGCGGCTAAGGTTGAAGAGGTTGCTGCCTGTGTTCTCCTTTAGGATGTTGATGGACTCCTGTCTCACATTTAGGTCTTTCAACCATTTTGAGTCTATTTTTGTGTGTGGTGTAAGGAAACGGTCCAGTTTCATTCTTCTGCATGTGGCTGTCCAATTTTCCCAACACCATTTGTTGAAGAGACTGTCTTTTTTCCATTGGACATTCTTTCCTGCTTTGTCGAAGATTAGTTGACCATAGAGTTGAGGGTCCATTTCTGGGTTCTCTATTCTGTTCCATTGAGATCTATGTGTCTGTTTTTGTGCCAGTACCATACTGTCTTGATGATGACAGCTTTGTCATCATCACGTCAATAGAGGTTGAAGTCCGGAATTGTGATGCCACCAGCTTTCCTTTTCTTTTTCAACATTCCTCTGGCTATTCAGGGTCTCTTCTGGTTCCATACAAATTTTAGGATTATTTGTTCCATTTCTTTGAAAAAAGTTGATGGTATTTTGATAGGGATTGCATTAAATGTGTAGATTGTTTTAGGTAGCACTGACACCTTCACAATATTTGTTCGTCCAGTCCATGAGCATGGAACGTTTTTCCATTTCTTTGTGTCTTCCTCAATTTCTTTCACGAGTATTCTATAGTTTTCTGAGTACAGATTCTTTGCCTCTTTGGTTAGATTTATTCCTAGGTATCTTATGGTTTGGGGTGCAATTGTAAATGGGATCAACTCCTTAATTTGTGTCTCTTCTGTCTTGTTGGTGTATAGGAATGCCACTGATTTCTGTGCATTGATTTTATAGCCTGCTACTTGACTGAATTCCTGTATGAGTTCTAGCAGTTTTGGGGTGGAGTCTTTTGGGTTTTCCACATAAAGTATCATATCATCTGCAACAACTGGGAGTTTGACTTCTTCTTTGCCGATTTGGATGCCTTTGATTTCTTTTTGTTGTCTGATTGCTGTGGCTAGGACTTCTAATACTATGTTGAATAGCAGTGGTGATAGTGGACATCTCTGCCATGTTTCTGACCTTAGGGGGAAAAGCTCTCAGTTTTTCCCTGTTGAGAATGGTATTTGCTGTGGGTTTTTCGTAGATGGCTTTTATGATATTGAGGTATATACCCTCTATCCCTATACTCTGAAGAGTTTTGATCAAGAAAGGATGCTGTACTTTGTCAAATGCTTTTTCTGCATCTACTGAGAGGATTATATGGTTCTTGTTCTTTGTTTTATTAATGTATTGTATCACACTGATTGATTTGTGGATGTTGAACCAACCTTGAGCCCAGAGATAAATCCCACTTGGTCATGCTGAATAATCCTTTTAATGTACTGTTGTATTCTATTGGCTAGTATTTTGGTGAGAATTTTTGCATCCATGTTCATCAAGGATATGGGTCTGTAATTCTCCTTTTTGATGGGGTCTTTGTCTGGTTTTGGGATCAGGTAATGGTGGCCTCATAAAACAAGTTTGGAAGTTTTCCTTCCATTTCTATTTTTTGGAACAGTTTCAGAAGAATAGGTATTAATTCTTCTTTAAATGTTTGATAGAACTCCCCTGGGAAGCCACCTGGTCCTGGGCTTTTCTTTGTTGGGAGATTTTTGATGACTGCTTCAATTTCCTTAGTGGTTAGAGGTCTGTTCAGGTTTTCTATCTCTTCCTGGTTCAGTTTTGGTAGTTGATGTATCTCTAGGAATGCATCCATTTCTTCCAGATTATCTAATTTGCTGGCATAGAGTTGCTCATAATATGTTCTTATAATTGTTTGTATTTCTTTGGTGTTGGTTGTGATCTCTCCTTTTTCATTCATGATTTTATTTATTTGGGTCATTTCTCTTTTGTTTTTGATAAGTCTGGCCAGGAGTTTATCAATCTTATTAATTCTTTCGAAGAACCAGCTCCTAGTCTTGCTGATCTGTTGTACTGTTCTTTTTGTTTCTATTTCATTGATTTCTGCTCTATCTTCACTATTTCTCTTCTCCTGCTGGGCTTAGGCTTTATTTGCTGTTCTTTCTCCAAGTCCTTTAGGTGTAGGGTTAGGTTGTGTATTTGAGACTTTTCTTGTTTCTTGAGAAAGGCTTGTATTGCTATATACTTTCCTCTTAGGACTACCTTTGCTGCATTCCAAAGATTTTGAACAGTTGTGTTTTCATTTTCATTGGTTACCATGAATTTTTTTTAATTCTTTTTAATTTCCTGGTTGACCCATTCTTTAGTAGGATGCTCCTTAGCCTCCATGTATTTGAGTTCTTTCTGACTTTACTCTTGTGATTGAGTTCTAATATCAAAGCATTGTGGTGTGAAAATACGCAGAGAATGATCCCAGTCTTTTGGTACCAGTTGAGACCTGATTTGTGACCTAGGATGTGATCTATTCTGGAGAATGTTCCATGGGCACTAGAGAACAATGTGTATTCTGTTGCTTTGGGATGGAAGGTTCTGAATATATCTGTGAAGTCCATTTGGTCCAGTGTGTCATTTAAAGTCTTTCTTTCCTTGTTGATCTTTTGCTTAGATGATCTGTCCATTTCAGTCAGGGGGATGATAAAGTACCCTACTATTAGTGTATTGTTGTCGATGTGTTTCTTTGCTTTTGTTATTAATTGGCTTATATAATTGGCTGCTCCCATGTTAGGGGCATAGATATTTACAACTGTTAGATCTTCTTTTTGGATAGACCCTTTAAGTTATGATATAGTGCCCTTCCTCATCTCTTATGATAGTCTTTGGTTTAAAATCTAATTTGTCTGATATAAGGATTGCCACCGCAGCTTTCTTTTGGTGTCCAGTATCATGGTAAATGGTTTTCCTCCCCCTCACTTTCAATCTGGAGGTGTCTTTGGGTCTAAAATGAGTCTCTTGCAGACAGCATATCGATGGGTCTTGTTTTTTAATCCAGTCTCATAGCCTGTGTCTTTTGATTGGGGCATTTAGCCCATTTACATTCAGGGTAACTATTGAAAGATATGAATTTAGTGCCATTGTATTGCCTATAAGGTGACTGTTACTGTATATTGTCTGTGTTCCTTTCCGGTCTATGTTACTTTTAGGCTCTCTCTTTGCTTAGAGGACCCCTTTCAATATTTCTTGTAGGGCTGGTTTTGTGTTTGCAAATTCCTTTAGATTTTGTTTGTCCTGGAACTTTTTATCTCTCCTTCTATTTTCAATGACAGCCTAGCAGGATATAGTATTCTTGGCTGCATATTTTCTCATAGTGCTCTGGATATATCATGCCAGTCCTTTCTGGCCTTCCAGTCCTCTGTGGATAGGTCTGTTGCCAGTCTAATGTTTCTACCATTGTAGGTTACAGATCTCTTGTCCTGAGCTGCTTTCAGGATTTTTTCTTTGTCTTGTAAGTTTTATTATTAGATGTCTGGGTATTGACCTATTTTTATTGATTTTGAGGGGGGTTCTCTGTGCCTCCTGGATTTTGATGATGCCTGTTTCCTTCCCCAAATTACAGAAGTTCTCTGCTATAATTTGCTCCAATATACCTTCTGCCCTTCTCTCTCTTTCTTCTTCTGAGATCCCAGTTATTCTAATGTTGTTTCATCTTATGGTATCACTTATCTCTCGAATTCTGCCCTCATGATCCAGTAGTTGTTTATCTCTCTTTTTCTCAGCTTCTTTATTTTCCATCATTTGGTCTTCTATATCACTAATTCTCTCTTCTGCCTCATTTATCCTAGCAGTTAGAGCCTCCATTTTTGATTGCACCTCATTAATAGCTTTTTTGATTTCGACTTGGTTAGATTTTAGTTCTTTTATTTCTCCAGAGAGGGTTTCTCTAGTGTCTTCCTAGTTCTTTTATTTCTCCAGAGAGGGTTTCTCTAATATCTTCCATGCTTTTTTCAAGCCCAGCTAGTATCTTTAAAATCGTCATTCTGAACTCTAGTTCCAACATCTTACTAATGTCTGTATTGATTAGGTCCCTGGCAGTCGGTACTGCCTCTTGTTCTTTTTTTTGAGGTAATTTTTTCCGTCTTGTCATTTTGTCCAGAGGACAATGGATGAATGAGAGAACAGAATGCTAACAGGGTAACAACGACCCCAGAAAAATATACACCAAACAAATCAGAAGAGGCTTGAAACTGGGGAAAAAGAAAGGGAAAGAAAGAAAAAAGAAAAAAAGATAAAAAAAAAAGAAGAATAATATGATCAAATATGATCAGGCTGGTGCATAGATCAGTGCCACACACTAGATTTGGGGCATATTTTGGTCTGTTGGAAGAAAGTGCCTCCCAAAATTTTAAAGAAAGAAAAGCTTATATATGTACAAAAATAGGGGTAAATACGATGAAGGGATGGAATTTGACCTCCAGGAAGTGGTTGCTTTCCTTTTCAGAAAGTTGCTGCTATTCTTTTCTTCGATCTCCTGTTGAGTTCGTAGGTGTTCAGAATGGTCTGATCCCTATCTAGCTGAATTCCTGGGACCAGACGAAATTTAGGTCTCCTGCTCCTCTGCCATCTTGCTCCTCCCCTCACAGAAAGTCTTTCTTAAAGCGTGGACTACATGCCATCTTTCAGGAAGTCATCTTTTCTAGAAAAGTAGTTTCTATGTCCCTCTGAGGACATTTGGCTTTATGATATTTGTTAAAATGAAATTAAAGGAAAGACCCATTTATTTTACTTCCAACAAACTCTGACACCCACATTTCACCTCATTAATCACAAGAAATGACCAAATTAAGAGACTCACTTGCCATAACAGCAGTCTTCCAGATTATCATTAAGTTTAATTTCCTTTTTGGAAAATTTTCATTAAATAAGTTTCTTCTGACAATAACTTTTTTGGTCCTTTCTTCTAAGGGACTTGCACAGTACCCCTTTAGGTGAAAAATCATATCATAATGACATTTTCAACTATTCAGTGACCCATTTCAAAAGTTTGCTCTTTAACTATGTAGAATACTGAAGGTACACTATAGACTAAGAGCAGGTGATTTACAGACACCTCTAGAGGGATGCAGATAAGCACTTATTTTGTTGTTATTTAATCTGAATTTCATTTAGAAGGGAGCTACCTGAATTGGATTTCTTGTGACTTTTGTCCTACCATCTTCTTTTGTGACAAATTTGCATTCATTTTCTTTTTAATATCCATTATGTTTCTATGAAAGTATGAAATAGAGACCGCAACACAAATCTTGGATAACATATTTCAAATATCTTTCCTACATTTGGGCAGCATCTCTACCATTTTATCTTCTCACACCCACATGGCACAGTCAGCTCATTTATAATTTGTCACCTATAAATGTTCATACATTATTCATTGAATTAAAAGGGCAGAACAATTTCTGTTGTTGTATTTATATTATGCATGTCATTTTCCCTTTGGTTATTTTTCTCCTTACCTTCAGAAATTTGATAATCATCTTACTGTTTTACCTGCTAGCCTCACAAATCCAATTACAAGTTCTTTTAGAAAACAAGCATTTTAAATCAAATTCTCATACTTTTCACTCTAAAAAAATATTTTCACAAGTGATGTACTTTCCTGGAAATAGATATAATACTGTTTCTTGGAATAACTCCTTTAATTTTTAAATCTGCATTCCATTATTTGTAATTTTCTTGAGGACGAGGGTGCATTATGGTATATATGAAATGGCATAAGTATTATTATAAAATGAAAACTTGGAGAAGAAATTATAGAGTGTAGTGCTTAAAGAACTCATATAACTTGCATTCCTGAAAATATTAGTTAAAATTTGCTATGGTGGCATTAAATCAGATATGTCTATAGAGTATGCATTTTCAATTGGGAGTGAAACATCTGTAAAGGGGTAAAAATTGGTTCTTAGGGAGGCAAAAAAAAATCTTACTCTTCCTATTTATAGAGCAGAGATAGATATGTGAAGTATATAGACAGATATATAACATATCTATGGTATTAAAATTCCATATGGGGTCGTGATTAGGAACAAAATATCTAAAAAGACTCCTGGTTGGGGAGAAGGGGGTGTTTAAAAAAAAAAAAAGATTGGAAAACACTGCCTTAGGAAAATGGGAAGGAGAAAGAAATATTTGTTTTCTTCATTTGTTGTTTCCAAGTTGCTTTAAGTAATGTAACAATATTTATGGAAAGTTTATCACACTTACAAATCTTAACTTCACTCTTGAAAAGATGAGTTTCAACTTGTAAGCACTCACACATAGCATCATATGCTGCAGGATGGGAGACAGAGGAAAGGTCCCATGCACCATGTCCATGTGGGGGCTGCAGAGCGAGGGGCACAGCAATGGCGTGTGCACTCCCAGGCCAGGAGTGATGAGTGGGACTCCACCCTCCTGTAGGTTGCATTGTTGACTGCCTGGGATTTAGAGAAAGCCTGAGACAGGACACATTTTAGTTGATTCTTATGAGCACTCCTGGGGTGTTTAGGTTCTGCAGGCAGCCCTGAGGCCTTGTCCCTTTTGTATGGCCAACAGCACAACCCTGGCAAGTTCCTCCCTGTCCAGCTATTGTCAAGGCTCAGTTCACTGACACAACCCACTGAGAAGGGTTGCTACAGTTTCCCCCTCACTGCTCCACTCCAATACTTCTAAACTGTGATGTTCCTCTGAATTGAAATGCTGCACTAAACCTTCTAGCCTACACCAAAATAGCTTATGAGTATGTAAGCTAATTAGATTTTCCTAAATCCCTCCTTTAATTCCTGACATAGTTCTTCCCTACACCAGAGTAACCCATAGTTATAAGTAAATTACCTATATTTTCATGTATAACATTTTTCATAGTGTTTTACCACTTTGGGATTACTGTTTCTCAGAGAACTAGAGTGTTGGCTTATAATAATTAGAAATTATGTTAAAAACAAGGGACTTGCTCCCACGAGTACTGGAATATGGTATTTACACATAATCACATAACAGTTTGCTAAATCCTTTTTTAGTGGCTCTTAGTGGGTTTGAAAAGCATATCGATTTTCCCAATGAGCAAATAATAATGCAAATGGATCCAGCTGCATATTTAATTATGAATTATGATCCTTTAAGGAGATCATTCCATCTGTCTTTTTGATAGCAAATGCAAAGTTAATAAAGTGATTATTTGTATTTATATATAATTTGACAATCTATTTGGATATATTTCAGGTATTTATTAGTAGTTCCCAACTTAAAAAAAAAAAGACACTTTGATATGGGTTTCATTCTTTCCTTTGGAATGAAAGTCTGAAATACAGGTGAAGCCTATAGATATATGTGGGTGCCTGTCACTGTTCCCTCTGCTAATACAACAGCCAGGTCCGGCTGCAGGTTAGACCATCAGGAGAGACCCATCTGCGTTTCAGTTTCTCCGGAGATCCCCCAATGTCTTCATAGTGTTAAAAGACCTGGACTAAGAAACCAAGGCTGGAGAAAACTCACCTGGCAGAGATTTGGATCCCCTGGCTGCCTGGGGCTGACCCTGCAAAGGAGTTACACCTGCCGCATGGTCGCTGGTGGTCCAGAGAGAGCCAAAAGAATCCCACTGATCTTGATGAGCCAGAAAAGGAGCCTCACTAGAAGCTGAATTGTTTCCAGGTAGAGGCAGTTGGAAATGGATTCCACCAGCCTAGGAGGAGCCTTGACATAGAGAAGCTCTCTCCTTGATACCCAGCAGAGAGACCATGGGTTTTTAGGTCACTTACCTTAAAAATCACAGTGCCCCCTACTCCCTCTCATTTATCACTACTCAAGAGAACTTAAAAGACAAACAAAACACAAACATGCAGTCATGAACAAGCAAAGAAAAATTATTCTCAAACAAAGGGACCCAAAAACTGAGACTGAAACTCAGAAAACCAAGATGAATGCATACAGGAGTTTCCCAAACAAGTACAATTGATGGAAGACAGAACAGGGTTTGTTGTTGAAAATGTCTCAAGCACAGGCAATTAAAACACAAAGCAACTTTCTGAAATTTTGATAAAATTTTCAAAAAAACTGAAAAAGGTCATGGTTGATGTTGAGAAAGAAATATTAACACAGAAGATCAAGTGTGTGTGTGGGGGGCACCTCAAAGAAATGGCAGAAATCATGAGGGAAAAATCAAAAGAGACTAGCCACTCCGATGTGACCAATACAAGCCCCTGACGGAAAAAGGGAATGGATAGAAGAAAAGTAATAATGAATGAGAGAGAAAAATGTTCCTAAATTGAGGAAAAGCGTAAATCAGTAGATTGAAAGGAGTCACTAAATCTCAGGAAGATTAAATGAAAAAAAAAAAAATTCCTAGGCAGATCCTTGTGACCTTCCTTGGTGGCAAGCATAAAAAAAAAATTTAAGCCTCTCAACAGGCTTAAATAACCTGCAAAAGCAAAATAAATACACTGTGCATCAGATATGACTCATCTACAATATTGGAAGGTGGAAGGCGGTGAGTCAATCTATGTACAGACCATTGAAAGCAAAGAATCTGTATGCAGCAAGAATAGTCATGTCCATATTAAAAATGCATTTTGGTGGGTAATGGGTATTAAAGTATTAATTAAGGTATCAATTAAGGTATTGATATGATGAGCACTGGGTGTTACATGTAAGTGATGAATCACTAAATTCTACTCCTGAAACCAGTATTACACTATATGTTAACTAACTAGAATTCAAATAAAAAATTGGAAGAAAAAATGAATTTTGGTTAGGGACGTTTAAGAGAGTATACAACCTATGATATTTATCTGAGCAGACTACTCCAAAGTATGCTAATTGTAAGTATATTGGAGAAGTAGCAAAGGAAAAGCAGATGTAGATCAGAGAGGCTGGTGAGGAAAGAAAGGAGGTGGGTGTCAGATCCAAATAAAAGATGACAATTAAAATGTCGCACAAAAACCCTTGGAAAAAAGAAATAGTTATGGTTCAAGAAACCAGAAGTAAATGTATAAACAATCTCAGAAAAAGCAGAATTTAGGAAGGGGCATGATACCCATGAAGCATGGGGTGATAGAAGCATGCTATGAAATTTGTAGTTGGCGGGGGTGTGAGGGATGGGTGAGCAAGCAAATTTGTGTGGGAGAGGAGCTTACAATTATTCCATTTCATTGCAATAATAAAAAGGAATAGATTGATTTATGACAGTTGGGAATTGAACTGGGGGATTAGAAAAGTGGACTACAATGTCCAAATTAACAAGGGTGGAAAGAAATCAGCAACAGTTTGACTATGTCAGAAAAGACAAGAAAAATTTATAGCAATGACATACAAAAAACTGGAAAGAAGACCAAGTCTAATTTTGGCACATTAAATATGTACAGGTTGAATTTTCCTCTCAAAAGACATAGAAAATCAGATTATGCTTAAACACAAACTCAAGTAGTATATTGATTATAGGAAACACATACAAGGTGGCCCCCAAAGGTGGCTAAAAATCATCTCTCGATGAAACAACTAAAAATGACACCTAAAATATTAAAACATTTTAAATGCTTAGCAGAACGTGCAAAAGATTAAGGAATATTCTCAAGGCCAAAAATTAAGTGTGATGTGAGAGCAGAACATGAGATGGGCACTAACACCAGTGGATACTCTGAGGGCATTTGCATATCCTTGTCACCTACAACTTGCCATTTTAAGAGCTATAACCGGCTGTGAAGGTGAGATGCCAAAACAGAGACCCCCACAGAGCGTAGGACACCTGAGGTCTGTACTTCCGTGACAGAAGGAAAAATTCCACCCTCAGAAGGATACAATGAGGAAAACTTCAGTTTTGACCTTGACTCCAGATGGTTAGAAAAAGAATAAGCTTTACTGAAAATGTGTCAACACAAGCCTGCCCTCACATGGGGTTGGAGTTCCCATGGATTGTACCTACTTTTGAAGATGAGATAATTCTTATTTAGGAAATTACAGATCATGCAAAAGATGGAAAACTCTACAGTAAGTTTGAGCCTTGATAATGGTAGTACAAGCAAAAGTATAGACCAATTTCAAATATGACAGTAGCTACAAGTATTATAAATAACATGTTATTCAATAAAATCCAGTAGGTTAGCAGTACCATCTAAGATTTATTCCAGGACTGTGTAAACAGTCAACATCAAGGACTCTTGTGATATGTCATTGCCTCAATGAATTAAAAGCTTAAATCCTGTAAGTAGAACAGGAGGAGTAGAAAAGTCCTTAAACATGGTAGCAATTAAGTACCAAAACCCTCTGCAACCATTTTACATGAATGCTGGAAAACTTTCTTTGAAAAAAGGAGAAAATTATGGATCCTTCTTATTGCCATTTCATTTGATAGACTATTACAATACATGTGTAGCATTATAGCTAATGAATTAATACAGTTAACTCCAAAATAAATCTTGAAAAAATCTTATCTTCCTTTGCAGATGAAATTACATATTTCTATAAAACCCAGGAGGTATTATTTAAAATATCAGAAGACTCTATTAAGGCAGGTATAGAAAATCATTATAGATAAATCAATAACTTTTTTCTCCACTGGAACTAACTAGGTGGAAATGGTAAAAAATAAATAAATAAATAAATAAGTAATAAAGATAAGTAAAAAAATGCATTTGCATTAATTATCATAATATTAAATTCATAGAAATAAATTTCACAAGCAAACAACATCTTTATGGGATAAATTTTTATTAAAGAACATAGTCCAAATAAATAGAAAAACTGTGTTTTTGGTTATGAAGACTCAGTAGTAGTCCTTCTAAAGTCTTCTTTTGTTTTAAAAGGTAAAGAAAAAATTTAAAAAGGTAAATATAGAGATATGTGACCATATAAAATCTAAAGTGCTTGTAGAGCTACTGCCACCAAAGTTAAAAATCAAACTATTGACTAGGGAAAAAATATTTGCAGTTCATAGAGCAGACAAAGATTAATGTCCTTAATATCAGCAACTCTGAAAACTGATAAGAAATACAAAACACCACCATAGAAAATTGGCAAGGTTATGAACAGGAAAATTGTTTTAAAAAGAAAAATTTCAATGATCAATACACATATGAACAGATAAGTAAAGATTTGATTAAGTTTGATTACATCTGATGATAGTATAGATTTAGGACAAGAAACACTTTCCTGCCTTGCTAGAAGGCAAAAGCCTTACTATAACATTTTGAAAATAATCCCTTAATATTTTCTAAAATTTTAAACATGCAAACCTGTCCTTTGCCCCAGCAATGCCAGCCTTGAGAATGTATGTGTAGATATAAAAGCCCAATAAAATACTGATATTGCATAAGGATAGTTAGTGCAGTCTTGTTTTAGAAGTAGCAAAATGCTTAACCATTTTTCCTGATGATTCCTAATCAAGGAAGTACTACCCTTCAATAAATCAGTAAGGAAAATGTTGAATTAAATAAACATTGAAGACTTCTGGGTAAGATGGTAGAGTAGGAGGACCCTAAATTCCCCTCGTCCCACAGATACAACTAGGTAACACCCACATTAGTGTAAATAATCCAGAAAATAACCCAAGGACTGGCAGAACAGACTCTCCACAACTAAATGAAGAGAAGAGACCACACTGAAGAGGGTAGGAAGGGCGGAGACATGGTCAAGAGCTAAATTAACCTGAGGGACTATCCATGGGAGGGAGGGAGCTACAGCAGTTTGACAAGCACCTGGGTTTATGGGAGGAAGATTTGTTTATTAATCTTAGAGCATGTGCTAGAGGGGCAGGCGTCCTTGGGAGACTTCAAGAACAAAAGGGATGGCAAATTGCCCTTCCTGCCCCCAGCCTAGACATTTGTATACCTGTGAGAACATTTGTATACCTGTGGGGACAACACTCACCACGTAGTTTGCTAACAGCATGTCCCACCCATGTGTTCTCCTGAAGACCTGCCCTTTGATTACTCCCTTGGCCAGAGCCCATCCAAAGTAGTGCCCACAAGCCTGGCAGTATGTAAGCAGCCCCAACAGGAGCCAGCACCACCCCAAAGTGACTCCTACCATGGGGAAAGGAGAAGATCACACACACCAGTCCAACTGTGGCACCAGCAGTGGGTTGGGGACAGACATCTTGTCTGACTGCTGGCCCCAACCACAAATGAAAGCTTCTCAGGGGACAACATAGGGGAACTTCCCTAAGTTTGGTGCTACTGCATCTCTGGAAAATACCTGGTCTGACTCAACTCAAGCTCTAGATGGCCCCAGACTAGCGCACTAACAAAAGAGGGACCAAACCCTGCCCAAAACAGGCAAAGAGATTGACTACAGACAACTTGACTGAAAGCAAAAGAAGCTCAGCCGTAACACTAGGGCACACACAACATAAATAGGAGACACTCTTGAAGCACCAAGTTCTCGGGAGCAGGGAACATTGCACGACTTTCCTAAAACAGAAGCAGATACAGAAAGTTAGACAAAATGAGGATACAAAGGAATATGTCCCAAATGAAAGAACAGGACAAAAGAGTTTAATGGAAATAAGTAATATCTCTAATAGAGAATTTAAAGTAATGACCATAAAGATACTTACTGGACTTGAGAAAAGAATGGAGAACCTCAGTAAGGCCGTTAACAAAGGGAAAGAAAACGTAAAAAAGAACCAATCAGAGATGAAGAACTCAATAACTAAAATTTTAAAATAAACTAAATAGAATAAATAGACTGGAAGAAACAGAAGAATGAATCAGTGACTTGAAGGAGAGAGTAATGTAAAGCAAGCTGAACAGGAGAGAGAAAAAATAATAATAAAAAATGAAAATAGACTTAGGGAATTCAATGACTCCATTAAGTGTAATAATATTTGCATTTAGAGGGATCCCAGTAGAAGAAAAAAGGATGCAGAAAATTTATTTGAAGAAAAAAATAGCTGAAAACTCAAATTTTGGAGAAGGAAACAGAAATCCAGATTTAGGAGGCACAGAGAGCCCTCAACAAAATCAACCAAGGAGGTCTACAGCAAGCTATATAGTAATTAAAATGGCAAATAATAGTGACATAATTTTAAAATCAGCAAGAGAAAAGAAAATTGTTACATAAAGGGTAAACCCCATAAGGCTATCAGATGATTTTTCAGCAGAAACTTTTCAAGCCAGAGGGAGCATCATAATATATTTAAAGTGCTGAAAGAAAAAACTTTCAGCCAAGAATACTCTATCCAGTAAGGCTATCATTCAGAATAGAAGGAGTTTCCTAGACAAACAAAAGCTAAAAGAATTCACGACCATTAAATCAGCTGTACCAGAACTGTTGAAAAGGACACTTTGAGTGGGAAATAGACCATAAGTAGGAGCAAGAGGAGCAGGAAACACAAAAGCAGTAAATTTAAGAATATCTATAAAAATTAGTCAAGGGATTCATAAAGTAAAAGGATGTAAAATATGACACCGTATACCTAAAAATAGAGGGGAGAGGTGTAAAGAATGAGTTCAAGGGGAAGGGAGGGAAAACTGAATGGGAAGAAATCAGAGAGGGAGACAAACCATGAGAGATTCTTGACTCCAGGAAACAAACTGAGGGTTGCCGGAGGGAGGGGGAGGGGGGTTGGGGTAACTGGGTGATGGGCATTAGGAGAGCACGTGATCGGGCGCCTGGGTGGCTCAGTTGGTTAAGCAACTGCCTTCGGCTCGGGTCATGATCCTGGAGTCCCGGGATCGAGTCCCACATCGGGCTCCCTGCTCAGTGGGGAGTCTGCTTCTCCCTCTGACCCTCCCCCCTCTCATGCTCTCTATCTCATTCTCTCAATAAAATCTTTAAAAAAAAAAAAAAAAAAAAAAGGAGAGCACGTGATCTGATGTGCACTGGGTGTTATATACAACTAAGGAATCATTGAACACTACGTCAAAAACTAATGGTGTACTATATGTTGGCTAGTTGAATTTAAATTTAAAAAAAAAAAGAATGGGTTCAACCTTAAGCAACTGTCAACTTAATATATTCCTAAGATGTTAGATACAAACCTCAGGATAACCAAAAATTAAAAACCAGTAATAGATATGCAAAAAATAAAAGAGAAAGGACTCTAAACATGTCACTAAAGAAAGCCAGCCAACTGTGAGAGAAGAGAGCAAGAAAAGAAAGGAACAGAGAAGAACTACAAAAACAACCATAAAACAAGTAACAAAATGGTAATAAGTACATTCCTATCATTAATTACTTTGAATGTAAATGGACTAAATGCTCCAATCAAAAGACGTAGCATGACAGAATGGTTAAAAAAGCAAAACCCAGGGGCATCTGGGTGGCTCAGTCAGTTAAGCATCTGCCTTCGGTCCAGGTCGTGATCCCAGGGTCCTGGGTTCAAGCCTCACATCAGGCTCCCTGCTCAGTGGGAGCCTGCTTCTCCCTCTCCTCCCCGCTTGTGCTCTCTCTCACTATCTCTGTCACTATCTGTTTCTCTCTCTCAAATAAATAAAAATAAAATCTTAAAAAAAAAAAGCAAGACCCATCTATGTGCTGCCTATAAGAGACTCATTTCAGACTTAAAGACACAGGTACATTGAAAGTAAAGGGATGGAAAAGCATTTATCATGCAAATGGAGGTGAA
The DNA here is from genome assembly GCF_003265705.2 of Callorhinus ursinus. Taxonomy (NCBI): domain Eukaryota; kingdom Metazoa; phylum Chordata; class Mammalia; order Carnivora; family Otariidae; genus Callorhinus; species Callorhinus ursinus. The sequence goes on from NW_027397069.1 coordinate 5,552,021, forward strand.
AAGAAAGCTGGGATAGCAATACTTACATCGGACAAAATAGACTTTAAAACAAAGACTGTAACAAGAGACAAAGAAGGACACAATATAATCCTAAAGGGAACAATTGTAAGAACAAGAAGATATAAAAATTGTAAATATTGCACTCAACTTGGGAACTGTCCAGTTTTCCCAACACCAATGGGGTTGTTGAAAAGAGACTATCTTTTTACATTGCATATTCTTGCCTCTTTTGTCATAGGTTAATTGACCATATAATCGTGGGTTTATTTCTGAACCCTCTATTCTGTTCCATTGATCTATGTGTTTATTATTGTGCCAGTATCATACTGTTTTGATTACTACAGCTTTGTAGAATATCTTGAAATCTGGGATTGTGATACCTCCCATTTTCTTCCTCTTTTCCAAGATTGCTTTGACTATTCAGAGTCTTTTGTGGTTCCATACAAATTTTAAGATTGTTCTAGTTCTTATTACTTATTCCTTACCAGTTTGGATGCCTTTGATTTCTTTTGCTTGTCTGATTGCTGTGGCTCAGACTTCCAGTACTATGTTGAGTAAAAGTGGTAAGAATGAACATCATTGTCTTGTTACTGATCTTAGGAGAAAAGTTCTCAGTTTTCCACCATTGAGTATGATGTTGCCTGTAGGTTTTTCAAATACGGCCTTTATTATGTAATATGAGTGGGAAAAAATCCCTTCTGATATTCTGTGTTGGCCTAGAAAAACAGGGAAGCTCTCCTCTGTTCCTATTTTCCATTAAATCATCTGGTATCTTCTCAGAGGGATATGTTTTACTAATTCCAACATTCATTCCTGTGCTCTTTAATTAGAAGTTAATTTTATATTACACACTTTAATTCCAGTTGCAAACTTCTTTATAAAATGAGTATTCTTACCCATAGGACAAGTAAAGGAAAAATAACATGCTGTTTTTATAAGTGTATTTTATAACATTGGTGTTTGTTATAGCAAATTCATAGAATCAATGCGATAGATTAAAAGGTTGTATCACTTATTAATATAGTAATATTCATTGTTAATTTTCTTAATGTAGACATAAATCATATTAATATATTAATTTATGTGTGTATATACACACACACAAATTGCTTGATATAGAATCCGTATTTTCTTTGTTTATGTGGCCCAAAGCATAAATGAGATCTACACTTTTTTATTTTAATTTAATGATGCTTAGTAATATGTAAGTCATTTTACAATATACCATGTACATTATAGAAACTGTCTCTAGACAATACAAATTATGGAAAAATGCAGCCTTTCTGTGTATACAATATTCAATAAATGGCAGTGACTTTTAATATCAAATAGTGGGTAATAAAGAAATAATACCACTTATAAACATTGAACATTTTAACACGTTTTGCTGATTGCTCAAGGTGTATTTGGTCTGGTATGTTCTAGTTGGTGTTTTTCAAAACCATTTTTTATAACATGTCATTCTAGATCCTTGTGGGCTTTTCATTTTATATAATAGCAGCTTAAATTCACGCACTAACACTGTATGAAATATTTTGAAATAAATTATAATTTTAGGTTCCAATTTCACTGTCTCTTTGTACCTCCAGGTGGCTTTTACAGTACTTTTTGATTTGGAAGCACTTCTGAAGATATGGTGTTTGGGATTTACTGGATATATTAGCTCATCTCTCCACAAATTTGAACTACTACTCGTAATTGGAACTACTCTTCATGTATATCCAGATCTTTATCATTCTCAGTTCACATACTTTCAGGTAATACGGGGAATGTCTATTTGTCTGTAGAATTTTTTTCTTTCCAGAGAAAATACCAGTCACATTATAACAACTATACAGAATTATATTAAATAGTTATATATAATTATTATATAATAAACACAACCTTGAGGTAAGCCCAATGACATCTTCAATACCAAAAACAGTGCACTCATAAATTATAACATTGTTTTTCAAACTTCTGAAAATTCACAGTAATAAATGGAGATGTTTTCGATGAAATTTTCTCCTTAGATGAAAAAAAGTGCATTCCAACTTCACTAATTTTATTTATTGGCGATTCCAAAGCTGTTATTTTCAGAGCAATTTTAACTTCAGGTGCCAAATTACAACTTGAAACTCTATATACTCTGATATATAGTTTCATGTCCTCAGGAAAGGACATGAAAACATGATTCACAAAAATGATAACAAATATCCTGCAACCATGGGTGAAAAGCTGAGCCTCTAGTAATCACTGCCAAAAGTTCTGAAATCACAGAGGATATCATGGTTCAAGCTTTCAGTATATCAACATCTTTGGACATAAATCCCTTGTCATTTGTTGGGTTATATCCTTAGGCTTGGTTATCATAAGTGAGGTGACCAGAGCAAGAGATATACATATGTTTAAAACTCTTGATATGAAATGTACTTCCCAATCATGCCATTATATGCCCTTGGGTGCTGCGGTCTAGATCTACAAAATCAACATGAGCATTTAGTACCTACGTTTGAGAATCATTGTACATAATTAGAGAAAATATGCCTGATAATCAAAACAACAAGATATCTTTAACAAACCTTTTAAGTCAACCAAACTAAGAAAATACTGATACCTATTTCAGCAAGGATACATATACAAAATATATTCAGGGCTTTAAAATTCCTCTAGTTTCTCACAGATAATTTTTTAGTGAAAAGTTAGAAATACATTAAAATTTTGAATGCAAATATATTTATTTTGGGATTGTTTATGAGAAAAAAATGGGACTTTTAAAATGGTAAACATTTGAGGGATAGCTTAGGAAGTCATATGCAAATTTGACCATAAAATAATGACTGTCATGATTTGTGATTACTTAGAGATATGATTCATTATCTCTAGTTTTTTTCTACTTAGAGATATGATTCATTATCTCTAGTTTTTTTCTACTTGTCTATTTTTCACAAAGTATCTAAAATTAGTATGCATGGTTCTAATCATTTTTTATAGATAGAGACATAGTTGAATAATATGCTGTCAATGAAGTTTGCAACTTCAGTGTTGTCTTTGATCCTGGATTATAACCTAAAATAATTTTACTTATGTTAATGGTTAAGTGATTTTCATTTGTATCTCTCTATACATGACCATGTTTTTATTTTTCTGATGAAATAATTAAACACTATGTCAGTTATTATTTGGCTAAAATATAGATCTCTGCAGAAGTTCAAGTGTCACAAGGATTTTTGCAAATTCACCTATAAGAGCCCACTGTCCTGAGCAGATTAGCTCTTCGTGGGCCCACTCTGGTCTCCCTTGTGGGTCCTTGCACTTCTCATCTGACTTGGCCTTACCTCATTATGTTGGCAGCATGGCTTCCTTTAGTGAATTTCACATTTTCATATTGAAGTGAAGTCAACAGTTTAGTACAAAATGACTCCCTTTATAGCATCAGTTATCTCTGAGAGCAGTTATTGGTGTTATTCGTCTATTTGTTCAAGTTGGTATTTACTGAGCACCTACTATGTGCCAGGCACAGTTCCAGATACGGAGGACAGAGTTGAACAAGCAGGGAGAAGTCCCACCTCTGTAAGCTTACATTCCAGATGGCAGACAGTTCACAAACAAGTACACATAAGAATGTGGAATAAAGTGCTGGAAATATTATAAAGGAGAAACAAGGGTAAAAAAGATAGAGGTTGGGGTGAGGGATGGGGGGGTGTCTATTTTAGAGAAGTTGCTCATGGCAGCCCTCTCTGGAGAAGTCGCTAATAAGCAGAGACTAAGTGAAGTGGAGGGGCAAGCCAAGAGAACCTTATGGCACCTTCCTGAGGTGAAAACATGGTTGATGTGTTCAGAGAATAGCCTAAAGGCCAGCATGGCTGCACTGGAATGAGCATAGGGCACCACTGTGCTGTAGGAAGAAATAAAGCTTCACAAAATGCTCTGGCTCTGACATACCCGGGTAATAATGATGACGTTGGTGGGTATTTATTGTGCATTTGCCATGTGCCAGGCACTGTGCCAGGTGCCTTGTGCTGTTTAGTACTCACCACAGTCCTGTGAGACAGAGTATACAATGCAAACTGAGCTCCCAAGACATTTGATAACTTGCCCAAGACCACATAACTAGCAAGTGGTGGAAACTCATGACTAAGAAGTTTAATTTCGTAGTCTGTATTCTTAGCCATGCAATTTCTAAAGTATCTCACTTGTAATGAACAGAGTGATCTTGAAGACACAGAGTTAGAAATATGACCAGGAAAATGAGCTTTGGAAGTAGCCACGAAATGTTCTACAGTGCTTATCTTTGAGAGCATGGCTTACTTTATTCCCTATCTGTAGGGATGCAAAATCAAAAGGCTTTATTGCACAAACAGAGTGAAAAGGATATTTATCCCCAAGTAAATGAAAAAGCCTAACTAGAATCATTGATAAGGATTTTGCCTTTCCAGGGATACAGGCTTACCCCTTGGAAAATGCTGATCAAATCGGCCATGTAGGAGTCGTGTTGTGTTCTGCTTCTTCCAGCTAATGAAATATTAATTATCAAATTTGCACAGATGTGCAGAGGCTGTTTTATTAGAATTTGGGATAGGACTCAAAATTACTTAGACTATCTTTTAAGTGTGATTTTAATACAAGTGGAGAAAACCCACTGTTTTGAAAGCTGAGCTATAAAGCCAGTTAAATTGTTCCTGTAAACTTGCCTGGGCTCAGCTGTTAACAATTAGATACTGAATCATTTATGTCTTGGAATAACAAATCTGATAAGAATGTGAACACTTTCCATATTATTATTCTGGATATTAATATGAATGTTAATATTTTAATAGCTCTTATGATAAAGCTATTCACTTGTTATTTGGAAAGATGGCCTGAGTGTAATATGTTCTGATTTGGAAACATACATAAATTCTAACAGGAAGACTGGTAGCTTAACCATGTATGTAGCACAATGTTTACTTGGAACAACATGATTTTTCACATAAATTTTCTTTTTTCAGTATTGTGTGAAGGAATTAAAATTAACAACAAGGAAATATACATTTTCTCAGCTTCTTTAAACGTTTGTCCTTTAGTTTCCTATTCACGTGGCTACATTTGTATTCTGTAGACAATAGGAATGATAAGTTTCACCATCAATATTTCCTGTTAATTCAGGTTCCAGGGGAGTAAATGTGGCTTCACGTATGGCATGATGCAGAGGCTAAGATGGTATCATAAGGACTCAGTCTATATGTTCACTCACCTTTCTTCTCTGTCAGTATTATTAAGCTGGCTTTCTCCATCTAGTGGCAAATCTGGCTCCCAGGAGCTCAGGGCTTCAGTGGTGCTTATAGTAATGCCAACTGGAGATAAAAAATGCCACATCTTATAGGTCCAACAAAAGTTCCGAGGATGACTCAGGTCATTGTGAATATTCCCTCCAGGCCCAGATTGTGGACATCATGGAGTCCCTTTTGGACCTGGTGGACCAAGAGTGGAGCAGGAATAATTTGCTAAAGGAACATCAGGAACAATAGGAAGCTAGGGATGCTGGAAAAATCCAAACACATATATGTGTAAAAATTAAAATCTAGTTTTTAAAGCACTTCCTGTTCTTTACTATACTGAAAATAGACTATTCATTTTTCTTCTCCTAAGAAGACTTCACAGACACCTAAAGCTCTTATCAAACCGGCTTAGACACCATATATTATTATATTTATACTCACCATATTTTATTTATGCCCAGACCACCGTTTTCCGGTTTCCTATTTCCTATCTCTAAGTCTGCGATCTGCCTTACAATAAGTGGTATGCCTTACTTTAATTGGAAGCACTTTTTCTTCTCAGAGGCACATAAAAAAAAAAATGTTAACATCTTAGACTTAATTAAAAAATTCTATTTTTCAGGGTGCCTGGGTGGCTTAGTTGTTAAGCATCTGCCTTCAGCTCAGGTCATGATCCCAGAGTCCTGGGATCAAGCCCCTCCTTGAGCCCCACATCGGGCTCCCTGCTCCACAGGAAGCCTGCTTCTCCCTCTCTCACTCCCCCTGCTTGTGTTCCCTCTCTCGCTGTGTCTCTGTCAAATAAGTAAATAAAATCTTAAAAAAAATTTTTAAAAGTTCTATTTTTCCATGCTTTATGCTTCAACTTTGGATTATATACTAATTTATACTTTTAATCATATAAATATGCCTTTAAGAGCTATGCTCTATAAAAAAAAATTTAAGCTATGCCTTTGTATGATACTGCCTTTGCAATTACAGACATTGAACCTTATTTGTCCAACACAATGTTTGACACATAATAATCAGTATTTGTTAAAGTGAATGAGCAAATGAACTTATTAATTGATAAGCAGCTATGGGGGGGTGCAGTTATACACTTTCAAAACATCTAAACATGTGTAGGTATGTTTAGATGACAACCTAAGCAGATATAACAGAGATCAAAAGTACGAGTCTTACATGAGACAGAAGTGTGTTTCTCTCCAGTACTTGGTGGGTGTCCAGGAAAAGTCAGTGGCTCTGCTCCACACGGTCATGCAGGAAGCCAACTACTGAGGTGGACTGAATCTCTCAGCCTCTATACAAGGCTTCTATTTCTGGTCCAAAGGGACAACTCCATTTGTTTCTATTTCCCTGCCAGAGGAAGGCATAAAGAGTATCCAAGACAAGTTGATTTACTTTAATGGGCCAAAAGTTGCAAATACTACTTCCTTTCATATTCCATCAGTCTGAACCTAGTCCCCTGGCCACACCTCACTACAAGTGGGGCTGGAAAATGTGGCCTAAAGTCCTGGCTAGCCACTTGCTAAGCTAAAATTCTGATTGTTCTGTTATTTAAAGGGAGGAGAGAATGGATATTAGGGTATGTCTCAGGCATAAGTGAAGACTCCTTGTTAATAGACTTTTTAAAAAAATGTCTTATGTACAGTAATACATAAGAAGCTTTATTCTGTGAGACAATATAGCTAATTCTGAGCTAAACATTTTCTTCTACATTTGAACATTAGAAAAAAATCACTTTAATTTCAACAACATGTATTACTTAATGGCACTTTGAATTATCACATGCATGTCAAAAAGCTTCAGTTTTCCTACAGTCATTTGGGATTTATTGAGTTCTGGCTCTAAGGCAGGCACTGAGCTAGACTGAGATCTTAGTTATGGTATTGTTACTTTTTGTGTGTGGCTGCTCAAGTGGAAAGGTGCGATTTTTATGAAGTACTGTGAAAAATGAGGTTTTAGTGTGAACTTATTTAAGATTCAGTGTAAAAAAGTGATCAAGTACATATGTTTTTCTCTCTCACAACAGGTTCTTCGGGTAGTTCGACTTATTAAGATTTCACCAGCGTTAGAAGACTTTGTGTACAAGATATTTGGTCCTGGAAAAAAGCTTGGGAGTTTGGTTGTATTTACTGCCAGCCTCTTGATTGTTATGTCAGCAATTAGTCTGCAGATGTTCTGCTTTGTCGAAGAACTGGACAGGTTTACAACGTTTCCAAGGGTAAGAATAAAAAATGCAGCCAATTAATTTCTTCTTCCTATTTTAGTAATAATGGTTAACATCAAAATAGTTTCCCTTTACGAGTGGTTCAAAAATACAGTCATATTTTCGATAACTTAGAATAATTCAGTTTTGATATTTAAAATGGTCTCTTCTGCAGGGTGCATGCATTTGAGCACATTTTCAGCATTGTGAGATTATGTATCAATTCTAAAATTCTGGAAATAGTCTGATAGAATGAGATGCTGAAACCAGTCAAGATGAAAGCTAGGGTTCTCAGCACCTATAGATGAAAATATAACAGAATTTTTAAATAAAATTTTTGTGTCTGTGAGAGTTATCATTTTAAAATCTGTTTTATAATTCATATATTTTTATGACAAGCATAATCTAGAAGGGGTTTTGATTTTAAAATTCATAAACGCTTCAGATTTTAAATGTCTTTAAAAGATTATCTAGTTCATGCCTCTGCATTATCATTAGAATTCACTTAGGCTATGAACGAAGTTAAAAATCAATCAACTCATAAACAGAACTCATGTAGAAAATATAGCTCTAATCAAGGATTCTGAAATTTAACTTCGTGTGGATTTAGAAACATGAAAAAAATATAATGACCAAGACAAAAAAATATATATTCTTTCACCATAAGCTGAAATAGCAAAGCCTATTATATGGGAAGGATAATCTTGGAGTAACAGCAGGATGTAATACATTTTTTAAAATAAGCTTTGAGGACAAAGGTGTCTGTACTCAAACTGGTAGACTAATAAAGCCTGGTTATTTTTTTTTTTTAATCTTGTGCTAAATTTGTTACACATTACCAAGCATTTGTTGAGTGCGTATAAACAGCCAGGCAATTTTGGTGATCTTAGGACAGAAACACAACTACGTCCCTAGTTTTCAAAGAAATTCTCAGTTGAAGGGGGTGCCCCATAAGTAAACATGAAGCATGATAAAGGCAAGCTCAAGGTGCTCTGGGAACCCAGAGGTAAGGTCTGTAACCAGGAATGGAAAAGTCCAAGAAGGCTTCTTGAAGGAGGCAATTACTAAAGAACAGTTGTAGGTAGCCAAGTGTCCCAGGTTTGGAGAACAGCATATGCAAAAGGTCTGAGGTGAGCCATTCTTGTTCCAGAACTTAAAGGAGAAAGAAAGGTCAATGTGAGAGGAGGACATAAGACCAAGGAAGTTTTAAGTTGGGTGAAAGCGTGATTGTGTTTAAATGCTGTTGAGAGAGCGAGTAGAGGGCGAGGTTGAAGATGCATGAGACAGAGGACAGTAGCAAAATGTTCCCGGAGGGGGCATCCAGAGCACGGGCACAAAGACTGGTCTCAGACAGGTGTTGACTTGTCCTGTGTCCAGGTGGTGATATAGGACAGTGAGCCAAACTGAAAGTCACAGTGAGTCTTTGTTCACTTACTGCCACAGTGCAAGCAACAGGCAGAAATAACCACTGGCTCCCAGCATTCCGTGTTCCCCACTGAACAGCATTGGGTGAGTGTCAGGTGGGAAAGCATAGATGTGGCAGGAAGAATAGAGAAAGATGCCTCAGTTGAGGGCCCTGATGATGCACCCTCGGAATAGAAGCACCTGAGCTAGGAATATGGCTGTGCGTAAAAGCATGGCGGCCTGGAGTGGGGGGGTGCCGAGTTTCTACCTCCAACTCCCTCCAGAGGCCTCCCCCATGAGCCTGTCAGGCAGAGCCTCCCCAGTGCCTGTGGTCAGGCCACAGGGGATGAGGTTGGCCTGGAGCCAGACTCTTCAACAAGAGGCTCAGCTCTTCCTGCAGGGCTGGGGGGGCAGATGTAGGCAGAGATGACAATGGTATCATTAAGCCCACCTCCTCTTAGTCTGCCCTCTCATGGGGGAAATGAAAATTGCAGAATGCCACTTGGAGAATGACACTGAATGGAGAATGACACTGAATGTCATTATCACAGCCCATCTCTAAGGCCAGGTTAATTCAGTACATAGTATTGAAGGCCCACTAAGGGTCAGCCATTGTTCTAGCAACAGGGGATCCTAAAAAGAAAACCACCCTCAGTCCCCTTCTTTATGAACACAGTCTTCTCTTAATTTCAAATCTTATCTTCATCTTTTACCATCTCTGCTAATCTCATGTCACTGATTTTATATCTCTTCCCCAAAACCTCTTTGAGCCAGACGGCTTTTGGAGTTCATAATATTCCAGATATTATAAGGGTGATATCACCCCCTTGTTGATCTGAATTGTTTGAGTCAGCACACTGTAATCAACACACTAATGCTTCTTTAGCAAAACATCAACCTTTGGACAAAGAAGGATAAATAAGGACAATAAATAAATCTTAGGTCAGACTGGATTTCTGCCACTAAATGAGCTACCAAAAAAAAAAAAAAGAAGGAAATATTTTAGGTATTTTCAAGAAGTTTGGAATAGTGAAGTTGTGAGTCAGGGCCGTGGCATGCATAGGAAGGCATTGTGGATAGTCTGCACTTCCTGTCTTAGAGATCTGATTTCTTATTACCCCTCCAGCACTTTTTTTTAAAAAGATTTTATTTATTTATTTGACAGAGAGAGGGAACACAAGCAGGGGGAGTGGGAGAGGGAGAAGCAGGCTTCCTGCGGAGCAGGGAGCCCGATGCGGGGCTCGATCCCAGGACCCTGGGATCATGACCTGAGCCGAAGGCAGACGCTTAATGACTGAGCCACCCAGGTGCCCCGCCCCTCCAGCACTTTTTGGCTGTATGACACTGGCCAAATTATTCTCGTAGTTTTATTTTTTCACATCTAAAATCCGGGTAAAAATAGTATTTTCCTCATAGCATTGTGTGTATTGAATCATATACAAAAACAACCCCACTCTGGGCTTAGAAAGCATTTTTCAAATGTTGTATTCTATGTAATATATTTGAAGTCAGTATTTTAGATTCTGTATGAAAGACCAGGCTGCTTCAGAGCCATCTGACTTGGCCCCATGGGATTTGCTCTATTTTTCCAGCCATAATAGTAATCAAGTAGCACTACGTTTTCAGGTCTCCAATTACTCCATTGTGCCTTTCTGCCTGATTACTTTGACCATCTTAATGAAAGCAGCCCGGCGACTATGGGGCCCCCTAATCAGTGATTCTGCAGCTGACAGGGTTGACAGCCTAAATGTGTGAAATGACTAGGAGTAGATTTTTCCTTGTCCATGAACATAATTATGCGTTAAATCCCTGAAAAATAATCAAATTTTGCAAGAAATGTTAAAAAACATCGCAGCTACAAAAAGTAGTCATTATCATTCCCAGTCCGATAAAGCACCAACCATTGGTGCTACTTGCCTGATAGGAAATCAGAAGAGATGGTCGTCAAAAACACATGACTGTCGATGTTAGATTTCTGTTAGGACACTCATCTATGGGTCTTAACCCCTTACCTTCTTCTAGGACATCTCCTTCATTATACAGTGGTTGGCTACTGAGGTGGGTTGGTTAATTACGGTATTAGCCAGAGCACACAACACACTGTTGGTGGGAGCCAGCCTCCAAGATGGCCCGGACTCAAGTAAAGATGATAGAAACAAGTGCTAATGATTCCTTTAGTTCCCATTTTACTTTGGGATGCATCATGTGATCTTTCTTACACATACTTAGAGCTATGGGGTACAGGAGAGTCTACTGGGTACACACTTGAGAGCTGCTGGGAGAAGACCCGCCATGAAGAAAGGAGTCCAGCAGAGGCGGGTCCAGCCTGACTTGGCAAAACAGCCTCAGTCTTTGTGCCCAGGGAAGAATTTTCCTGTGGCTCTTTCTTGAACCCGATCCTGAGCCCGCCGTCTAGGTGGCATGTTCTCCCAAGAGAAATAGGACTGGTTGTAAACCACTGTTTAATTGGACTTGATTGCACCTTGGGCCCAGCTACCCCCTATGAAGCTCTCTAAGAGAACCTGACATGGACACGTGGAAGTGACTTCCCCATCCACTTTCCAAGAAGAGAAGCTCAGCGGGGCAGAGGAAGCAGCAGCGTGGGCACACTAAGTGCCTGCCCACTGCCTGACCCTCTGACGGAGCTCCAGCCACACTGAAAGTCCCCAGCTACTTCCTGGAATACTTGAAGGTGAAGAGGTCCTAAAAACTTGCATTATTCCACAAGTTCCCTAATGGGTCTCCCTGCCTCAGTCAGCTGCTCTTCAATCATTCTCCATATGCAGCAAAAATTAAACTGTCTCGTGGCACCCTCCTGTTTAAAACATTTCAAGGCCCTCCTTTCCCTCAAGATAACAAACATTTTAATATGATTTTCTGTATCTTTTTTTCTCCATCCCCAGTTACCTCGCTGGGCTCATATTTCAGGATTTCCCCTACCACATCTTTCAGAGGCAGAGAGGGCATCTGTCTTGCTCAGTAAATCCCCCCATGCTTAGCGCAACACTTGCTAGTGAATAGGCTTTCACTGATGAATGAATAACAATGCTAGACCAAGGCAAATTTCTCCGATCCTTCCACACCGTATCGAATTCAACATCCCAGAGTCTTTCTTTGGTCCCTTCTGTCCCTTCCTCAAGGAACCACTTTACCCTCCATCACCCTAACCCTTATCCCATCTGAAATCTTTGCATAATTCTGTCAGAGTACTTTGGCAGGAAGTAGCAGAAATCTTGCCTCCAACTGACTTGAACAGTTGGGAAATTTCTCACAAAATTTGAGATTAGGTAGATTAGGCAGAAAACCAAGATTCTGAATCTTTCACTGAAATGGTCTCAGTGGTGGGTTGAATTATGTGCCCCAAAAAGATATGGTGAAGTACCCTGAAATGATCTTATTTGGAAATAGAGGTGATAAAGTTCAAATGAGGTCATGAGGGCGGGCCCTGACCCAGCATGACTGATAGTTTCTAAAGAGAGGAGATTTGGACACAAACACAGACATACACAGAGCGGGGACGATATGAAGACACATGAGAAGGCAACCATGTGATTGGGGTTTCATCTACGCACCAAGGACGTCCCAGGTTTGCTGGCAATCATCTGAAGCTAGAAGAGGCTGGGAGAATCTTTCAGAGGGAGCTTGGTCTTGCCAACACCTTGACTTCACACTGCTGAGCTGTGATACAATAAATTCCCTTGTTTTCAGCCGCTCAGTTTTGGTACTTTGTTAAAGCAGTCCAAGCAAACTACTGCAGTTGCTTTCTCCATGTGTTGTCTTCATGTGTTAGCAAAACAGATGCAATATTTCCAGAATTTGCAATAAAATCTTGAGGAAGAAGAGGGTCATCCCCATCCAGGTCTCCTTCTTAAGAGCAAGGACACCTTTCCCTGTACCATTTTCTACTATCCCCAGCAGACTTGCTGTCGTCACTCATTGGCAGGATTGGGTAACTTGGTCATCCCTAAAGGAATCATTGGCAAGATGACTGGAGTCAACCGGATTGGCTTAAATTAATCATGTGGGAAGGGATGGCTGTTGGGGAAACAACCACAAAACCCACTACAATGGTCAGATGCAGAGTTTGGACAAGATTTCTCTCTCACATCTCTCGTCTCCAAAGCTTTTATATGTCTGGTGCAAACAGGGTGTGTAAATAGACATGTGGTCGGAGGAGGGCTGGTGTTTAATTTCTCTGACCAGAAGCATCTGGGCCCCAGCTCTTTGCCCACATAGTATCTGCAGAGCAACTAGCATAGGGCCTGGCGCATAGTGGATTCCTGCTCTCCCTCTTTTTAGGGCGGTTGTCACTTTCTCTTACACACCGTTGACACTTTATGCAAGCTTCTGTGGCCTCTACTAGACCACAAGAACTTGAGGGTGGCAGCTTCGTGCTCTCCTCTCCCAAAGCACTTAATACAATGCCAATGCCATGGGGTTCAAAGCATCAGGAAGTAGAGTCGGGGCAGAAACAACCAGTGGAGCCTCAGCAGACGGTCCCATGAGATGGAGGAGAGAAACTTGACATTTGTTAATGGGGGGAGAGGGAGGAAGATCTATTGATAGAATTTAATAAAACAACTTAGTCCTCTCAACTAATCACTTTCTCTCCTAATTTGGACCAAACGGACACTTCCCCCAAGGAAGATCAAGTCTTGCTGTGAGGCAGGGTATTCCCCCCAGTTCTTGTTTTGTTGGGACTACTACTTTGTGTTACAAGGAGGTCAATTAGATTAACTTTTCATGATGGAACAGCCTATATAGATCATAAGGCCTAGTTGACAGGCAAGAGCCACCAGTCTTTCTTTAACAAAGACAAAAACAAGTTGCATGTTTCCTGTAGCTGTCTGACAAAAGCTTATGCTTTTTTTTTTTTTTTTTAGGATTTTATTTATTTTTTTGACAGAGACACAGCGAGAGAGGGAACACAAGCAGGGGGAGTGGGAGAGGGAGAAGCAGGCCTCCCGCCGAGCAGGGAGCCCGATGCGGGGCTCGATCCCAGGACCCCGGGATCATGACCCGGGCTGAAAGCAGACACTTAATGACTGAGCCACCCAGGCACCCCTAAAGCTCATGCTTTTAAACATCCACTGTACATCTTCCTTCAGCTCGCTATCTTTCTTCCTTTTAATCTCCCACTAACATAACAATACACAGGCCTCATTTGTTTTCCAGTTCTACAAATGGGGAGTTTTCTAATTCATAAGCAATACATTACCATCTGTAAGAACAGGTACTCGAATTTTAAAAAATTATGTATTTCATGTTTTCTTACTTTGCATTCTCTCAGTGCTAATTACTTGCTCTGTTGAATTTTCACTTATAAAAAAATCATGTCTGAAGCAGTTATATAATATAAGCAGTAAATGCTATAAAACACTTAATTACAAATTAATTTCCCTGTCTCCTCTCGCCACCAAAATGGCTAATCATGCTTTTAGTTGTACTGAATGAATCACTGAGAAATTGAAAGAAACAACTTGCTCCTTAATTTTTTTCATTTTTTTGCCAGATATAAGGAGTCTGACTATATTTCTAATAAACTCAAGGTATAGTTTATCTTCAAAAGTATAGTTACTAGTTCAATCTTTATTAATTTTTGTTTTATTCTTTCACATATTTTTAATTTTTCATGGAATATTTCAGACATGCAAAGAGATGTAAAGACTAATAAAGTGTATTCTTCTGTGACCATACCTAGCTTAACAAGCATGTTAGTTGTGGATCTCAAGTCCTTGAGCGTCCCTTCCTTATCACTCCCTTCCCTTTCCCGGAGAAACACTTTTCTGAATTTGCTGCTTATGTTCTTAGTGCATTCCTTTATGTTTTAGTGTATGTAGAAGCATCAACTGAAAATCACATATCTTTATGCATAATTTAAACCTGCCTTATATGGTCTCAAACTGTGCTGTTTCTTCTGCTAATTGCTTTTTTTTTTTTTTTTTTTTGCTCAACACTGTTTGTGAGATTTACTACCGAGTACATACACTGCATTTTATTTTTCTTGTGGCTTAATAAACAACTATATATTGCATTATATTTATAATGCACTATTCATATGAACACCTCACAATTTGTTTTCCCATTCCCCTGTGTAGTAGGTGATTTCCCCATGGGTTTGGGCAGGACTTCTGAATATGATGGAATTTCACTTCTGTGAATAGGCTACTAATCTGTTAATTTGGAGTCCATCAGAAAGGAGATTATCTTGGGTGTGCCTGACCCACTCAGAGGGACTGGGCTCTTAGTAAGAGGCATTTGTTACAAGAGTCTCTTGTTGGCTTTGAAGAAGTAAGCTGTCATGTTAAAGGGCCATGTGGCTCGATCTTGACGGTAGCCGTTAGGGGCTGTGTGCTTCAAGAATGCAAGATCCTCTGTCCTGCAACCATAGGAATTGAATTCTGAGAACAGTCTGAGTGGGGGTTGAAGCAACTCCAAATGAGACCACAGCCCAGCCTACACCTTGACTTCAAGTTCTGAGATCCTGAGAAGAGAACCCAGTTACACTGTACCCACATCTCTAACCTACAGAAACTGCAAATAATAAATTGGTATTGTTCAAAGGTGCTGAATTTGTGATCATTTGTAACCCAGAAATACAAAACTAGTGCATGCAGGTTTTGGATATTTGTTTCTCATATTTTGTGACTCCAAATAGTGCCGCTCTGAACATTGCAACTAAACTTGTACACATGTGAAATTCTGCATGTGTGGTTGTTTGGGGGGGGGGTTATGTAGCTAATAATAGAATTACTGAGTCTTAGAATAAAGATAACTCAACTTGAACAGGTATTGATAATTTTGCATTCCAGTATAATTTCCCCAGTGTATCTGCCAACAGTGGTACATGAGAATGTTCTCTGCTTCACAACTCAGCAACACTTGGTCTTGTCAGGCTGTGTTTTTCTTTCAACATTTAGCTCTTCATTTAACCTGAATTGATTTTTGTGATTGCTGTGAGATAGAGAGCAATCTTATTTAATTTCCTTTCATATCCTTTGGATAACCATTGTCACAGTACCATTTATTGACTAGTCTACCCATTCCCTATGGTTCTTCTGTGCTGGCTGTGTCAGAATAGGATTCCATATATGTGTGTCCTGGTAAAGACACACAAACTCCTTTTTCATCTCCTTTTGCCATGAAAAAAACACTTTTTTCATCAATCTCTGATGAAGCCCAAAGACTACCCAGCCTTACTTGAGTATCTCAGTTAGCAGCCTCCAGCTTTCAAGGGTCTCTGACTTTGCACCTTGTGCCTGACAGTATATGAAAAACCAAAGGCTAGCAGTAACCATAAATCCCCTAAGATTGCCTTTTTTTGACCCAAGCTGCTTATCAGCTTTTGGTCCCAGGGTTTCCCTTACTTCCTCGGGATCTTAACTAGGCCTTTAAAGGGATGTTTGTTGTATTTTAACCAGAATTTGGAGTGGGCGATTATCAGTTTTTTCCCATATATGATCAGATACCGAGGTTCACTAATACAGTTTTGAGAATTAAAAAACCCACTCCATTGGTTATCTTTCAGACAGATAGATTTCTTTTTTTCCCTATAGACACAACGTGAGACCATTCCAACATCTGCCTTCACCATCTGCAGCCTCATAAATTTGTTTGCATTACAGATATTGTCTCCTCTTGATTCTCATAACCTCATGTTGGTGCTCCCCTAATTGAAATCCATTGTCCACAAAATATCAGATACATCCGTTCACAATGATTGACTAAAATTGTGTATGTGTTTTGTTGCTGTTTATAATTCAGCCCACATTCTCTGTGTGATGCAACTATGAGGTGTCCACACTTGAACAAACATACTAACTGTCATCTTGAACGAACATACTAACTGTCATCTTTAACTTGTAACATAGTTAAGAGTGTAAGGAAGAGGTCAACTTACCCAAAGTAGACACATAAGAAAGAACTCAAATAAGCTAGAAGGTGAAATATGATATCAAAGATATGCTGGAGAATATTGTAAAATTCTGGGAACCTACTGTGTGCTAAGCACTGAGCTTCCAAATATCACCTCGTTTTAATAAGAGGAAGGGTTTGCTTCCAGGGATGGAGGTCTGCAAAGCTGTATGAAGAGTGGTTTTAGGGGTGCATATGGTTTCAACAGATAAGAACTTGGATAATAGCATTAGATGAGAGTATCCCTTATCAGGAAGACAGAATGAGTAAATCAGAGACATAGAGAATCACAGGGCCTGGAGGGACAGATGAGAAAGGAACTGCAGTGTTCGTTTGGAGCCAGACAATAGGGTGTTTTCTGAGGTTGGGATTGTGACACAGCAAGCTGTTGAAGATTTCACTCTTTTATTTTCTTTCTGGAGAATAAAAGAAGAGCTATTTTAAGGAAGGTTACACTGGCAGAAATATTACTTCTCTGAGGAGGTATTGTCATTGAACAAAATTCATTTTTATTGACCGAAGACAAAACTTTATAATTGAGGAATTTGCAGCACCATCAAGGCAGGAAGGGAAGTAATTTTTTATTTTTTCTGTGTGGCCATTACTGTGTCAAATCTCCTACAATCTCTTAAAGTTGGTCCCATCTAAGGCTTTAGGCCAAATTCATCCATGTCTGGACCTGGCTCTGTAATAGAAACTAGTACCCTGCTTTAAATTTTAAAGCATAAAGTGATATAACTTAATGTAATCATCTCCCCCCAAAAAAGCTGTAAAATTAATTTTATTTTCTTTCCACTATAACATTAGAGGGGTTGGTTGGTTTTTGTTTGTTTGTTCAGTTTTTTGTTTTTTTTGTTTTGTTTTGTTTTGCTTTTTCTGCTCCTAGTTGAATTTCTTTCTGTGGTGATTCATCAGTGGCATAGTGATAAAATAATATCCGGTGCACTTCCTTTTAAAGGGCGACTTTAACGCAGCATGAATCACACAGAGACAGCTGTCTTTTCCGTTGTGTGTTGACATCATTAGTCCACTGAACTGCAGTTATCAGAATTATTCCTTGAATAAAGCATCCTTATATTTCAACCCTGAATCCCAGATGGGCACTCTTTTGGGGAGGACCTTTTTTTGCACCTCATCATATTTTGGTTTTCTACCAATCTTCTCACTTGCAGTTTTCCAATATTAATTGCCATATTACATTACTATTATTTTAATAATCAATCTACTCCATTCCACCAACTTCAGAAATAAATGAGAGCCATTAATGAGGAATATTTGCCTCAGTTAAGATGAACTTCTGTAAGGATGTTTTCTGATGAGAAGGTGACTATATTATTAAATATTTTGTTGAGTCTTGCCTACAAAAAAAAAAACCGTCTGTGATTAGACATTTCAACTGTCCTCTCATGACTACCTAAATTCCCCATCATTAAAAACAGACTAGTAGTACATATTTTAGAGGATGTGCTGCAATGTAACAGGCAATAAAATACAACAAGGAGTATACTTAGGGGTGTTCTTAAATGTCATGGAAACCCAGTTTCTCAGCATGACACACTAAATACCTAGCAGTAATCACATAGCCCGACATACAAGGGTGCTTTAGTAAATGATTGGGGCATTAACTGAACAATGAGTACTCACTTTTCTGTATTGCACTGAAAGTTTAAAAACAGGTCCCTTTTATTTTGTGAATCCCTTGATTGATTTTTGTACATATAATTGATTTTACTGCTCTTGTGTTTTAACCTCCATAGTGGTTTTATAAGTGATTAATCTACTACCTTTATTATATGTTTGCATTTACCTGTGAGGTTTTTTCTTTTCATAATTTTCTTACTTCTAGTTATAGCGTTTTCTTTCTACTCAAAGAATTTCCTTTAATGTTTCTTATAAGGCTGGCTTAGTGGTGATGAAATCCTTTAACTTTTGTTTGTCTGAGAATCTCTTTATCTCTTCTTTATTGTGAATGATAACCTTACTGGTAGAGTATTACTTGTTCCAGCTTTCTTCCTTTCAGCACTTTGAATATATCATGTCTCTTCTTGACTGCAAATTTCTGCTGACAAATCAGCTGGTAGCCTTATGGGGTTCCCCTTGTATGTAACTGTTTTACTGCTTTTAAAATTCTTTCTTTATCACTACTTTTTGCCATTCTAATTATTACATGTCTTGGTGGACCTTCTTGGATTAATCTTGTTAGAAACTCTCTGTGCTCCCTGGATCTAGATGTCTGTTTCCTTCCCCAGACTAGGGAAAATTTTAGCAATTATTTCTTCAAATAAGATTTCTGCCCCCTTCTCCTTCTCTTCTTCTGAAATCCCAATAATGTAAATGTTATTATGCATGATGATGTCGCTGAGTTCCCTAGCTCTACTCTCATTTTTTTTTAAAGATTTTATTTATTTATTTGACGGAGAGAGACACAGCAAGAGAGAGAACACAAGCAGGGGGAGTGGGAGAGGGAGAAGCAGGCCTCCTGCCGAGCAGGGAGCCCGATGCTGGGCTCGATCCCAGGGACCTGAGATCATGACCTGAGCCAAAGGCAGACACTTAATGACTGAGCTGGCCAGAGACCCCTCTATTCTCATTTTTTATTATTCTTTTTTCTCTTTGCTGTTCAGCTTGGTTACTTCCATTACCCTGTCTTCCAGATTGCTGATCTGTTCTTCTACATCCTCTAATCTACTATTGATTCCCTCTAGTATATTTTTGTTTGGTTGTTTGGGTTTTGTTTTTTGTTTTTGTTTTTTCCCTCTAGTATATTTTTTATTTCTGTTATTGAGTTCTTCATCTCTGGTTCATTTTTTAATATTGTATATCTTTTTGTTGAAGGTCTCACTGAGGTCTTCCACTCTTTTCCCTAGTCCAGTGAATATCTTTATAATCATTACTTTGAATTCTTAATTAGGCATATTGCTTATGTCTGTTCATTTAGCTCTTTTGCTGTGATTTTGTCCTGATCTTTCATCTTGAACATATTCCTCTATTTCCTCACTTTATCTAACTTTCTGTGTTTGCTTCTATGTATTTGGAATGCCAGCTACTTCTCCTGATCTTGAAAGTAGTAACCCCAATTGCAGTTTTGAATATTCTACTTAGTCAGTTCTTTGTAACTCTCTGCAAAAATACAAAAAGTAATATATACAGTAATACATATATATACACATTACATATATGCATATATGTAGTAATATATATATACATGTTACAGAGAGATAAAACCAACTGCCAAATTATTGCCAGTATCTGAAATCAATTATTAACTATTCCATATATGGGATTAAACCCAGGACCACTTAATGTAATGCATATATTCATTCTTTCTTACTGCCCACCCCTTGGGTATAATACCCAGAGTGTCAGTGAACCCTGAGCTGAGCTGCCTACCCACGCAGAGGACTGTCTCCAGCCTTCTTGAACATCTTCTCTATAAATCAATTTTTTAAAAACCTTAATTTTCAGGAAGCATGATGGGATAAAGTTTATGTATGCACATGAGTGAGCTGAGTACATGTGTGTGCAGACTAGGGGTGAGGGGGTGAGGGCAGCTGTACTAGGCAAATGGAAATGAACAGCTTACATCCTGTTATCCTGTATAATGCAATACAAAAAGGGAAAAATAGTAGAGGCCAGGCAGGGACTAGATATAGAAAGAATCCTGGTAGCTAGGTCAGGATTTGGTCTGTAGTATTGCTTCCATTGTTTTTGTTGTTATTTTAGTTTTCCACATGCATTTTATTCAATTCAGAATCCTAGGGAAAAGGCAGTGGGCAAAGGACAAAAATCCCGCTTCAAACCAACAGAGATGTACTGGATACATTGCTGTAAGAAAAACTGGAAATTTGATGATAAAGTATGCATATTAATATGAGTGACAAGAAAATAATTCCACTAATAGTGTGGACAATACCACATATCCTTTCTTTTTGGATAAGCCACATTTTTCAGGCTGAGTGAAAAGAGGCAGTAAAACCAATGGGGCTTATGAAAAGACATGGCAAAAGAAAAGAAAGGGGGCACTGTCTTGGAATGCAAGGAAGAATATATTTCTGCATTACCTAACTATATAAAAATTATTAAAGTAGGCTTAAAATCGCTGCTACTTCAACAAGACATGCAAAGAAATGTTTATTATATTCGGCCCTATTCCAAAAAGAATATAATGTGTCAATAAGGATTATAGCCAGATAAATAAATTTAAGCCAAATTTAAGAGAATTAATCTAAAGGGAAAACAAAGTCGAAATTACAGTGAACACAAAAACGAAACACAAAAGCGCACCGTGAAGACATCCGTGTTTGCTGGAGTTGAGGCACAAGTGTGACTCCAGTTTTTCTAACAAATATAGACTTAGGTAGATGAAGAGTGATAATAAGATAAAAACAAACTACTTTGTAGAGAAGCATAATTATTCCTGATTAAGTCAAGGAAGACATTTCCCCAGGGGTCATTATTACTGATAGTAACAATTACTGTATATGAAACTTTTTACATGCGAGGCCCTTATAGCAAGAAGTTTCCATAGAGAGAGAGAAGTACACATATAGATATCTGCGTATATCTAATGTAATCCCCAAAAAAACCTATTAAGGAAGTATTTCCCCCACATTATAGATGTTATAATAAAAAGAAAAAGCAATGAGGAGCATCATCAAAAACTGGCGAGAACCAACAAGAAAATGTGCAAGGCTACTATAATAAAGAGTGTGATTTAGGGTCAACATACAAATGAATGGACAAACATGCATTAAAAAGACATCTGGCAAAGAAAGTATCACAATGAGTGATTACAAGACTAATTATTATCAAACAAGCAATATTGGGGATACCAGAGGCTCCCTGTACTCTGTATCAAAATGCCTTCCAGATGAATTAGAGCAAGGATATTTGAAGTGTGAAGAGGTGAAAAACAAAGAGAAAATATCATCTTTCATCTTGGATGGTCAAGAAATTTCTAGGCCTCAAAGAATGAATTTGACTTTTCAAACAAGTCAAAAATAACCACCATAAATAATTTTTAAGAACAAAGGAAAACATGAAGATACAACCTTAATTTATAATGCATGTCAGAAAGAAAGTGTTGAATGGACAAGATCTGTTTGTTATTTTTATTTTTGGCTAATGGTGATGTGCATTGCTGGCATATGGTGATGTCCATTGCTGGCTCTTGGACATTGCACGGGGCAATGAACATTTGTGTAACTCTTCTGGGAATCATTTTTCATTATATATGAAGACACCAAAAAAGCATTTTTTCTCTTTGATCTAGTGATTGCATTTCTAGAAATCTACTCCAGGAAAATAACCAGAGATGCACACAAAGATTGATCTTTAAAAAAATGCTCTTTGTAGCTTTGTGAAAATTTTGAGACAACTTTAATGTCCAACCACCATGGAATGTCTAAATAAATTGTAAATGTGGTGGCATGTCATACAATTATCAAAACTATATTTTTACAGCCTAACTTATGAGGTAAGCCATGCATGACACTCATGGAGGTGATAAAACTTTAAGCAAAAAAGCATTATAACAACTATGTTTGTAACTGAATTCAGTTTTGTTTCAAATACATATAAATGTCCAGGAAAAAATATATAATGTGTCCCTTTATATATCTACTCTTACCAGAGACATAAAAGTTGTAGAAGACTAATTTTAGTTATATAATAAGACTAATTTTAGTTCATGACTTATAAAATCAGCCTTTATTAAAGTCAAATCATTTCAATTAAACATTTATTTGTAAACAACTATCAAATCTATTTTTTAAGGTATTAGAGTGCTAAAGAAGCACTATCAGAATAGAGGCAAGGCTTTGAAATCTATATTTGTGATAGAAAAGAGCAGACAATATAATTTGCAGTGAAGCTCATTATTTGTGAACTTAGTGAAGAAAAATGATAAAGCCCATTCAAAGACAGCAAACAATGGCAAACTCCATTTCTAAAGTGTAGGTTTAAAAAAAAGAAAATGCAAAACTATAAGATTTTTCTGACCATAGTTGCTTTCTATTTGAAGCCACATAGAAAAACCTTGTTCTTGAGCATTGTTATACAAACCAATGGTAAGAAAACACTGAAATTTCCTGTGTAGACTCCGTGGTACGTTCGTTACCAAACTTCTCTTGATAAATCCTCAGCTCATTTAACAACAGGACACACTTCTGCACTTTTAGGAGCCCTGTTTCTTTTGTATATATCACTAAATCTTTATTGCACCAAAAGTAAAATGTCAACTTTCATCTGCGATTTTTATAGCACATATTTGCCAATGAAATGCATCATTTACATCATGAAAATTTAATATGACTGACATTAGCAAAATCACTAATTAAGAAATAGGGCATAAATACTCCCAGAAACTTGACAGTCTGTTCTATGAAGAAAATTAATTCAGAAGTTTCCTATTTGCATAAACCTCCAGGTCTCATTTTCACAGCTGTTTGTTCTGTCAGCTAGATGGTTGCATTGCAAAATCATTTCAACATAATCGGTGGGAAGTATACCTTTCAACTAAAAATATCATGCTCTGCAAGAAAGATTGTTAGAGGAAAAATTTAAGTTCATTCAGTTCATCTTGATCTTTTTTCTTTAAGATAAATGTTTCTAATATAGGAACTTTAACCTTTACGTCATAAATGATTAATATATTTTTATTATTAAAACAAATTAAAATTCTGTCATTATAGATTCTCATGAAAATGAAAGCATTATATTCTTTCCATATGGAAAAATGTTAATGAGTGGAGCTTATTTTAGCAAAGAATAGAAGATACTGGAGATACCTACTTTTCATTAATCAGTTGAGCATAATTGGAGTTTTAGACATGTACCCCAGTACTGTGTAAGACAAAGAAGGTAAATGTTTTAAATACTACGAAATTTCTAAAATTTAAATATTACAGTGTTTGTTTCAGTAATTTAGATTATGAAAGGAAATCAGCAATTATTAGATGTCTTGTACCTACAGTGTTCAAAAGGACAGCAGGAATTTGAAGGCAACAGATCCCAGCCTAGAGACCCAGTGCCACCATTTGCTACCTGCAGGCCTAGGTTAATCATGTAAGGCCTCTGACGGCCAGTGGAGGCTACAGTACATACAGTAATCATTCACGGAGCTATTGCTCACGTTGTTCTACATAATGGACAATTAACTGCTTCAGGAGCTGGAAAGCACCATATAAATGCTAGTCATGGTTCAGCCTCTCTCCTCATGTCATTTTAATCTTATCCTGAAAGAAATCCCAGGAGACTACAAATCCATGATTTTGTCTGAATTGTCCATAGTTATGGTGTTATAGGTATAAGTGAACCCAAGCATGGCTGTTTAAAAGAAAAGAGATGTTTGGATACACCTACAGACACTTTCGGGACGAGAAAAAGATTCACTGGCTTTTGCAAATGAGTTTCTGACATCTTTTACTCTTGAAATTATATTTAAGTGTAGGTAATTTGCTGCTGGAGTAGGCATAACGTTCTGATGTCTGCTTTGCTTCTAATTACATTCAAGCTCATATTGACATTTAAGGCCAATTACTTTAGTCTCGATTCAGTAAGGCTTTTCCGTAGTGGTCTAAAATTTGACCAGTAAACAGACGTACCCCCCCTCTTTTTTACTCGTTTAAATGGAATGCTTGGCAACAAGCACATTTTAGGAATTATAGAAGTGAAATAAATAATGTGGGTTCATTTTGGAAAAAAAAGCAAAAAACTGCTTGGTCTTTTTTGTCAATATAAAAGGCAGTCACAGAATTAATTAAAACCTTCAGTTTCAACTTTTATTTCTTTCTCAGTGGCAAGGAATAAGGCATAATCATTTTATAAAGAGATTAATATTTTAAATATTTCACTTCTACTAACAACAAAAGGAATTGGTTTTAACAGATCTCAAATTCCAAAAGAGTTCATATAAAGAGAGAGACCCACATGGCTCCAAAACCTTTACCATTTAAAAGTCACTGGTAACTAAACTTTCCAGAACACGGCGCTACAACAAAATCCAGTCCATGTTTCACTGTGTTTTCAGATCTCAGTGTATGTGATAACTTCAAGCACAGATCCTGTTTTACTTAGCTGTCTATTATCAATCCATTTGCAGACACCGTGATTTTTACTGTTTATTCAATAAATGCTCAGATGAATTAACAGCACCGAAAGGCAATTTATCAGTTTCTATTAGTAACAAAACATTTACTGTAGCCTTCTTCTGTAATTTACAGGTAAAATATAGTCTGGGAAGATGGACTGGAAAATATATTGTATGAAAACAAAGTTTTCAAGCTGACAGCCAGTACCAATTAATAGATCATAAAATAGAGACACATACAGCTAGCATAGGTAGGGCATTATTTAGTTCAAAGATAAAATGATGCCACCAAAGCCAGTCACACTTTCAAAATCATGTATCTAAAAGGATATATCTTCTTAAAAATATAGTTTGTCCAATGTAATTTTGAACTTTATAAAAATGAAATCATACTGGAGACGACATCAAGAGTTTTAAGTCATAGAGACTGTATAGGGATTCTGAAATTTAAAGAAGGGTTATTAAAGTTGTTTTTCCTTGAGAGAGATTTTTAAAATTTTTATTAAAAAATACTACTTGTATGGTGTTTCGTGTTTATAAAGTCCTCACACATACTGTATTTATTTTGGTTCTCAAAACAGTCTTCGGAGCGACACTATCACACATTTGAGGAAGCTTGGTGTCAGGATGGCTCGGTATTTCACCCAGAGCCGCTAAACCAGGCAGCGGTTTGATCCCAAACTCGGGCCCTGTGACTACAAAGCTAAACCCTTTGTTCTTTGCCTTACTGCTCTGCCGCTCACAGAAGGTCGAGGTCTTATGCTCATGCTCGATTTTAAACGGCACTCTTAGCTCTCCCCTCCAGAAAGGCCGTCTCTTGTGAAGACAGAGATGAGGTGGATGAAGCTAGTCAGATGACAGATGGCAAGACGTTTTGGAAAGCTTGTGGCTGGTCCTGGACTCACCAAAAACAGGGAAGAGCCTTGCTGACAGTGTTGAGGCCCCTTTGGGAGCCAGGGGCAGGGGGCCCCATTTTCCTAGGGGTAACCCTCTCCTCAGAGCAGCCGGATGGGTAGGCACAGCCTCAAAGAGTCAGACCCACCTAGGAGTTGGCATTTTTCCTAAGAGTTGGCCAGAAAAGACAGAAAGATGGAGATTGGAGAACTGGGGAAAATATAATTGAGTTGATGGACCCTGGAATTCCATCGAAACCGTTAAGGAGAAATCAGAAGTAAAGAAATGCTACCATTTTCACGCCAGATTTCAAATCCACAGAGTGTGTATTTATGGATAACCTAGTTTTGCCACAGTAAGTGGTTGCTCTTAGAGCTTTTATTTACTGTATGTTTTAAAATACATTAAAAATGTCATTTTTATTAGGTTTTTCCACCCCCCAATTCTCCATAAGACCTTGATCTAGGTATCAGGATATAGATAGTATCCATATATACTCCTGATCTTATCAGTCATGATTTTGCCAGCCAACATTAGGTAAGTCCAAGATTTATTATTTATTGCTCTCATTTTAAATATTATAAATGTGAGGGGCACCTGGATGGCTTGGTCAGTTGAGTGTCCAACTCTTGGATTTGGTTCAGGTCATGATCTCACAGCTGTGGGATGAGCCCTGCATCGGGCTCTGTGCTGAGCATAGAGTCTGCTTCAGATTCTCTCTCCCTCTCTTCCCGTCCCCCTGCTCATGCTCTCTCTCTCTCTCTCTCTCAAATAAATCTCTTTTAAAAGTTACACCTTTGAATAGTTGAGTAAGTTTTAAATAAAAGGAACTATACAACAAAATATTAAAGGATCATGACATTAGTGGGTTTTTCAGAGGATAAAACTCCTTGACATATTACTGCTTTTTGAGTGGGGAGAAAGAAAAAAGGACATTGAGTAGGTGACTAATTAAGACAATTAAAACCAAAGGAGGTGTCACTTTTATACTCAGTGAATACCATCAAGTCAAATCTTCTATTTTAGATCTGACTGGTAGCAAGACACAGCAGGGACACTCCCCATAAAAAGGTTGAGCCACTATATAAGTTGTCAAATGGATTTCATTTTCAAAGCAAATCTATTGTAGAGAGAGTTCTTGAAACCAGCTAAAGATAGATAAAACAGATGTAAATTACATTGGTAAAATGAAAATTGTATGTCAACATGGGTGGTATTCTTCACCGTATTTTAAAATGTTTAATGTGTATATTTTTCAAAATGAAATAAATATCTGTTTTTACATATATTTTAATACAACAGGTAAAAGGCATATTAAGTGAAAAGGAATTTTTATGTCCACCCAAAAACCTGTACAAGAATGTTCATAGAGTATTATTCACAATAGCCAAAAAGTGGAAACAAAACAAATATCCATCAACTGATGAATAGATAAAATGTGGTCTAGCCTTATAATGCAGTATCAACTGGCAATAAAGTGCTGATACACACTACAACGTGGATGAACCCTGCCCACAGACTGTATGATTCCATTTATAGAAGATGTGCGGAATAGGCAAATCCATAGAGACGGAAAGTATATTGGTTACTAAAGGCTGCAGGAGGGAGGAAAGGGGAGGGAGTGCCAATGAGTACATAGTTTTTGAGGGGAGGCAGAGATAATGTTCTTAAATTAAATAGTGGTAATGTTGTACAACTCTGAAAACAAACTAAAAGCACTTAATTGTTGAGTTTATTTTTTTTAATTTATTTATTTTGGGGGGGGGGACGGGAAGCAGAAGAGGGAGAGAGAATCTCCAGCAGGCTCCCCACTGACCAAGGAGTCCAACACGGGGCTTGATCTCAGGACCCTAAGATCGTGACCTGAGCTGAAATCAAGAGTTGGACTCTTACCTGACTGAGCTACCCAGGCGCCCCGACACTTAACTGTAGACTTTAAACGATGAATTTTATGGTATGTAAAATATACCTCAGGAAAGCTATTACTTTAAAAAATTCGAAAGAGAGTATTTACGCCCCTTCCTAGTTCCTCAGTCCTCCCCATTCCAGTCCCCAAAGCACTAAGTTTATTTTATAGGATTTCAATCATTTTGAGGCACACAAGAACACATCTAGATTTGTATATTACAGATGGGATCATTCTGTATATTCTGCTCGCTATATGTTGACCAAAACCTGAGGTGTTTACCCATCCTACTTTTTAAGAATATTTATTTATTTATTTAACCTAAATTGATATCCACATATACTCAAAACCCAAAACATGCATTGCGGCATCAAGTTTTCAAAAGGCATCCATGATACCTTTTTAAAGGGTTATGAACTGCTTTGCAAGGCCTGGACAAAGACTTATAGCCTGTTTATTTCAGTATAGGGTAATACTCTTGCATTGCTTTCACCTAACTCTAAGAAGGTCCATCAGAAAGAGATTTGGTGTCAGAATGGATCCTTGGGGCCTTGAGAGAGGAAAAGATGTCCTGTCTTTGATCAACCTACCACCAATACTTTGGCATGGGCCCTTGGCCCTGGTGGAAGCCTGGTCTAGGGGACATTGTTCATCCCATTTTTGATCGACATTCAAGGCTATTAAGTTGGAATAAGAGAGAAGCTATGAAAATACTTTTCTTATTTCTCCCTCTTTGGTCGTCTTATTTTTATTCAAGTCCCCCAGGGTCAGTTTATGACCAGAAAGGATAGCACCAAAATGTAGGGCTACTTGGGGAAATTAGCTGTTTTAGTAATGATATCAGGGAGTATTGAGAATAAATGTGGAACTGAGTCCAAGAACCAAGCAAGGTTGGATTTAGCAGGATTTCCTTATAGGCTGGATGCAGGATGTGAGGAAATGAGAAGAACCAAGTGTCTGAGGTTTTGGCCTGAGTACCTTGGAGAATGGAGCTCTCATTCTTCTGAGATGGGAAGGAGACAGGAGGAATAGGGCATAAAGAGTTTGATGTGAAATGTCTAATGCTTGAGATTCCTATTTGATACACATCCAAGTGGAGACATGGAGTTGATTCCAGATATGGGACTAGAGTCATCAGTATATAGACGGTATTTAAAGGCATTGGAATGAGTGAGACCAGCTAGTTAGTGAGTGTTGAGAGGCACAAAAGAGATCGGAGGACCGAGCCCTGAGGCTCTGTAGCTTGTAGAGATTATTAATTGAGCAGATGCCAGCAAAGGAGGCTGAGAAGGGCTGACAGTGAATTTTGTGGCTCTCCACTGCAGTGCTCGTGCCCTTCAGTGACCCCAGGACCCTAGTTCTCTACTCTTAGATGTGTTCTCTCCTGCATCACCCCTGGAACAGCTTGCCTTGTCACACTCCTGCCTTGAAGCTGTCACCCTCTACTCTGGTCTTGCCCTTTGTTTTGTTCCCACATACCTGAGGAATATGATGCACTCCAATTAGAAAAAGGTGCTCCCTGAACCAGTGATTTTCACAACCTTTCTTCTCCATTCAGTGAACATCATTGCCATCTCTACTCTGTGTTTTTTTTCCCACTTAACTTCTGTTCATTCAGAGATTTTTGCTTCCTTGGATTATCAACATGCTCATAACTCTGACTTTTCCATGACCCCTCTTGCTCCTACTGACCTGTATAGCTAGTCTTCAGTTGTTCACCTCCAGATGCTACAGCCAACAATGTGATTTTTCTCTATAGTTTCCACTGGAGGCTCATTAGAGATGTTTTTGATTGGTTTAGTTCTTTTCTGATGAGGCAGACTTGTTTATTCCTGATCACCTTAAGTGCAACTGGCCATTCTCAGCTTAACGGCTCATCCCTGATTCAGTTAGTGTAGCCAAGCACCTCCAGTATGAAAGGGACTGACCTGTATGCTGGTGTTTAATATGGGATTATGTCATTCACAATCAAAACAGTAAAAGCACTTGTAGGGGCTCCTGGGTGGCTCAGTCCCACCCAGGAGTTAAGTGACCAACTCTTGATTTTGGCTCAGGCCGTTATCTCAGGATGGTGAGATCAAGGCCCATGTCGGAGCTCGGGAGTTGGGCTTGGGCCTGCTTAAGATTCTCTCACTCCCTCTCTCTCTGCCCCTCCCCCCCACCGCATTTGCATGCACATGCACATGCTCTCACTCTCTCTAAAGAAAAAAATAAAATTCTTTTAAAAAGTAAAAGCACTTGTAAACAAAGTTGTTTACTCCTATTTACATCTGTAGGTTTGGAATTGAGGGGTGAAGTAGCAAAATCACAGACCCTCTGTCCCTAAAACTTAAGGAAACAAATAAAATAGTTAATTATCAGCCAGAAAAAATTACACCAGCAATAACCACACAAAGGCAAGGCCACAATTTTGTGCCATTATCTTTGAATAGCAGCTACTACGAAGGAGGGAAAAAAGGGGGAGAGAAACAGAAAATCATAGAGGATGAACTCTCTAGTCTCATGCCTTAAGCCTGTTTTTCAGATGTTGAGAAGAACATAAATTGGAAAAGCAAATCCTAAAACATGTACTCATCTCCCTCAATTTGAGGAGACCAGGCCATTGGAGCATGCATAGGCCTGGAAAAGGACAAGAAACCCCCAAGTATAGAAATGACATGTTCCAGCTGTTTTACCTGAGAAAATAAACTGCTAGATCTCACCATTTTATTTTTCCCAGCTAGGAAGAAAGCTTGAGAGTGAAAGCAAAATAATCCTAATTTCCACAAATGAATTATCTCCCGTAATAAACAAAAGTTTAGCACCATGAGAGTATGAAGAGAACAGAAGCCACGAGGGGACAGGTGGCCCTGGGGCATGGTGGTAAGGAGAGCCCCTCTTGTCCTCTCTCCCTCTCTCCCGAGAACCCAAACGGGCAGAATCAGGCTATCTGCCCTCCCCTGGAGACAGCTGGGAGAGCCGGTGAATGGGAGGCTGCCAACACCTGGGACTGGTTGGCTCTGGCAGCAGTAAAGATTTCTGGGACCTATCTGAATTGAAGAAATATCTGAAGCTTGATATTCCAAGCAGGACTTCCCATAGCCCCAGTGAACACTTCTGTCCCTGCAGACCCATCTCCTCAAACAAAGACAGCAAAACAGAGAGAAGAAAACCCAGCTGACATTGAAACAGGACTGTCATGAGTAGGGATGAGATTCTGGGATGACTTTCTGATGCTATAATGGAGAGAACAAAAGATTTAGATAAGAAAGTTAAAAACCAAGATCCTGACAACTGTGGAGCGGATATGAAAAGCAATTAGTCCAAATTAAAGCAAGTAGTAAGAGGACCCCCAAGAAAAATATCTGAGAGTAAGAATCAAATGGTTTTGGGGTAATTGAAGGCTTCAGGAGGAACATCTATAGGAGCGTAACAGTGGAACTTATTCCAAACCAATAGATAAAATGCATGAGAATCTGGAAGGTATAGGAAGTAGTTGGGAAAAAAGTATATATTTCTTTTCCCAATGAAATGTGTGAAAAAAATCAGAAAATTTCAACCAAAACTAAACTAAACTGAACATTGTGTTAAGAAAGCAAAGATTCCAATAAAGTGCATTAAACTGGGCCAGATTCTGAGCAATTAGCAGACAGTGAGAAAGGGAGCCGCTCAATCTGGAACATTCTCCCTCTGGTACCATATAGGTCATACATTGGAGCCCTGGAGGAGGAAGTAGGATTTGAGAACATTACCGGGCTCACAGTGAACAATATTTTCATAGTCAACATACTGACTATCAATCTGTTGATTGTCAATGTACTGACAAGCATGAAAGACCAATTAGGACTGAAAAACATAAAGTTTATGCTTATCATTCATTAAGAAACCCATCATCACGTTCCTTTACTATGCAATATTTTAACGATATGGCATCACCTTGACTAAACTTTTGAAAAGTAATATTAATCAGCTTAACAAGAAATGTGTGGAAACCATATAAGAAGAAATATTTGTTCAGAATCATGAATAAAAACTTAATAAATGGGAAGATAAACATTTCCGTGAGACTGGAGAATAAGAATATCAATTTTTCTTAGACTAATGTGATCTCAACAAATAAAACAAGATGTTTCGAGGAATTAATATATAAAAATAAATGAAAGAATTCTGAAAACAAAAGTTTATGAGGAGCAGCTAGGAATCTTACCAGTTATTAAAAGAAATGTACAATTGTTAGACAATTTGGAGATCAGATAGATTGATGGAGAAGAATAGAAATTTACAATTAGAGCTGAAATTATATGAGTATTCAGTATATAATAAAGGGAGTATTTCAAATTATTGAACAGATAGATTTTTTTCATTTATATTATGCTGAGTCAGGTGATCACCTATTTGAAAGAAAAAATAAGATTAATTCCTATCTCACTTCTTATACCAAAATAAATTCCAGATTTAGACTGATTTAAATAGTGACTTCTGGTTAAGCATGTTAAACATAACAAAATAAGGAACATAAAAGTACGCGTACATTTAAGTCTAATATTCCAATGAGAGAAGTTTTTTTGTTTTGTTTTGTTTTTTACCTTAGATAAAATAATAGCAAATTAGACCACATAGAAATTTAAAATTAATGTTTGCAAAAATGCCACAAACAGAGGAAAATACCTTAAACATATATGACAGATAAAAGACTAGTTTTCTTAATTTATAAAGAGCTGGTGGAAACCCATAAGGAGGGGCAAGAGGTCCACAGGGTAGGAGATTGGCATTACATAACAGCGGGTAGCTTGGAGAAAAGAGAGGACTTCCTCCAGGTCTTTGTTCCTTGCCCCCTTCTCCACCATTTACATCATACTTGTTTTCATCATGACAATCACTTGCCATCATTTTCCCCAAACAGTTCTTGCCTCACCCAGAAGGGATACATTTGTACTTCTCACTTGCTCCCTGATAGCTTTACCATAGTTCTCTTATACACCATATTTTCCATTTTACCTTTTATTAGAGTTGGTCATTTTCATCTTATTCTATCACTTTTGATTATAAATTTCTTGGTAGAAGAAACTGTGTCTTCCTCATTTCAATGCCTGACACCTCAAGCCTCCAGAAACCACTAACAATCCATGTTTAAATAAGTAAGCTAAGCAGACTCTTCAAGGGACGCACATTCTGTGGACAATATAAGTGTACTTGAGTTACATCTCAATCATCGGGATTTAAATTTCTGGATAAAATCTCAGCAGATAAAAATCTGCTGGATAAAATAGCAGCCTTCATGCAAAGCACAAATTCATTTTCAGCCTGTGATAGACGTATTTCATGGCACTAATTTTCATTGGTTTATCCACGTAAGCAGCTAGAAAGACACACATTGTAACAAAGCGTTGCTCTCAAATATAATTCACAGCATCTTACAACATGCATTTTCAGGTGGCTAAGCTGTACAGAAATGAGATTTTTTTTTTTATTCTGAGACTCTGAAGAGAGTAGAAGATAACCCCAGTGTTCTTGCCCACATTGCTTATCTGCCAGCAACGGGTTACAATCCCATAGCTCCACGTTCCCGAGCATTTACTGAATGCATAATAGCTGAGTATTCATGAAAGCTAATGTAGTGGATGAAAACAAATTAATTTGGTTAGTGCCCAAGGCAGTTGAAAGGTACACCTGCATTTTTTGGTCTCTAGGTACTAAGAATAGATGTTGGATTTAATCACAAGCTTGCCTGTCATTTTGGGGGAAAGAAATCCATGTTGGGTAAAATTCCCTTTATACTGGTGGGGGTTTTTGATCTTCCCCTGTTGCTGTTGAGTCTTTAGGATGCACACACTTTTTCACACTGGTGACATCTTCATTGAAGAAAATACAGCAGTCTGATATTTTTTTATGAATCATCTTTGGAACCTGTGTTCCTTGTCTTTGTACATAATAAATCTTCGACAGAAAAAAAAAAAACACAGGGAAAAAAATAATTCCCTTGATGATAAGTGCTGGCATACTTATGAAGTTAAATGACGTGTTGCAAAATCTTCTGAAGCATTTTTAGGATGAGTTAGAGCTAATATTCTCTTAGGCCCCCTGGCAGGGAAAGTATTATATTGTCCTTGACAAAGCTGAGTTCAAGCATCGCTAACAGCATACTTCGTACTTTTGTGAACAAGACACACTGTAGGGTAATGAGATTATAGAAAAATTAACTCAAGGAGATGTTAAGTGTTTCACACATGGACAAAGGGTAAGTGGAAAAACTTATCTCCTGGTACAAGAATCATTTAACAATTAATTGCTCCTTTGTTCAGATGGGTCCACTATGTGCTAGGCATTTAATGTCATACTTCTAAAACAGTTCGTGAAGTGTCCCTAGCAAAGCAAACTGCTAAGAGAGCTTACTCTGTGGGGTACAGCTTGGAAAGTAGTAGATTCAATACCTCACTGAACACAGAATGTGATACTTGGAAAAGGACTTACTTTGGAGTCATAATGACTCAGTGTTAACTTGTTAGTGTCACACATTAGTAGAGTGACTTTGGGCTAATCACCTATCATTCTTAAGCCTCATTTTCCTTATCTTCAAAAAGAAAGAGTCAGAGTAGATTACCTGTAGTGACCATTTTGTCTCTAAGATCCTATCAATGTAACAGGGTTTTTATCTTGGGCTCTGTCCGTCTTTGTATTATCCTGGACCTTATTTCTTGGAATCTGAGAGTCCAGTTTACAACTTCATTGTACTAAAGCCTATAAAGACATTTTTAAAGAGTCACTAGATTCCAATTTTCACTTTCCCCAGACATCATCATTATCATAAATCCTCATTAAGAAACATTTATTGACCACTAATGTATATAAGACACATGAGTCAGGGCTCTACATATAACTCTATATTTAATAAGAAAAACTTGTAAGAATGGAACTAACCAAAGATCTTGGCAGAGAAAGTATGAGTCTTGTAGCTTGGCTGGATTCTGTTGGAATGCTCTATTTTAATTAATTAATTTATTTATTTATTTAGGTCTTGGCCTCTTTCATGGTCTTGACTCTGTGCCTTGAAAATAAAATAATCATGACAAGTGTGTTTGTCTTTATTAAGTTACTCTGTATGGCAGTATCATTTAGAAATATTTGTTTCTTGGGGCACCTGGGTGGCTCTTTTGGTTAAGCCTCTGACTCTTGATTTTGGCTCAGGTCATGATCTCAGGGTCATGAGATCAAGCCCTGTTAAGCTCTACACTGAGTGTGGCGCTTGCTTGAGATTCTCTCTCCTTCTCCCGCTACCCCCCCCCCATTAGAAAGAGAGAGAGCCAGCAAAAGAAAGGAAGGAAGGAAGGAAGGAAGGAGGAAGAAAGAAGAAAGAAAGGAAAATATTTCTTTCTTATAGAGAGTCTCCTGTTTTTAATATAACTGAAATAATTTGATAGATGAATACTATAAAAGTAAAATTAAGGCTATTATTCTCATATGCCTTTAGACAATCAAATGCAATTCACTATAAAAATAAGTTGCACTTAGCAGCAAAATAAAAATACAGTTACCTGTTGGAAATGTTAAATCTTAGCTTGCTTAGAGAATAGAAAAAAAAAATAACAAGAGATCCTGATTTTTTCTTCAATTTACTCAATAGTATTTACCCACCCACGAGGCTAATTTTAATTCAGGGTGATTATTTTAGTTTAAAACACTGAAAAGTTAGATATCAGGCTTTTAGGATTTTTAGTTCTCAGCTCTTTCCCATCTGTTGCATTAAGGCTGTTCTTCCTCAGATCAATCAGATAAAAATCAATAGTGTTGACACCAGAGTCCTCTAACACCACATTCTAATTTTAAAATGCACTTGCGCCTAAGCAGTGTTTAACACCTCCGTTGTCTTCCTCCGCAGGCATTTATGTCCATGTTCCAGATCCTCACCCAGGAAGGATGGGTAGACGTGATGGACCAAACCCTGAATGCTGTGGGCCACATGTGGGCACCTGTGGTGGCCATCTATTTCATTCTGTACCATCTCTTTGCCACTCTGGTGAGTTTAGCATTTCTTTTTAATTCTGTCTTACAACCATAGTGGGATGAGCATCAGCCGGTTTCTGTGGCCTAGTTTCCATTTCAGAACAAGAGCCAGAGAACCCATGTAAATAGTCCGACCAGATGAGGTCCCTTCCAGTCTCAATTCCTATGAATCGAGCTCCTTGAGGAACTAGATTTCAGATCTGAGTAAGACGTCTCCATCAGATACAAGTGTTCACATGAGGGAAAACAAGACGAGACAAAATGGAAATCCCGCATTTGCGTACCTGTTTCATCATCTCTAAGCATTCCCACTCTGGATAATCTAAGGATCAAGCCAGACTACATTATTATGATTGCTGCCGTTATTATTATTTATCATGTAGAGACAAGATCTTCAGTGTCACCGCTTCCTTTTCCAAGCTGAGACTAAACTGAAGACAAGGTGAAGATCTTGGGGTACAGTGAGAAGTCAGCTCAGTGTTTTGGGGCTTTGATGGAAAGAAATGCATGGGAGGACATTAAAACTCAGAGCTACAAATAAATTGTAAAAAGCATCATGAAAATTTAATACCAAAACCCAGGAAAAATTGACTTCTGTCACACAGCAGATTTTTTTTCTTTTCAATGCATTTCTATTAAACAGAAAGAAAAAAATTGTGAAATGTGGCCTTAACATACGAAGGGATGTAATCCTCAGGTCTTTTAATGGCAAAAGTACATCTCCTTACAATAAAAGTGTATGTAGTTAAGAAGCCAACTTAAGCTCTATTATGTTAAAAGTTCCAAAGTAAGAACCCAAAATGTTATCCTTTATCAGAAACACACGAAATTAAAAAAAAAACTGCTATTGTTTATTGAAAAGCAAAATGTTTTATAATTTTATTCCTAGTATTTGGAACAACCAAGGTAGGTAATGCTCCCGCTTTACAGATGGTGAAACTGAGGCTCAGAGGAGTTAAGAAATTTGCCCAATGCCACGTAGGGTGCAAATGCTGGAGCCAGAATGTTCCCACGTCTTCCTGGACTCACAGCCTGTCATTCAGCTATGTCACTGTTTCCTTAGATTGCGATGTTTCCCACTATCCCTGAAAATGTCTTCATGGAGTCAAACCTCTGTCCAAGAGTCACTAAAATAAAACAGATTACAAATGAGTGCTAAGGTCCCTTCCAATTCTAAATATGAACCATGTAAGTGCTTCAGAAACTAGATGTGTTGGAGGTTGCATTTGCTATAGGCAGAGCCTTTCTTTCCAAAACCGAGACACATCCGTCAAGCAGTGTATGGGGATGCATCGTTATCTGGTGTAAAGTTTTAGATTCAAGCAGTAGAATCACATGGAAGTAGTTTTGGCATTTTTTTACATGGGGTGACTTTTAAAATATGCACAAAAGGAAAGAACATTCAGCAGGGGGGAAGGAGGCCCGGCTTCCAGAGCGAAATCTGCCCGCACTGCTGACATGTGGCTCTGAGCACTTTGCATCCTCCCTTCCAGGACCTTTAAGTCTCTGTCATTCATTCATTCATTCATTTACTCATTTGTGAATTCAGCTGTTTATTAAGCATCTACTGTGTCTAAGTTCCTTTAAAACTATGGAATAGCTTGGAGACTATTGATCATGGGTTCAAGGTAGGAGAGAGATGATTGAAATCATCCATGTGTGGTAATAATCTGTCTAATTGTTTTTCTATTAAAACGGTATACTTGTTTGCTATCCTCATGGCAGATTTTTCACATAGATTTAATCCTTTAGTGAGAGTCTCACATAGTATGAAAGCAAGAAAAAACTGATTCAGCCTAATAAACTGTTTACCAAAGTACTTTTTTTTCAAGTGAACTTCTACAGCGAGCACTAATATGATGAAGTAAAATGTTAAATCTGGTGCATTGACTTCTTGGGCAGCCTCATTTTTCCTTATGGGTCAAAACCATGGCACTGACTGTGGAACATGGAAGCATTTCCAAGGACTCCCGAGGGCTCACCTGCACTCCTAGGAATCCACAGAGCACATCTGGAAAATCCATATGCAATTCTGCCTTTTCATTCTACTGAGTCAAGTATCTGCCCAAACCATTTATTGTAATTTTTCCATCATGATTTTCAAAACGTGATTCTAAATTAAAACTATAAATTGAAATAATTTCTTCTTTTATTCATAGTCTTTTCCAAATCTGGAAAGCAACGAGGGCACTTTGGGAAATAAGGTGGAGTATAGCTGTGGAGTTCAAAGTCTAGATTCAGGTTCTAGCTCTGTGGGTCACAAGATGGGTGACTTTAGAAGAATCCAACAACTTCCCTAACCTCTCTGTCATGTATCTGAAAATGAGGATAATGATGCCGCACATACCCCCTTTCCACGATTGCCATCTCCATGTGAGCTGTATTTTTGAGGATGTTTTAGCCGTGGGATGTGAGGAAGATCACAGCTGTCCCCAACACTGAGTTTAAATAAGATGGAGTGTGCCTTTAAGGGTATACATTGATAAGTGCTGAAAAATTATTATATTAGTTCAGATGCTTTTAATTTGTAGAAGTATCACTGATCAGTTTAAAATGTCACTGATGCCCCTTCCTGGACCGAGTCCTTCTCTACCTTGATCTTTCCTTCTTTCCCACACTTCTTCTCCCAGACAACGACTAGGATGCATTTGGTCTGAATCTAACTTCCAGTTTTAAATCATATTTTACTGAATTTAACATGCTGTCAACTATAGGAAGACTTAGTTTGTTTAGTATTAACAAAAAGCAACCATGAAACCATACATATAGATGATAAGGTGCACTCCAGTTTCAGAGTAGTTAAAATGTGAAAATAAATGAGTGTCTTAAAATCAATGAAGTGCAGTAGTCTCCC
This sequence comes from Callorhinus ursinus, assembly GCF_003265705.2. Lineage (NCBI taxonomy): Eukaryota > Metazoa > Chordata > Mammalia > Carnivora > Otariidae > Callorhinus > Callorhinus ursinus. The sequence goes on from NW_027397069.1 coordinate 5,590,508, forward strand.
ACATATATATGTGTCCATCAGAAACATATAGTGCTTTAAATTTAAGGTTATAATCTACATTTTATACCATTAGTTTGTAAGATTCATATTAATTTTGTAGTTTGAGAACTCTGCCCCAGTGCCCTGATGGCCGTCCCTGGGGGAGATGTGCTTGCATACTTTTTTCCCTGTTATGACCACACACCATGCTGAGGCCAGTTTATACTTGATCATTGTTTCCCTCCTCAAGACGATTAGTAGCAGCAATTTTCAGAATAAATGGTATCCAACTCTGCATACATTCTCAGTGCTTTTGTCACCAAAGACTGTTTTCAAAGTCTTTATTTTAATACATGTAAAGTTCATTCAGCCATTAGTCTGTATAGTCATGAATATATGGAATATAACTGACTATGCCATATTTGTTTATCAGAACTTCCTGGTGGGTATTTACGTTGTTTTCCAATGATTTGCTCTCAATATTGCAACTAATACGTTTGTACGCTGTGTCCACTTGTGTGAGAGTTTCTGTGGTATATATGCCAGAAAGTAGAATTCAGGATCCTCGATCCTGCCCAGATGGCTCTGTAGCATGCGCCTGCAAGCCCATATATCAAATCTGGTCCGAAGGCTTTAGTTATACAGCTTGTGAGCAAAGAATGGTTTGCACGTTTTTAAATTCAAATATAAGTATTCACAGAATATCATCAGTGTTATCTCTTGGCCCTCTAAGCCTAAAATATTTACTGTCTGGGGCTTATATTTGCTGACCCCTGTTCTGTGTGCAAGCTGTACTGATTCACCCTCTCAGGTGTTGAGAATCCCTGTGTTCTTATGTTCTCACTTCTAGTTGATATTGTTAGACTTAAGACTTTGACAGTCTCATGAGTTGGATGGTAATATCACTTGGCCTTAAACTTGCATTTTTGTCTTTCAGTAATTGTTAATAAGGGAGCACTTCTTCATGAGCTTACTGGCCATCTTTGTGATTCACCCAATTGTATTGTATGCTTTACCTATTTTCCTAAAGGCTAGTTTGTCTTTTTAAAATGCATTTGTTGGAGTGGTACATAGCCTCTGGATAGTAATCCCATAGGTGTTGCAAATCTCCTCTCTTAGGCAGCCTTTTGCTATTTCAATGTATCTGTGAGGTCTTTTGACATTATGTTTTGATGTGGTCAAGACGATCATTTTTTCACTTATTTGGTCAATATTTTTTCTGGACTCATGCTTAAGAAATTCTTTCCTACCCTGAGATAGTAAAAATATTCTCCTCTGTCTTCTTCTAATTGTTTTGAATTTCTGCCTTCCACCATTAGGTCTTTAAGTAATCATAACATACTGTTTGTACGTAGTGTGAGCCAGATAAAATACACCACTGCAATAAAATTCACATTGGTTTTTCCCAACCAGATTTATGGGAAGTTTTTTACATTTCGAGATATTTAGTTAGGTTGCCTGATTGTGATATCTAAAGCCAAAAGATCAACTACTCAGATTGCTACATTTATAAGTGATTTTTTAAAATGAGAACTAATTAATTCAGTGAAAGAAAATACTCCATATAACTAAATTAAACCTGATAGTTCCATTTCCAAACAAAAGTCTTGAGACTGGAGTCACTTCCCCAGTTCACTGGAGATTTTGCCTGGAGCATGATCAGCAGTCACCTTGTTTTTCCTGACATCTTCCAACCCACAGTCACTACCGTGGCCTCCATCAAGTTAGCTCAATCTGATTCAACCCCGTTTTCCTGAATCTCAGCTCCTGGGTCTAAGTACCAACCTACATCCTGGCCAGATTAGACAAGAGCTTAATCCCTGCCGTTTCTGAGCCTACAACCGGTGCAGAAGTAGGGCTGGTAAACACCAACCAACCAACCAACCAACCAACCAACCAACCAATGAATAAAGCCTGCCATTCAAGACCTAATGACACAAGTGATAAAAGGCTGTGGATTGCCGTGGGATCAGTGCCCACATAATAAACATCTGATTTGCACTCATCCAGCCCTACCTGATCTGAAATAGTTAAAATATTGACAGCGAAACAGCTGGAAATGGTTTGTGGATTGACATATAAGTATGTGGTTGGAGACCCTAGGCCTCTGTGACATATGCATCACATTCCCTTAAAAACTGAACACTTACGGGGCGCCTGGGTGGCTCAGATGGTTGAGCGTCTGCCTTCGGCGTGGGTCATGATCCCGGGGTCCTGGGATCGAGTCCCGTGTCGGGCTCCCTGCTCCTTGGGAGCCTGCTTCTCCCTCTGCCTCTCTCTCTCTCTCTCTCTGTCTTTCATGAATAAATAAATAAAATCTTAAAAAAAAAAAAAACTGAACACTTAGAAGTTAAAATCTCGATTCCATAAGCCTGTCTTTAGGCTTGAGCTTCATTAAAATGAGCATTTTTCTTAAATTGTATGCTTCTTTTTGCAAAATACTACAAAGCATTTTAAGCCAAATGGGAGGAAAAAAAAGTCCACATAAATATACAAGCTCCGCTTTGTTTTTTATCCACACTGGCCCAGTGGTGCCGCACAACCCAGGGAGTTCCTGATTTAGTCTTTTCAAGGACAGGCATATGCCAAGTAGCAAAACAAGAAAAAAAAACTGGCTGCAGTTTGTTCTGGAATAAAAAACAGCAGGCTATTCCATTGCCCCCTGGGGGCACCAGTTTGTCAGCCCACAATGAAAATCAAGCTTAAGTGTATAGCAAATGCATATTCATAACCATTATCTATTGTTTCTTTAAAATGTCTCTCTCATCCACCAGGTATGTATTGTGTATTTCTGTCCTGATCGCAGTTTGCCGAGTGCTTGTGAAATTTGTCTTTTCCCCCACTTTTGCCAATGATTAGGGGATAAGGACTGTGGAAGACTTACTGATCCAGTTGAAAACCTCTATTTTTTTTCTTCAGTGTTTTTCCCTTTATTATTGTTTCCAAGGAAAGCCCTGGGATGTGAATACTGAAAGAGAGAAAATGTAATTAAGCGTTCATTGTGGATAGTCTTTTTGTTACCTTTGAAGTGCTTAAATTAACACAGCAATCTCTTGATTTTGCTTCTGTGGTGGCAGCTTTCTGAGAATAGTCATATTTTGCTGACAAAAATGGGCATTCCAAAGTGTAAATTAAATAACTTGATTTTATAGAATTCATTTAAGAGTGCATCTGTGTTGAACAGATCCCATTTTACATTGCTCTGATTACATTTGACTTTTTTGTTGACCTATGTAAAAAAGAGATTGTTTCCAACTACAGCTCATGAGACAACTTAGGGTAGTGTGATTCAAAGTGGTAAGAAGGAAAAAGAAAAACACAGGATTATGGGGTGTTGACCAGATGCCTGCTGTGCTTTTACCGTATGCTTGAAAATAATTTTTAAAAAGGAATTATTAATAAAGTTCACCGTAGCGAGCGAAATAAGATTAAAGGTGACATTTCAGCTAATGGGCTGTCATTAAGCTGTATCGTAAGGAAAAGAAAGTAGTAAAAGTAAACTTTAAAGAAGAAGTGGGAAGGGAAAGGGGAAGATGTATATAGGACAAAGACATGACTGTATGCAGAGATAGAGAGAATGTAAAATAAAGGTGGAGATTCTCAGCCAAGAAAACCCACTCTCAGATGGTAAGGCCCCCCTCTTTCACAATAAACTGTGACTTTCAGCAGTCTGAGTCATGCTGCCCCAAACGCTGAGTGTGAGGTAGAGAGGGTGAGTGCCCTGGTGTGCTGGGCAGAGTGGTCCCATCACAACAAAACTGGAGGGAATAATGAGACTGGGAACGCACCTGCCTCTGCATTCTGTAATCTCCCGAACCCTGCTGAAATGTGTTCTGGGTAAAGGAAGGGAATCAGACTAATTGTCTGTGGTTGAATGTATAAAACTTAAAACATCGCAAATACCTAGCAAAACCTTAGCTCAGGAGGATCTGACTTTTTCAGTAGAGTGCGAGGCGTGAGAGGAGTAGTCAGAGAAGGAAAGAGATTTTGTGGTGGCCAAACACCTATTAAGGAAGTGGGGCAGGAACCATATCGAACCTGGAAACAGATGCTTTGAAATCCACTTAGCTAGAAGGTCAGAATCCCACCAATATGTTGGTATGTCCAATTCATAAAAATTCTGGGAACGAGATTTGCCAGGCTTCCAGGGACTTGATATGTGACATTTCCCCACTAAATGCATTATCAAGGCTAAAAATATCTTGAGAATGGACGTTATAATCTGAGCAAACTAGAAGAATTAGGTACCTAGGATATTTTAATAGTTATTCTACACCTTTTCATCGAAATTGGTGATTCATAATGTATCAATATTGCTCATAAAATAAGGAAGTGGATAAATTACATAAATTACATCAGTTGTCTATTACATGGTAGACATGTATTATGTGGTAGCACAAATACTGGCATATTAATATAATGGACTGTTATAGACCTGTTAAAAGTGGAGAGTAGCCAAAGCATAAATATATATATATATGAACTTCTTTTTTTATTTTATTTTTTTAAAGATTTTATTTATTTATTTGAGAGAGAGAGAGAGAGAGAGCATGAGAGAGGGGGAGGGTCAGAGGGAGAAGCAGACTCCCCGCTGAGCAGGGAGCCCGATGCGGGACTCGATCCCGGGACTCCAGGACCACGGCCTGAGCCGAAGGCAGTCGCTTAACCAACTGAGCCACCCAGGCGCCCCGAACTCCTTTTTTTTTTTAAAGGATTGTACAAATTAAATACCACTGGGTCGAAAGTATACGTGTGCCTTAAAAAAGCTCAAGAGGAAATGAAGGACTGGACCATGAGCCTCTTTCTCCTGTGAAAATGCATCATTTAAAAAATTCTGATGTAGTATTCTGTGCCACATTATAAATTCAAGTATTATGTAAATCTAAACATTAAAAATTAGTAAATAAGGCAGAGCAGGTTGACTGCATAATTTAGAATTGGTCAAGTGTAAAGGTAAAAGCATCCCGTGGAAACGATGACGCTCTTGTGATGCGTGTGGTGAGTCCCCGTAAAAAATATTTATTATATCAGTAACATTTTAATATAAACCTGTGAATCACATGTAATGATGATGGAAAACCTTTTGGCACAGCAATTGTGACACCTGTAGGTAAACACTGAAAGTAAGACTCAGACCTCAGTGTAATGCATTCAGATTATTCGTGAGCATTACCTCAGCTTTTTATAAAAACAGAACAAACAAATGAAAAAAAACAAAACAAAACAACAAAACACTGAGAGAATCGGGGAACAGTTCTTGCTTCCAGAATGAGGACTTGTCCCCCACTACTGTGACTTCCGGGGTGGGGAGGAAGTGGCCAACACCCAGACCAGCATGCACCCTCGGCCCCACTGTGCACAGCACCAGGTCCGTAGGAAAAGAATGTCTCCTTGACAGTTTACATTAAATATGTTGATAGTGGAGCTGTCAGCCTCCCTTCACTTCTATTCCTTTATCACAGTGGTTATTGCCACCTTATTAGAGCCTGAGAAGGAACTACAAAGTAATTCTCACCTCCTTGCAATCACAGCAGTGAATCCTGCCTCTCCTGCACCTTCTATTTCTATTCCAAACAGGCCATCAAAGCCAGACTTTGGTCACTACCTTATCCCAACGCTCAGCGACAGGGACCAAGCTAAAAGTCCATGTCCAAATGGAGTTTCAGGAGGAAACTCGAGCTCCACGCAGATTTTTAAATACGATTTCTGTGGGTGCCATCACACTGTCAGGTTAATTAAGCAGTGATGCTGAAACATGCAAAGATATTTGTTGAAAGAACTTAAGTTTGGGCGCCTGGGTGGCTCAGTTGGTTAAGCGACTGCCTTCGGCTCAGGTCATGGTCCCGGAGTCCTGGGATCGAGTCCCACATCGGGCTCCCTGCTCAGTGGGGAGTCTGCTTCTCCCTCTGACCTTCTCCCCTCTCGTGCTGTTTCTCTCTCTCTCTCTCTCTCTCAAATAAATAAATAAAATCTTAAAAAAAAAAAAGAAAGAACTTAAGTTTAATGATGGTTGAAAGCAAACTTTAAACTTTCTCTTATATTATTTGTGAATGTGTTGCCCAGACCCCTCCCAACTGCTTAACTCTAGATGTGGGGCTTTCAAACCGCACAGCGCCTTCATCATTTCTCCTCGCAAAGCCAAAGCTTTGACTTTTTGAGTCTTGCCTTCTCTCTGCCCTGAAAACTCAGCTCCTATCTGCATGAGAAGGAGAAACCATGGCCAGCATCTCACATCTGTCTCTCTGTCCTGCTCTGAGGGGAGCTTTTCTCTCTCTCCTCCAGAAAGAATGTATAAAATGACTGGTTTTTTTTTTTTTATGACAAAACCTTATGTATTTAATAGCCCTTTGTCAAACTGTACTTTATACTGTCTAGTCACTGTTCCAATGAGCCAATTTAAAATAACTACATTATTTTATTTGCCTAAAAATTTTTTATGCCTAAAAAAATTACATTTGGAAGGAAAAAATTAACAGAAGGGAAGCTAATGTCATCACTTAGTGATCATTACAACCTCCCTCTCACACCTCCCAGCCTCCGTTGGTGGCATTTGGGCAAATTGCCACCTCTCTGGCCTCTGGAAGCCATGCTCTATGGTACTTAACCACTCACCAGACCCCAAATAAGCCACATGCTCCCAAGGCCTTGTCTTTGCACATGCCACCTGGAAATCCTTTCTCATAATTCTCTTCCTGCCAAAAATGATCTTTCTCCTTGATATTTTGTTATCTTGGTAGCACACGGTTGGACTTTATCAGTACCTCACAATCTTAAATAAGTAGCATTCAGAAGACACGCTCCGGCCCGTTGGCCCAGATCAGCTCTCAGAGGTCTAAATGCTCAGAACTAAATGTGTGATACTCTGATTGGGTTTAGTTTCGGTTGTCAGTCTTCATACTTGTGTGAGCCTCCCTGTCAAACCCCGCTCCAGTTTTCCTTCACGTTCCTCCTTTCTGAGAAGAAACAACATTTTCCAGGACGGAGCTTGAGGGAGGCAGGGGGGCGCAGCCTGTCTCCATGGTAGGGCAGCAGCCACACTCAGGGCCCGCGGCAGTGTTGGTGCCAACCCGGGTGTGCTCCACATCCATGACTTGGCCCCACTTCTCATCAGAACTGTGGGGGGTGGCAGCCCTGCCGGAGACCCCACACAGATGAGGGGTGGCCTGCATGGAGTTGGAGGTCCAGGAAGTTCTGAGAAGAGAGGGAGGCCTGAGAGAACCTCAAGGACAAGTCCCTCTCAGTTCCCACCTGGAATGGCAGAATTTCCCGACTTCCTGATTAGGAACAACACTTGTGTGAGAACAACGGCCCAGGCTAGAGACCAGATGGAGAGTAGAGGGGCTTGAATGGGGACCCCCAAAAAGAGATGTCCATGTCTTAACTCCCACAACTGTGAATTTGACCTTCTTTGGAATAAGGGTCTTTGCAGATGTCATTAAACTAAGGTTCTTGAAATGCGACATCCTGGATTATCCAGGGGAGCCCTACATCCAATGACAAGTGTCCTTATAAGAAATAGATGAAGACGAGACACAGGAAGAAAGAGACAGCCACGTGAAGACAGAGGCAGAGACTGGAGTGATGCCACCACGTGCTAACGACCGCCTGGGGCCCCTGGAAGCTGGGAGAGGCGAGGTCGATCCTCCCCTGGAGCCTCTTGAAGGAGCGTGGTTCTGCTGACAACCTGATTTTGGACAGCTGGCCTCCAGAGCTATCATGGAGTACATTTCTGTCGTTCCCAGCCACCCAGCTTGTGCAACTTGTTACAGCAGCCCCAGGGAACTAACACAGAGGGTGTCACTGGGAATCAGACCTTAGCAGGAGCTACAGGAGCCGAGATGGTGATCAATTCACCAGAGGCCCCCAAACAAGCACCATCGCTGCCCCGGATGGGGGACAGAGGACAGGCCCCATGGCCACAGTGGACCAGACGCTGATGATAAGCATGCCCTTGACCCTAGGCCAGCAAAAGGAGCATTTATTCAAATGTAACTGAGTTTTAAAGGACTGAATTGAATCGATACAACAAGATTCAGTTTTCAGCCAGCAAACAAATGGAGGGTTTATGGACTAAATTAAATTCATGTGTAGAAATATCAAGAAAACTATTTTAGTTTCTCCTATCTAAATTTATGTCTGTATATTTTCATACAGGCTGTACCACGCCACAGGGTTGTCAGAAGAAGATTAAATGATAAAAGGGGATAGCTACAATTCATTGAGCTATTGTTGTTATTGTCTGTAATATTTCACAGACAAGGGCCTCAAAACTCAGTGTCTGGTGGCTAACTGAGGTCTCCCACCACGGTGCTCCTTCTACCCGGCCGCCAACCTACAGCGGCTCAGTTTGACTGTGAACTTCATAGCAGTGAGCCCAGTATCGTATCTGTGTTCCTGACCAGGCAGTGTCTGACACATTGATGGGGCCCAATCAACTTCCTGTCGAATTTAATCGAAGAACATAACCTCTCTGTCCTTAAGTAGCCTGCCATCTGTCTGGTGTTGGGAAAATAATTAAAAATAAAACATCCTGCCAACCCAGAACACCTCTCCCCACCAAGGTAGATGAGAAAGAAAATAGTTTTATGATCAGATCAGCACCAATCCAGACTGCAGCAGGCATCACAGGCAACCCACTAAGGAGACCGCAAAGACAAAGCAATCTCACCTTGTATATGTATAGCCCGTTACATCTGTGTCCTCCAGATGAAAATAACCAGGCCTCACATAAGAAGACGTGACAACACCATTTGTAGAGTTCCCCCTAAACTCACCTGGGTATTGGGGTGGCCATCTGTGGTAGCTAATTACCTTTATCCAAAAGAAAAAGAAAATGGATACCTTCCAGACAAGTAGGTAGTTTCGCAACATGACACCGTGTGGCTAAGTGACACTCCCCTTCCCCCCCACTCCCCCCATGGAAAGGGAAAAGGGGAAATAGATAGGGTGCTGTCTGCCTGATGTTTATGTGTCAAAGAGATTGCCCCCCTCCAAAGAAAACCATTCCTGGGTTGTAAAATAAGTGAGATTTATTTTGCTTTTAATTTGATGTATATACATCTCAAAGGGGCAGGAGAAGAATTTCCAGAAGAAGACAAGTTTTCTGAAGGAAATGCTCTAAGAAAAGGGAAGAGAACTGTCACTTTCCCTCTTATCATCAGGGAATTTTTTTTTTCTTTTTAGATTTGTGTTTACCCTTTACTGGTAAGATAGGAAAACTGGTTAAATTAGGACTGAGGAGTGCCTGGTCAAGTACCCGAAGAGTGATGGAAATGGTGTACCCCTCCATAGACACTGCTCTTGATGAGAAGATCATGGTCATGCAAGGGGCCTAAACTTAAAGGGGACTATGAAAGGTCCTGTTGAGAATAATGTCTGGTTAGAGGAAGGCTGAATATATCTGTGCCTAGGTGTCCGTGGTGTGGCAGACATGGTGACATCAGTAAACATCTGTCATCTAGACCATTCTGTATCTTCTTTAAGTTCTGGTAGGATCCCAATGGACATGGCTTTTAAACGGAGGGTATTGGCACTTGTCCCAAGGCAAGCATATACTGTCAAAATTTAATAATATCTGGCAGCTCTTTTTCCCCTTGTTATATACTCATTGAACGTGGAAAAGAGCTAGCCATTAACTTCTGCATAATAAATCTCTCTGGTACTTAAAAGTCATGACTAAATTGCCCTAACTTTCTTACCTTCATGCTTAGCCATCTAATACTAACGAATGGAAATAATTTCTTAAGAGGGAGATTGAAAGGAGGAACATAAATTAGGAATGAAAATGATCTATCAAATGAATGTGGAGCTTTAGAGAATTCAAACTTGAAAAAGGACTAAAAATTAAATATTTTTTAAAATTCTACTTTTGTGTTGCATTCTCTCTTTTACCTTATTTACCCATTCCAAAAAAAGCATATGCCTTTTTTTCTTTAATTTGTGAAATGTGGTGAAATACCAGGAAAAGGGGGAAGTCTGTTTTTCACAAAGGCAGGCACCGTTAACATTTCTTTTTTTTTTTTAAAGATTTTATTTATTTATTTGAGAGAGAGAGTGAGAGAGAGCATGAGAGGGGAGAGGGTCAGAGGGAGAAGCAGACTCCCCGCTGAGCTGGGAGCCCGATGTGGGACTCGATCCCGGGACTCCAGGATCATGACCTGAGCCGAAGGCAGTCGCTTAACCAACTGAAACACCCAGGCGCCCCACCGTTAACATTTCTAAAGTACCTCCTTCTAGCATTCGCTCTGTTGTTCTTTTTTGTACCTCCTTGCACTTCTACCCTGTACACTCTTACTTAATATTGTAATGTGAGCATTTTTTCAATACTATTAAAATTCATGAATGCATTCTTTATCTAGCCGTATAACAAATTATGGACAATAAGAGCTTACAAGGATAAACATTTATTTCTCACATATTTTCTGCAGGTCAGGAATCTGGGACAGGCTGAGCTGGATGTTTCTAGCTCAGAACGTCTCATGAGTTTGCAGTCAAAATGTTGGTGGGGCTGCAGTCAACTGAAGGCTTGACTAGGGCGGGAGGATCCTGTGAGATGGATCACTCACAGGGCGGGAGGCCTTGGTTCATCACCACATGGACCTCTCCATTGGGCCATTTGAGTGTCCTCATGACATGGCACCTGGCTTCCACCAGAGTGGGTGATCCAAGAGACAGCAAGCTGGAAGCCACAGGGTCTTTATCACCTAGTCTCATAAGTCACCCACAATCATTTTCGTAACCTATTGCACAGACCAGCCGTATTCAACTTGGGAGGAGGCTCACAAGAGTGTGAACACCAGGGGACCCTCTTGGAGACTAGCTCTCACAATGGGAATTTGTAATGGCTGCGTGAATTTTATAATAGAGATCTGCATAACTGTATTACCTATTTATGTAAGGTTAGATACTATTTCTGGTATTTCATTATTACAAATAACTATCAAGCACCTTTGTATATAAAGCTTTTTAATACTCCAAATTATTTTATTTGGATATAGTCTCAGAAGTGGGACTGTTGAGTTATAAAAACTTTTTTCTTAATTTCCATTTAAATCGGTTTCATAGAGCAAATTAATATCCTAAATTGTTTATTTCAGTTAACGTATGCATTTCCTTTAACATATTTGTGCTAAATACCTTAAAATCCCTGTGCAGTGCTTCACAACTACATGTTCATTTTTCATTTAATGCATTCTATGTAGTATATATTTTTAGGTAGATATTCTATATCATATATATATAATATTTTGATACTTACGGCATGTGGGTTTTTTCATTGTTATTTAACCATTTTATAGATCCTCCTGAGTTTGTTTGTTGCTGTTATTTTGGACAACTTAGAACTTGATGAAGATCTAAAGAAGCTTAAACAAGTAAGTAATGTGTGGGGAATTCTTCAAATCTGCATTTAAAAAAAATAAGGGTAAAACGTGCTTACAGATACTGTTAAAAGAGAGCTTCAAAGTAAAAAAAATAGATTTTAATAAGTAAAGGCAGTCTAAGTTGGCAAAATTCTCTATTGTTTAATTTCTGTCCATTATCAACAGGGAAGGTTTTTTATTGCTCTATAATTATCCTAGGAATATTTTCATATTACTATTTTGAGTAAAAGTAAGATGGACATACTACAGGAAATTGGATTGGCCACTCTTCTCCTTCTGCCATTACATGAAGGTGTTTGAAAATGAAATGCCTCAGGGCCAGATTGCCATTTTGCATAATTATGTGTAATACTCTTGGCCATCATCATAAAAATATTAAGCATCAACTTGCCTGACCTCTAGACACTAAAAGAGAATTTAGTCTTGGTGCTCATAGTCATTATAAGAAATAGAATAGAATAAATGATCAGCTCTGTGCCCAGTTATGTGTGAAAACAGATTGGATATTATAGCATTGATAATCATGCCCCCAAAAATGTAAATGAAAATGTGTGAAGGTTATATGATTGATGGCAGAAAGATAACAGGCATGATGGACCATTCTCATAGTTTCTGTTGCATGGAAGATCTTTGGCTTAAATATTTGGCTGTATCAAAGAGTAGAGACCCTTTGAGAAGTAGAGTTGGTGTGAGAAGAGGACACGGGATAAGATACTCGTTTTTTTATTAAAATATAGTTGACATTCAATGTCATATTGGTTTTGGATGTTCTACATAGTGGTTCAACAATTCTATATATTATGCAATGCTCAACATAAGTGTAGTTACCATCTGTCACCATACGAAGTTGTTACAGTATTATTGAATATTCTCCGTGCTCTACTTTTAATCCTCATGGCTTATTTATTTTATAACTGGAAGTTTGTATCTCTTAATCTCCCTCGCCTATTTTGCCTTTCCCCACCTCTTCCCCAGCAACCACCAGTTGGTTCTCTGTATTTATGAGTCTGTTTCTGATTTTTTTGTTTATCTGTTCATTTGTTTTGTTTTTTAGTTTCCACATATAAGTGAAATTATATGGTGTTTGTCACTCCCTGTCTCACTTATTTCACTTATCGTGATACCCTTTAGCTCCATCCATATTGTCACAAATGGCAAGATCTCATTCTTTTTATGCCTGAGTAATATCCCATTATATATATATATATATACACACACCACCTCTTCTTTACCCATTCATCTATCAATGGACACTTGGGTTGCTTCCATATTTTGGCTCTTGTAAGTGCTGCCATAAACATAGGAGGACATATATCCTTTCGAAGTGGTGCTTTTGTTTTCTTTGGGTAAATACCCAGTAGTGGAATTACTGGATCATATGGTAATTCTATTTTTAATTTTTTGAGGAGCCTCTGTATTGTTTTTCACAGTGACTGCACCAGCTTGCATTCCCACCAACAGTGCACAAGGATTCCTTTTTCTTCACATCCTTGCCAACACTTGTTGTTTGTTGTGTTTTTTGATTTCAGCCATTCTGACAGGTGTGAGGTGATGTCTCATTGTGGTTTTGATTTGCATGGCCTTGATGATGAGTGATGTTGAGCATCTTTTCATGTGTCTTTTGGGCATCTGGATGTCTTCTTTGGAAAAATGTCTATTCAGTTTCTCTGCCTACTTTTTAACCAGATTGTTTGGTTTTAGGGGGATGTTGAGTTGTAGAAGTTCTTTATATATTTTGTATTTAACCCCTAATTGGATAGATCATTTGCAAATATCTTCTACCATTCAGTAGGTTGCCTTTTCATTTTGCTGATGATTTCCTTTGCCATGCAGAAGCTTTTTAGTTTGGTGTAGTTCCAATAGCTTATCTTTGCTTTTGTTTCCCTTGCCTGAGAAGGGGGGTAAAATATTCTTGGATCACCCTCCCCACCACTGCAAGAATAATAATTGGGATGTTAACAAAGAACCAAGGCTACAAAACAAGTCTTGCCTGGAATTCTAGGAAGGCCCTACACATTCAGAAATTTTAAATTGCATCTAAGTTGTCTTTTTAAGGAAAGCAAAGACATAACCTATTTAAATGGTTTTGTTGTCATTTGCATATCTTAAAGTCACTTTAGGCATTTCGTCTTTGTATTTTTGTTTATCTCCAAAGTCTGTGCTTTTAACCAAGGGCAGTCAATAAAAGAAAAAATATATATTTGATAAAAAGGATGCCCACTGTGAGCATATCAAGGAAGGATATAAGTGCTTTCCTGTCCTTTAGCTACACAAGCAAAATGGCCCTCCGGGCACAGTGGAAATGATTTCTTCCAGATCTTTTCAGTTTGCAGCAACAGTACAGGTTGTTCAAATGAGAGTTGGGAACTTCTTTTATGCCATTGATACAAACGCTTTATGCAGCTTCTAGTTACAGAAATATGTAATTAGTGAGTTCAAAATTGAAACTGACTAACCATATCAGTAGACATAACTAATAAAAATCTGCTGTTGTATAACCACCTTAGTCCTTGCTTTACAAATCTGGTATTTAGATGTGGGTTTTCCTGTATACCATGTTTACTATGCATAGATTTTAGTAGAGAACATTAAAATGTGTATTCTATGGATAAAATGAAAATATTCTATTCTTTTAAACTGGTGGTACAGCCAGGTTCAATATGGTTTTAAATAACCATTGACCAATTAAAATTCCATATAATTCCAGCCCACATTTTTCTAAAATAGTTTTTCCACTAGAAAGAAGTAAAATAAATCTGTATGGCAGTTTCTTTTCAGGTTTATGAATTCAGATGTACTAATATTTGATATTAGTGTTGATATTATATATAGTATATATGTATATATAACATATATGTATACTTTTTATCTGACCCCAAGAGAAAAACCAACAATAAAAAAATCAGGACTTTAATTGACATCTGACTTTCTTCTTGGACTATACAGTTTTAGTAAACTATATGGTCCTTTGCTTTGAACATCTATCATTAGTTATAAAATGGCTTTTATTTAATCACTTGCTGTATATTAGTGATGCTTTGTATTTCTGGAAATCCTATACACCATAGCTGATTATCCAATTATGCCAGCCTACAATTTGAAGTATCTTCTTAGAATATTTGGAGATATTTGAACACTGAAAATCCCAACCATAAATAAAACAGGAAACTCATTTTTATTGGTACATTTTTATTGATTAGACTGACACTCCCTATCTATTAAATTCACCTATTAATTCATACTTGAAACTCACCAAATATTAGCTTACTAAACTAAAATATCCTGTTTCATTTTTTTCCATTCTGTATAAGAATATTCTGTTTCATGAGTTTTTACTAATTGTGTCATTTTTTATACCCCACCACCACCTTATTTCCAGTGATCTTGGCCTTTGAGGTGGGCCTCATTTACATAGTTTCAAGAATACACCCCCACATACACACACATACACACACACGTATACACTTTCATACACACATGCATATAGTCATGTGAATAATGTTAGCCTGTATCTCACAGCTTCTTTCAGACCTCCAATAAAAATGTTACCTGAAATATTTGTTTATTTAGTTTTCAGTGTGCAGCCTCAGCCCTTAAGGGTTTAAATGCAAATACTCTATTTTTATTATTCCAAGATAGAGAATAGAATGGGGAAGATGTAAAAAGTATTTGATTTTCTTAACATTTTAGGGTCCAGACAGCACTGCATACTCCATAGTCTGTCTTTGCTCAGTACAAACTTTTTTTTCCTCTTTTATCCTTTCACCAACTAATCTGTAGGTTCTTACAGCTCCAGTAATACTTGCCGGACTCATTCAGTGCCAGGTGCTGTGTATTTTCACTTATTTAAATTTCATAGCAACCCTATGATGTGGTTATTATTAATATATCCATCTTACAGATGAGGAAACTAAGGCACAGAGAAGTTAAGTCACTTGCCTAAGGCCACACAGCTAATACACAGCCGAGTTAGGATTCAAACCTAGGCAATTCAGACCTAAAGCCCAGGCTCTATTCCTGAGTCACAGTAAAGCTATATAAATGCCAAACATGAGTCATACCTGTTGTGGAGGCTCACTCATAAGACTATTAATTACTCGTGTATAAATAATCATATTTTAGATGACGGAAATGTTATTATATTCGTGAAAGGACTGTTGGTGTGAGAGGCAGTTTCTAAGGAATGGAGGTGAATTAAGCAACCCAGTCATTAAAACTATCCAAAATAGTTCTTTGTTTCCCTGGAAAAGCAGCTGATCTCATCAGAGCCACTGGAGTTAGGACTTTGCAGCAGGTAAGAGCTCAGATGCTTACTATTCACTCCACACGATGGCAGATGCTGCCCAAAGCACCTCTTCTCTCAGTGACCTTCTGGAGCAATGAGCCTCTTCAGACACTGCCACAGTGTGCTTGCAATATATCACATTTCAGTGAGGCCTCTAGAGACTTTTAATGTATTTTATTATGATTGTGGTAAAAACAACTGTGTTAAAATGTAAATGTTGGTTCGTAAACATTTTCCAAGAGTAATAGAAACCAGTGCAAGTCACCTCTAAAATGGAAGGGTTAAGTATGAAACATTAAACAAAGCTATTAGAAAGAAAATGTCTGTTCTCATGCTTGGTCAGAGGAGGAGCTATGACCCTGAAAATGGATGGGATAGGAGAGAGCTAAAAAGTACAGGGAAGACGCTAGAAAGGAAGAAAAGCAGGAAGATGTGAAGTAGGGCCCTAGGAAAACATTCAAGATACGAAATTAAAGAGCATAGATTATGACTCTAACCCACGATGAAGGGGGAGCAGTGAGACCGAATCCAGAGTTAGGAAGGGGATCAAGTCAGGTTGTCAGATGGCAAAGGACACCAGAGCCCTTCAGGGAGAAGCTCCCCGAGGCCAGGTGCTGGCCAGGCGTTGGTGGAATCCTGGAATCACATTCTTCTTCAGTACAAGCATGCTACATATCTTTTTCCCATTGCTTTCTGGTCACCTCCTTGGCCTTTGAGACAGTGGTTTCCACCTGGGGACTGCTGACCTGCAGGACTCTTCAAGAGAAAGTATGGAGCCAGGCGCCTTTTTTTTTTTTTTCTAACATTTCAGGAAGCCTCGAGGGAATCGTTCATGCACCCGTGTAAGACCAGATGTGCTAATTCAAAGCTGGAAATCTGCAAATTCTAGGTGGTAGTGCAGCTTACCTTATGCTGAAGCGCTGAAGTTTCTTCATATATGCCTTCCTTTATGGGAAAAGAAGAAACATTGAATTATTTATTGCTTAATAAAGGCATTTTGAAAGAGGAAAGTGTTTTTTTTTTAATGGGATTCAGAGGGGCATACTAAAAGCGCTCCTTGAGGATACATTTTTTGAGGGGTTCTAAAGTACCTGTTCCCACCAGGCCCCCCTCGACGGTATCACCAGGGTTGTGCCTTGATAGCCACTAAGGTAGCTTTTCTTTTGTCACTCTTTAAGATAAATGATGTTCTAAAAAACCATGCCAATGATGCTCCATAAGAAATTCATCTTTTGCTTTCCCTGTGTGTTTGCATATAAGACACAACCGATTCCTGGTAGTGATATAGCAGTAGCGATCATTCATGGCTCCCATACCTAATTAACTAGAGACCATGCTTCCCTTTTCACCAGCCCAACACCCAACACAGGCCCTGGAGATGGAAATAGATATAGATACATGGTCAGATAGAAATAAAGATATAGGCATATAATGGTTTTCTGTGAGATTGTCTGTGAATGTGTAATTTGGCTACTGAGAAGCCAGATCAATTTGCATACAAGCTAAAAATGTCCTTGACCCAATGCAGTCCTGTGAGCAGTAGTAGGAGACAGTGACCTTGATCCTCAGTGGTGTAGCAAAGACACTGGAGAATGTTGGTGGAGTTTTGCAAACTTCAAAAGTGAAGAAAATCCTCACAGCTGTAATGATTTTTGCAAATTCAGTGCAAACAGATATAAAGGGTTTTCTTTCAAGCAGTATAAAATTCATTAAACTATGAAAAAAAAAAAAACCACAAAGAAGCCTCAGGGAAAGAATCATTGAAAGGAGAAGTGTAGATAGTCTATTTTGATTAAATTCAAAACTCTGAAATTAAAACTGTTTCCAGTGCTGTGTCAAGTCTCATTTGAATCCTGGTTCAAATTTGATGATGTTTGGTCTTTGGTGGTGTCCCCTGCATGGTGAGAATGGACATGTAAAGGAACCTTCCTCTCTTATGACTGTGGTTTTTTTTAAATTATATTCCCTTTAAAATATGAGTTCTAGGGGAATATTTCTCTTTAACCTCACCTGTGAGCTTTCATTATTATCTCCACTCACTTTGTGTCTACACGAAGGTCTTTCCAGATGGAGAGCAGTTGCACAGAGACCGGTGTTGGGGAGTGTGCCATTCAGCTCTGCACTGGTTGCCGTCTCCTGATCTGGGTCAGGCCTTCAGTCTTCTCAGTATTTTGCCCACGAGTGAATTCATTCAGCCTAGTATAACACAAAAGAGTGACATAACTCTGTGATCCTAAGTACCACCTATTGAAAACTACCTCATGCAAGGCACTGCATGTTAAATTATTGGATTTTATGCTGAATATTAAAGACACAGAAACTAACGCTCAAAGGAGGACATTTCTTGCCCAAGTTCATACAATTCGTAGGTGCCTAAGTTGGAACAGCATGGGCTCTCTGACTCAAATCCAGTGTCCTCACCAAGGGACATCACGGTGCCTGCTCAGAGAACCAGTTCCTTCGCTGATTATGAGATGCATGTCTAGAAAGTAGGTTGGACAATGTGCTTACATTTGTGGATCAGCATCTTCTCTTCCTGCGGGTGTATAGACGGAAGGTCAAATTATAATCAGAATATGGTGGAGGGAGCCAGGAATTGGTGTGAGGAGGAGGGAGGAGGACTGTGTGATTCAAGTATGTCAGGGCAGCAGGCTAACGTCATCTGAGGTATCCCTTTTATCGATGGGATGCTACTGCTCAGAGACAAGATCTACCTGTTTTATAGTCCTGAGGTCTGACTACTTCTCTGCTGTGCTTCAGACATTGTGTTGGAGGCAAGGGACATAATGATGACCAAGAAATTGTTCCTGCCTTAAGTTGCTTGGGAGGTGGTGGGAGAAAATGACATGCAAACAGATGCTGTGAGGGGCTTGGGGACACATAGGAGACTCGCACAACTTTAGCCATGAAATCAGAGGTGTTTTCTCACAAGGATGGTGTAGACTAAAATCTGAAGTAATGTTTATCTGGGTGAAGGGGATTAGGAGGAAGTGGCCTGAGGAATGGCACTCGAGACCAAGAGGACAGCAAGCTTTTTCTTTGGGTAAGAAAAAGCATTAGAAGTTCACTGTGACTCAGGTGTTGAGCAAGGGAGAAATGGTGTGTTGGAAAAATGAGCAGGGAACTGCAGGTGAAAAGCTGTGAGCAGTGCTCAGTATTTAGGTAGTGTCCTAAGGGCATTTAAGCCCAAGAGTGACATAATGTCCCCTACGTTCCAGGGAATGGACTGAAGGGGCCCTAGACTGATGATAGGAGCATGGGTCCTGAGCCAGACGGTGATCGCAGCCTCAACTAAAAGAAATTGAGCCAAGGGAACATACAGGGGTGGTAGAATACAGAGGGTAGGATTTGGTGGTTAGTTGGAAGTAAGAAAAGAGCAAAGGCAGGAGACCGGGGTGTCACCCAGGTTTCTAGATTGCCCGAGGTATGCCAAGACAGAGAGAGCAAGAGAAGGAAGAAGGGGGGTTCATTTGTTTTATTTGGGGGGAGGGAGCTGGCCACATTTACCAGGAGATGCCTGGGAGATGTTTATGAGACAATGTCTGTGGTAGATAGAAGGTTTAAAGGTTTTGGTAGAGTCTTGGGGCTGAAAGAGATATTAGGGAGGAGCAAAAGTCAACATGCAGGTGGTGATTTAAGCCTTCAGAAGTCCTAAGTTTACCGTGGTTCCTGAGGAACAACACATGAATGTGTAAGCCATGAGGAGGAGCCTGAAATATGAATGAGAAGTCGAAGCCCAGGAGGGAGGAGGAAAGTCCAGAATCCAAAGGTAAAACTGTTTCAAGAGGGAGACTGTGGTCAACAATCTCAAAGACGTCAGAGAGGGGGAAAAAACGTCACCATAGAAAACACTTCTATTTGTAATAACATTAGGAAGAATGAAATATTGAGGTGTAACCTTAACCAAGGACATAAAAGATTTCTACACTAAAAATGATAAAACATCACTGAAAGAAATTACAGAAGACCCAAACAAATGGAAAGACATCTGTGTTCATGGACTGGAAGAATTAATATTGTTAAAATGTCCTTACTACCCAGTGTGCTTCACAGATTCAATGCAATTCCTATCAAAATCTTAAATTTTTTGCAAACAGAAAAAAAAAAATCCTAAAATTCATGTGGAATCTCAAAGGTCCCCAAACGGCCAAATAAACAAAGTCCCGAAAAGGACAGACTAAACTGAGGGCTCACACTCCGTAATCCCAAAACATATCACAAAGCTACAGTAATTAAACAACATGCTACCGACATAAAGACAGACCTGTAGACCAGTGGAACAGAAGAAAGAGAGCCCAGAAATAAACCTTCGTGTCTATAGTCAAATGATCTTCAACAAGGGTGTCGAAACCACACAATGGGAAAAAGAAAGCCTCTTTAATTAGTGATGCTGGGAAAACTGGATGTCCACACGCAAATCGGACCCTTACCTTATACCATATACAGAAACTAACTCAAAATGGATTAAAGAGCTTAATGTAAGACCTACAACTATAAAACTCCTAGAAGAAAACATTACAAAAAAGTTTCATGACATTGAAATTGGCAGTGACTTCTTGGCTATGACATCAAAAGCACCCATAACAAAAGCAAAAATAGACAAATGAGACTACATCAAACTTAAAAACATTTGTGCATCAAAAGAAACAGTCAACATGGTGAAAAGGCACTCTATGGAATGGTATAAAATATTTGCAAATCATATATTTGATAAGGGGTTAATATCCAAATATATAAAGAATCCTACAACTCAACAACAACAACAAACAAGTAGCAAAGGACTTGAATGCACATTTCTCCAAAGAAGATATAAGAATGGCCAAGAACCATATGAAAAGATGCTCAGCTTGGCTAATCATCAAAACCACAATGAGATACAACCATGCAGTCATTACAATGGTCACTGTTAAAAAACTAGAAAATAAAAAGTATTGGCAAGGATATGGAGAAATTGGAACACTTGTGCACTGTTACTGGAAACGTGTAGCCACCTTGGAAAACAGTATGAAGCTCTTCAAAAAAATTAAAGATAGTTATGATCCAGTAATACCACTTCTGGGTATACATCCAAAAGAATTGAAATCAGGGTCTCGAAGAGATAATTTGCAAACCCATGTTTGTTGCAGCATTATTCACAATAACCAAGAGGTGGAAACAACTCAGATGTCCATTAGCAGGTGAATGGGTGAAGAAAATGTGGTGCATACATACAATGGAATATTATTCAGCCTTAAAAAGGAAGGAAATTCTGATACATGCTACAGCATGGATGAACCTTGAGGACATTGTGGTCAGTGATATAAGCCAGTGCCAAACAAATAAGTACTATATGATTCCACTTCTGTGGGATTCCTAGAGGAGTCCAGTTCATAGAAACAGAAAGTAGAGTGGTGGCTGCCAAGAGCCAGGGGGAGGGGCCAGGGGAAGTTCAGTGGCTACAGAGTTTTAGTTCTGCAAGATGAAAAAGTCCTGGAGGTCTTTTGCATAACAAGATGAATGTACTTAGCACTACTGAACTGTACCCTTAAAAATGAGTGCAATGGTACATTTATGTCATGTGTTTTGATCGCAACTTAAAAAAAAAAATTAATGAAAAATTGGCAACCACAAGTGGCAGTAAGGTGGTGGTAGGTGACAGTGATGAGAGCAAGCTCAGGCACTTGGGTAGAAGTTGGGTTCTAGGAGATGAGTAGTATGACAGCTAAGAAGTGAAAATGGATTGCTATTCCTTTCTCCTCAGAGCTTCCAGACAGACCACTCGTTGCTGGCTGATTCTTTATGTTTTTAGATATGTCACCACCATTTACTAGAGGACTGTCCAACTTTTCCTTCCACGGCCGCATGTGTGGAGAGTGATGTTTACACAACACATAGGGTCAACATCTGGGAATCCCAGGCAGTTGGAGGCATCAGACATCCAGGATTCCTGCTGCTCTTGGAAACACTGAGCTGCCCAGGGGCCAGAGGATCAATATCCTCAAGAAGCTACAAATCATTAGCGGCTGGGGGTTGAGAAATGGTGTTTACTGGAAGCCTTTGACATACTCGACTCCACTTGAAGCTGCTCTCCATCTTTTGGTCCGAAATGACTCTTCAGTTGTCAATTTGCATATTACTCCCCATAATTTTCCGCAATTTAAATCTCAGCAGGTCACCTTATATAGTATTTGCTCGGCTATTTCTGAAATTTCTCCATTGTTAGGCCTTTGTTTAATAATAAATTCTTATGTTAATAAAGACATGAACAGCACTATCAGTTCAAAGAGATGAAGCAACTAAAGCTAAAAACCATTCAGATCAGAGTTCAAGCCAAGAGGTCATAACAGAGGCCCAAATTTGGGGATATCAATTATCAGCATTAGACATGGCCTAGAAATCCAGAAGTCAATGCAAAAAGGGGAAACAACCAACCGGAATTTTGAAGTTAAACCGACAATAGTCAAGGAGTGGGGCATCAAACAGAGCAGATACCTCTTAGAATTTATGTCCTCCGGCTGTGCATTCAGTTGTATCCCTCAAAAAGAAATACTGAAGCCTGAATCCCTAGTACTTGTGAAGGTGACCTTATTTGGAAACGGGATATTGGCAAATGTAATGAAGTTAAGATGATGAGGTCTTTAGGGTGAACCTTAATCCACTCTGACTGGTGTCCTTATATGAAAGGGAGAAGAGACAGACAGACAGACAGACAGACAAGAACAGCATGTGATGAAGAGGCAGACACACTGTGAGGTGTCTACAAGCTAGGGAGCATCAAGGATTGCCGACCGTCACCGGAAGCTAAGAGAGAGGCATGGAACAGACCCTCCCTCAGAACCCCCACAGGGCACCAAGCCCACAGACATCTTGATTTTGGACTCCCAGACTCCAGAACTATTGGACAATATATTTCTGTTGTTTTAAGGCACCCCAGTGTTGGTACTTTGTTACGACAGCCCTCAGGAACTAACACAGCTACCAGAGCCTTGGTCTCTGGCCTCTAGATGAAGTGCTCCCTTTTTGGCACAAAGTAGCTGAGAGCATGGCATAATGGGGGGGGAACAGGTGCACCTCAGGATGCAGACCAGCTGTCACCAACCAAGAGCAGCTTTCTCAGCAGTTGGAATCTTTACCTTCACCCTTCATCAAATAAGGCCATAAAAAGTGAGTTTTACAAATTTGAGACTTTCTTGGAAGAAGAGTTTCTCTAAGCCCTTCCAAATTTTCATCCCATGAATGATGGACCCAAACCAGATCACTTTCAGGAACCTTGTTCTTTGCCTCATTCTACTGGCACTTGGGACTTTTTATAAATTACCTTAAGTCTCTCTTGCCTTTTAACAAACGTAAAATGACTTGTCTACATCGAATTGTTGGTTGTATCGTTCGACAATTGTGCTAATTCAGAATTACTTTCATTACATTTTTTTCTCATAGCACTCTGCAAGACAATCCCTCAATTTTAAAAAATGGGAAGGTTTGTAGGGGAAAACATGCCCAAATTGGGGGAGAAGCTCCCCCCTTCAGCTCAGCCTGAACTCAGCACGCCCAGCCCTATGCCTACAGTGGGGACTCTATCCTGTTTGCTTTCTGTAATCAAGAGAACGAATTTTTTTTTTTTTAATGAACAGCAATTTTTTTTCTTTAGATCCTTTCACAGTATGGGAAACTGGATTGTTACGGTTCTAAGGAAAAAGTATGACAGACAATTGGTTTTCAGTTTTATGAATAGCAAAAGGACTCTTTTGTAGCTGTGTTAACACTATAAGGAGTGAAGTCTATAAGGAGTTTTACCCTGTGCGTACCTAAACTCGAATGTGAATACACTGGAGGTGTTGTCATTGCCTTGACTCCTTTTGGACTTAAGTTGAACACGGTCCATCTGTTCTTTATTCTGAGTCTCAGTCCCTATACTTTGGATTTAAGGACATAAGTGAGAATGTCAAGGGTGACTCTTGGTTTCAGGTTCATCTCCTTGGATGGATGAGAGCAACACTCACTGAAGCAGGAAACATTAGCACAGAACCCTTTTCAAAGGAAAAGATCAACAACTCTGTCTTGGGCATGTTGTGATGAGTGTGAGACTGAGTGGAGACATCTAATGGCTGTATGTGTACATCTAGAGTTCAAGAGTGAGGGCTGGCTCGCTAGAGATACAAATATGGATGGTCAATGTAATTTTCACGTAGCCCCTGCCTACCACATGTCAGGCACTGTTCTAGGCACGTGGGATAAGTCAGTGAAGGAACCAGACAAAAATCCTCACCCTCTCTGATTCTTCGACTCAAGTGATGTTCTCTGTATGGACATCACAGTGCAAGTTGTGACTCTGGGTGAGGTTGTATAGAGTGGAAAGAAAAGAGATACTAGAACCTTGAAGAATGCTGTTTAATAACTGCAGGTGCTTTACCGTAAGCGCAACACAAATAATCTCTCTCTGATTTTCTCCGTGTAAATTTTGACTTTGGGTTTTGTTACAAATAATCAACACTCATCTCTGTCTCAAGTTCAAGCTCCCAATAAGAGAAGGTCTCATTGGTCCAGCTAGTCAACCTCATTCTTTAGGCCAGAATTTCATGTCTCTGACTGCTTACAATGCTGGTCATCCCTACAGAAAGCCATCAGCTTTTAGTAGGTCCAGATCCAGACCAAACCACAAAGAGGGCCACCCTGAAATGTGACTGGTTTCCTAAGACAATCCCTTCTTCTCCTAACTCTCCACCCTGGCCTCTGCTCTGGAGAAGCTAGACCCAAAAGAAGATGTGGAACAGTCAAAGAAGGAACCGTGTTCCCTCCCTGGTTCCAGACCATAAGTTACACTTGTAGCTCTGTGGGATCAGGGTGAGGGGAAGGTGTGAATCGTGTAGAAGCCTGGATTGAACTAGATTGATTTCTAATAAAAGGTGGCCAGAAAGTTGTGGAATTTGTTTAAGAACAGCAACCAGTCTTATTTTGATTTACTCGTAATTCTGCTTCCCTGTTCTTGAGGGTTAGTGAGCTCATTCTTGGCCTTTTCTTATATTCTACTCGGTATGCTTGCTCAGGAGTAGGCACAGTGGGAGATGGGGCATGTCTGACATTCACACACAGCCATATGACAATCGCATATTTTTTACTCAGATATTAACAAAAGAATGACTTAGATTATTTCTAGGAAATGAGAAACGTACATGCATGCTATTTGGATTGATGTTATTCCTATTTCCATTTTGCTTTGCATAAAATATGTTGATTAATGTGAATTTTCATAGTGCATCTAATAAGCCTTTTTATCAAAGTCTGCAAAATTGAACAACTCTACAATCTGCCATAAGCATACTCAGGACTGGTACTTGGAAAATGCATGATTGTTGCCTGAAAGGGAATTACTTAAGGAGACAGAACACAGCTGAGGTTCAAGACCCAATGTGGGGACTACAAAATATGTGTCTTCCATACCTCCAATATAAAGTGTGGTTTTTATTTTATGACAGATAGCATTCCTGATACTAGTTATATATACATGAAAGCGGAACAAATCAGGAAATTACTGTAGATAATGTCACACTGTCAGAGAAAGAAGTTACAAATAAGCAAAGGGAAGGTGCCAGGATGAACCCTATGGCTGGATGGGTCCTATGAACTCAGTTTATTTTAAGATAGAAGATGGATAGATACATAGATACATAGACACAGGGATGGATACATATATGTGATCTAAGGTTATGTAAGACCCATCCATCCACACATAGGTGGTAAGTATAGATATATGTGTATAACACAGTTTTATATACATCCATGCATTCCCTAGCTCTCTCTGAGTGAGCCTAGAAGCAGTGACGTACCTGTAACAACAAGCAAACCCAGTGCCAAGGTTTCACTTCTAAATACCATTCTCCAGGAAAGCACATCAGGACTCTGTGGAGAAATGGCCGATTCTCGAGCTCGGGGGAAACAGGATAAGCCTTAAGTGGAGCCCAGAAAGTAAGGAAGAACTTCTAAAAAAGAAAGGAAAAGAAAAAGAAAAAGTATATCGAAAGAGTCGAGAAACCAACCGATGGGCAAAGCAGGAACAGTTTGATCAATAGGATAAATAACAGTAGTGTTAGATTATTAACCCAAGTAATGAAGTAAACAACCAAAACCCATACTTATGTACAAATAAATGATTGGGCTTAAAAATGGAGAAGTGCCAACTCGTCCTCAGAGAATAATCCCAAGGAAATAGAAATACATAGAAATAACAGAGTAATAAATGAGGGATTAGAAAATCGCCATTAGAACGTTACGGTTACAATTGTGGCAGGCGAGATCTACTGGTGGATGCTGAAATCAGTGTGAGACTCGAAGAAGAAATAGGGTATTTGCGTGACCTCCAAGTTTCTCCCTTCAAAACTTTCCTTTTTTTAATTATTCTGATGGTTTTAACATGTGCCTACAAATTCTTTGATACTCCTCCCTCTTAGGAGATAAAGCTTAGGTCTTCTCTCCCTGACGGGCAGGAGTTGGCGACTTGCTTCTGCCTCGGAGTGTAAGGGAAGGGTAGTGTAAGCACACTCTAACATTGGAGCGGAGAAACGCTTTACCCCTGGTTACAGTTGCCATCACCAGTATTGAGGCTATTGGTGTCATGTTCCCCCTGATATCATGAGATAAGCCTATCATCTCCATGATATTCTTCTCCCGAAAGTCATAACCTCCGTCAAATCATGAGAAAACATCAGACAACCCCAAATTGAGGGACACTCTACAAGTTACCTACCCAGGACTCCTTAAACTGCCAAGGTCATTTACAAACAGGGAAGAGAGGAGAAACTGTCACAGCCTAGAAGAGCCTCAAAAAGACATGACAATGAACTATAATGTGCTACCCTGCATTGGATCTGAAAACAAAAAAGACACTGATGCAAAAACTGGGGAACTCCAAATAAGTTTTACACTTTCATTAAAAGTATTTGACCAAGGTTAATTTCTTCCCTTTGATAAATGTTCTATGGTTACGTAGGATGCAAACATAAGAAAAAGCTGGGTCAAGGGCATATAGGAACTCTGCACTATCTTTGCAACTCTTATGTAAGTTCAAAATGAACTCAACATAAAGTGTCGTTTTTTTTTTTTTAATAGGATAAGAATTTTCTATGGTGAACTCCAATAACACAACATAGAAATATAAATTGGCTGGTCTGTGGCCTTGTGCAAAGACACATACATCTGCGAAATTTTATACTGTGAATATGTTGTATAGAATTTATAGTTAATTATGCTTTTTTGATCTTAAAAAGTTGAGAGCATGCATTTTATCGGAGCCAAACACTTTCTATGATTTTGTCTCTAATAGAAAATCTGAGAAGACTTGTAGTTTCTCTTTCTTCATCTTTATCAGTGAAATAACCCATCTGAAATTGGGAGACTTGTTTCTGCTGGTTAATATGGCTGCTTCCACCTTGTAAAGAACCTAAGAAAAGGATAATAAAATGAGGAGAAATGTCACAAATGGGCCACTTGAGCCTGTCTGTGGGACACCACTGATTCTGCTTTTTTTGTTCTCCATCTCATCACCATTGTGTTATCTTTGTCCTGTGTGTGTAAATGTATGGTGTGAGGCCACAGGGCACAGAGTCCTGCTCTTAATTTAAAATGTGCCATCTTAATAGGGAAGAGATGCACATAAGTAGGAAGTTATGGCATAAAGGTCTGAACACTGAGGTTGAAGAAAATGCAAAGAACATCAGGGAAGACATGCCTAACTCAGATTGGAGGCAGGGAGGGAAGATGTGTCTAAAAATGATGAATCGAATGTTGTTAGCAAAGCGAGAGAAAATATTCCATATTCAAGAAATGGCAGGTACAAAATTGCAGAAGGAAAAATGCATCTTTTGCTTGAAAATGTTGTTTTGATGAGGCCGTATAAAACAGTTTTTTAGAAGCTCAGGCTCTGGAATCAGAAAGATTGCGCTCACACCCCAGTGCTCCCACTTGCAGCCACGTGACCTTGGGCAGCTGATTTAAGCTCCTGTGACCTCAGTTTCCATATCTGTAACATGCTAGAGCATGGAGCTACACCCAAGAGCTAAACTGGGGATTGAGTAATGTTAGCGATGCGGAGTGTTCAGCGTAGTGTCTAACACTTAGGTTTACTACTTCAACTCCCAGTTACTGCTATTCTGAGAAATCTTCCTGGAGGAGATGGTTTTTGAGGGAGTTAACCGAGGGTAGAAGGAAAGTATGTTGCAGGCGTGGGGTGGGTGGGTAAGGTATGTTTGGAGGCACACATCCGTGATCTGAAGTAAGACTGTAGGAGGGACCTGCAAGCCAGTATTATTGGCGTATATAGAGCAAGGAAGGCACGGGGGGTGGCGGGGTCATTTATATCATGCTAAGAAGATTCCAATTGCTTCTATACACAATTGACCATCCTTGCGTTACTTTAAGGACCGGGAACATGATGGTGTTTCTTTTTCAAGTGAAAAGAAAAATGGGAATCAAGGGGCAAAACTAAGATGGAAACCCAGTTAGGGGAGTTTAAGGAGTGGCATGAGATTAAAAAAAAAAAAAAAAAAAAACCCAGGATGCCTGAGTGGCCGCTGGGTTCAGCAGCGTGGGAAGTGTGGGTAACTGGTGAGAGCACCCCCCCACCCCCCGCCCCAGGTGCTGGGAAGAGACCTGAACCAGAGAAGATGGAAAATGAGTGGCGAGTGAGTGCAGAGGTTGGTGAGTGCAGGTAACTCTTCTGAGAAGGAAGTTTGAAAAGGGCAGGGGATGGGGAAGAACACTAGATTAGGAGGAATGTTGGCCACTCTCTATGTAAATTAACAGTCTTGGAAAAATAAACAACGGGGCAGTGAAGGGGCAGAGGCTGGAGAGTGGGAGAGGTTGCGTCCTCTGCGTTCATTCCCCACTTGCTGAGATGAGAGCCTTTTCCTGCAGAGCTAGCACTTACTGTGGCATCGTGAGAGCTTTGGTTTTTATAGCACATTTCCCTTGAGTAATTCAAATTACAGGCAATATGCTATCTCACTTATATATCTGGCATTTGTATAAAAGAAGGAAGATCCTCATTTTTCATTTGAGAACGTTGAAATCCAAAGTGGTTAAGGGATTATAAAACTGAGCAAAAATTTAAATCCACATCTTCTCACTTTTTTACTGTTTTTATGTAGACGATGTTTTCTCCTATGTTTTCTAAATCAAAACAGGGAGGACAATTATGTAAGCATAAATATATATACACACACACATATATATACATAAATGTACATATATACACATACACACATATATATTTATATATATGTGTGTGTGTATATATATATATATATATATATTCTGAATTCCCTTTGGTGTGGGCTTTTTCCTATTACTTACTGAATATTCGTCTCATAACAAGAACCAACTATCTAGTTTACATGGAATTCTAATATAATTTCTTCTGAAGTGGAGCAAAAAAATGCATTTTTTATCATAATGAACGTGTTTCTATGACTCAGTAAGTTTCCTAATGGAAACAACTGGGTCTCGGTTGAATAACACAAGAGAAATATAATGTAAAATAGAGGTGTTTGGGACCTAGAAAAAGAAACATACAAAAGCGTCCTGTGTTCATTACTACTGTCTCTAAGAAATCATTAGGTCCATTAATAGGATTTCAAGGGACAATCATATAAGGAAAACTTATCCATTCAACATAAATTTGGTATTCTGGTCTTGAAGGCTTTTTTTCCCCCCCTTAATAACTTGTTAGCATTTTCGGCAAGCCTAGCCCTGTTGCAACTGGTATTCACATTGCTTCACAAAGTAACCTTCTGAAGGACATTTCAAGCCTGTAAGATCTTAAGTTCAGTGCTGTGTACATCTTAGGGATGTCATAAGACAGTATAAAAGTAAGAGCCCTTCTTAAGTGCTCTGCTGGTCTCCCAAATCAGGAAGCACAGAACAGCCACCTAATTCCCCTGGGCACCAACTCCTCCAAGAACACATCTCCCTTCCCCCATTTTCCTCAGGGGCACGTTGTAAGGATGAATGAGCAACACCTCTGAGTCTGTAGAGAGATGTAGGAAAAGAGACACCGCATGGCATTAATCAACTGATGTTAAAAGCTACTGGGAACATTTTGGGGTGCCAGCTATCATATTAAAATGTATCTTTTATGGCCCACAAGCCAAGAAATAGAGCCCTCCAGTGTGTATCAATAAAACCCCAATTTGACCTTGGAAGTACTGGATGTATTCCAGATTTTTTGTAAAAGGGGGGGGAAGAGTTAGCGACTTAAAACACTTGTTAAGGGAAAGATTTTTGTTGTGTATAGTTGTGCTGTATTATATTCAATCATGTGGCCGACCGCCTTTTGCCCAGGGCAAAAAAAAAAAAAAGCAAATGTCCTCCCTTCTAAGAAACTCTTTATTGGACTCAACAGCCTAGTGAGGAATATTCTTTATATTTCAGATCGAGGTTTTATAGGAACACCGGGACACAGGGATATTAATAAAGACCAACATATTTGATCATTACTCCAGATATGCCATCTGTTTTAACCCAGAAGCCATGCAGTTGGGGCTGTAACATCACAGATGCAACAATAGCAAGAGAAACTTGCTGGAGAAATAATAGTTTATGCTTTAGGAAGAGTCTCAGTTCTGAGTTACTGTGTCATGTATACATCCAGCAAAACTGGCCAAAGCCATTGTTTTAAAGAAGCAAAGAGAATTCAGCCTTAAGTGACTCAGGTGACAAAGAGAAACTTCTTTCTCCAGATTGCCCATAATGTGGCCATTTTTCTTGGATTGAACTGCCAAAAAATACTCTTCAGCTACATTAACCTTCAGGTCTACGCACATTTTTCAAACTAGTGTGAGCTAGATTTTAAAACGAGAATCCTTTCCCAAGTCTGAATGCCTTTTAAATTGTTTTCTTTGCGAAAAGCCCACCAGAAATTACCAAAATTTTTATTTAACATAATCCTTCAATTCAGTTATTTGTTGCAGCGTTTAGAAAGGAACTGAAAACTGAATAATGTTTGAATATTTTAACAGAAGAAGGCAAGGCTGGAATATGGAAGCTGGAAGTGATGAGGCAGAACAGGGTATGTGTCATGCAGAGCAATTACACCCAACTCTCTTGAGAAGCACAAGGAAAGCAAAAGGCTTTCAGCCGCCCAATGTCTAATGATATCTCCGCAAGACAGATGCTGAGCCAGAGAATAGCACTGAGCTTAGATGATTTATATATTTTAAAGCTCAAGGTTGGAATTTTTCTCTTTGATTCTGATTTCTTTCTTGCAAATGTGTTTTTTTTTTTTTTTAACCATGTGGGTCTTTTACGAATCTATCACCTGATCTATTCATTGCAGCCAGACTTCGTGCTCCGTTGAAGCCATTATAAACTCCTTCCTTTGTGCTGGTCTTTACATTAGCTTTTTCAACATAAAGACTAAAATCTTGGGTTCACTATACTACATTCCTTCCATTCAAGGGTTATGATCTTTGAAATGATTTTTAAGTGAACATTTACAATTACAGTTACTATCCGTTAGAAGGTCTTTTGTGGTATGGTATACTGATCTTAAATTATTATCCTGTATATTCAACGTAATCCATACTACTCACTCATTAGCATCAAAGTACATTTAATCTCGGAGAAATCTGTGCTTAAATGCAAGAAGGGGGAAGGATTTGGATAAAAGGGTTTATCATGTATTAAGAAACTTGACAGTGGCTCCCAAGGACTAGGCAGTACTTTTCTCTACGCTGGCTGCCTCATCTTCATCCCACCCCGCACCCTCCACACACACGCCAGTCCCATCTTGCTCTTTGGCCTTTCTTTTCTCATTTTGTATCTTGGCCAAGATCATGGACTAGGGAAGGAGAAATGGTCCAAGTTATGGTGATTCATAGCAGTGGACTGAGATTTAGATGATTTTGCTCCACTCCATCAGCCCTTCTTTTTTCTTTTTAACTTTTTACTGGGTTCTGTTATCCATATAGATAAAGGCATTTTGCTGAACTTTTACCAACTGAACACACCCAGCACCCAGATCAAGGTCAACTGTCTCTTAGGAGCCCCGCGCCACATGGCCTCGTAGCCACGACGCTTCACCCCACCCCAGGATAACCGCTCTCCAGACTCTAAGCAGGATAGAGTAGTGTCGCCTGCTTTTTAACTTTCTATAAATGGCATCATTCAGGATGTCCTTGTTTGCTTTGCCAGGACTCGTTCATTCAACATTAGTTTGTAAAATTCACCCAAGTCTTTGTGCTTGGGTGTAGTTTATTGACTCAGATTCATGAATATGCCACAATGGGCATTTGAGATGTGTATGGTTTGGCACGGCCGTGGGCTGGCGAGGCTGTGGTGTGCGTGTGGGCATGTTTCTGGGAGCTGTGCACCTAGGAGAGGATTTGTTGGACTACTGGCTGTGTGTGTGTTCATCTCTAGATGATGCTGCTTAACTGTGAACAGCAGAAAGCACTTGGCCACTACTGTTCCCAAAGAGGCCCCTTCCTGTTTGTAGAAGATTCTAGCCAGTGCCTCTGCAGTGAGACCCGATATATCTGCCATCCATGCATCCACCCATCCTCCACATCTGTGGAGCCATGACGCCTGACATTTGAGAGGATTTGCAGGATCCTGAAGAACCTTCTGTGTCATCAAAAAGAGCTTCTCCTTTGCTGTTTGGGGTCTTACAGTTCCATGATTAATTCATGATGAATTCTAATTCATTTATTCACAAATGGTTATTATATTTCTACTCTCTAGAAAGTACCATAGACATAAATTAAAAACAGGGGCACCTGGATGGCTTAGTTGGTTAAGCGTCTGCCTTCAGATCAAGTCATGATCTCGGTCATGGGATCGAGCCCCACAGGGAGCCTGCTTCTCCCTCTCCCACTCCCCCTGCTTGTGCGTGCTCTCGTTCTGTCAAATAAATAAATAAAATCTTTTTTTTTTTTTTTGAAAAAAGAAGTAAATTAAAAAGAGAATCCTCTCCCTGAGTAGTTTACAAGTTTGGGAAGGTATAAATAACTCTAACACCAAGTAGAATGAGATGAGTTCCGTGTTAAAAACATATAGGCAAGGGGACTGTATTTTAATACTGGTGACCTACTTATGTTAAACATCATATTCTAGGATATTTGAGTAAATACTACAAAATTTTATGTCTAAACTTATTCTAAACATTTATCAGTTCACCAATGGTAGATGTAAGCTCAGGTTAAATGCCACAGAGTCTAATTTTATTCTCTCCTGTGAATCCAGGGACACTTATACTCCACACCAACAAATGTATTTGATCAGCAAATGGATACTTTCTGCTTATCTCTCTACCCTTCCAGATAAACCTAAAATCCTTTCTTTCATTTGCAAGTTATCTGCTAGAGAGTTCAGTTCTGCCAATGATTGTGTATTATTCATTCAACATATGTTTGTTTAACTTACTTTGTGTCAAATATTGTAGCCGGCCCTGAATATGAATAATGAAACACACCCACCCCTGCAAGGGTCCTTGTCCTAAGATGTTTGTCATCCTAGCACTGACAGTCTCCGGGTAAAGAGAAACAGTGTCCAAGTCACCATAAAGAGAAACAGTGTCCAAGTCACCATAAAGAGAAACAGTGTCCAAGTCACCACAAGCTGGAATTTCAACTACTATATGTAGTGGATTTAGTAGTGTGCCCCCAAAATTCATGTCCACCTGGAACCTCAGAATGGGACCTTATTTGGAGATTAGATTTTTGCAGACATGATCAGTTAAGATCATATTGCTTTAGGGCGGGCCCGAATTTAAATGACTGGTATCTTTGTCCGAGAAAAGAAAAGGAGACTCAGATAGACCCAGAAACACACAGGGAAGAAGGCCTTGTGATTTCAGAGGCAGGTAATGGAGTGATGCAGCTAATGGCTCAAGGAACACCAGGATGGCCAAGAAGCTGAGTCAAGGAAAGACTCTTTCTTAGAGACTTAGAGGAGCTCAGCACTGCTGACAACTTGATTTAGGGCTTCCAGCCTCCAGAATACTGGGAGAAGCCTCTGGAAATAAAAGTAGCACCATCATTTTTTTCTCTCTCTCTCTCCGTTTGCCCCTCACCTTGAGCTCCCAGCACTTTGTACCTCAGCTGAAATAGCTATTATATTTGTCATTACCTGTTTATAGACCCATCTATTCCTTACAATGTGGGCTCCATGAGAGCAAATACTGTGTCTTAGTTATTTTTATATCCCCAGAACTTCATAGGGAACCTGGCCTCTGGGATTTGATTTATAAGTGACTGCACCGATATATAAATAAATGAGTCAGCAAAGGCATGAATTAAATACCTCATTTCTGCTCTGTCTTCTCGGCCTGTCTTTGGCCTTATATAATTGCCTTTCTCTCTGGTCTGACTTAACATATTAACTGCTTTTTCTTTTTCCTGTGTGCTCGCCTTACCACTGACAAATATCTTTCTACCAGTTATGCCAATAAATTTTTGGAAAATGAGTCTCTTCATCATGAATTTCTCTTTTTTATATATGAAGCCATTTTTTCTTTTGTTTTAAGATTTATTTATTTATTTGAGAGAGAAGGGGAGAGCATGCACGCTGGGGAGGAGCAGAGGGAGAGGGAAAGAGAGAATCCCAAGCAGACTCCCTGCTGAGCGCAGAGTCCGATGCGGGGCTTGAACTCACGACCCTGAGACCATGACCTGAGCCGAAACCAAGAGTCAGACGCTTAACCGACAGCCACCCAGGCTCCCCTGAAGCCACTTTTTTAATTGCCTCTATCTCATGGGAATGCTAGCCCTGTATGTTTTGCACCTTTGGGAACTAATTCTTCATCACTCTCACCATCATAGCCATCAAATGATTGGGAGCATACTGTGTTGTGTTCCATTTGGGGAGAGGGGAAGGCAAGGAACAAGTCTCGCCTTCTCTAAGTGAGGTCACCACCTAAGTCAGAAATCCATAGACAAGCCCCCAAAGTAAATAAGACATACATTGGCTGTGGCAAAATATCTCTATTATATAAAACAAAAATGTAAGAACAGTTTCTGAAGTTGATGAGAAATGAGGCACGTTTTCTGAACTGGAACTGAGACTATAATCTCAGTATGAGCTCACAACCAATTAGACAACTGAGCTATATATTGTATTGAAATTGGATGTTCCCCCAAACGCAGCGCTCATGTTCTCTCTGGCCAGTTTGGATACCTCCACTTGGTGAGGAGAGAAGAATTGCCACCTTTCTTCCCGTTATAAAAGTTATAAAAACGTTCTCAGCCTCCCCTGCTCCTCTTTCCACAAACCGGAGACAGGCTGTAATTATAAAGTAAAAGTGTACCCAGCAAGGGATGAGAAGCTGATGGTGTTTGAAACATGCTTCCCGGACGCCACCAGAAAGGTTGCCTGAATGTGATTGGACCCTTTGAACAGGATCAGTGCTCCGAGAGGCAGGCTGGAGGGCAGAACAGGAGATGGGTGGGGATGGAGAGGTTAGCCTTGTCTATAGAGAGCTCTGAGAGAAGGGAGTAGTAAACAGAAGTAAGGGAGGTCAGCAAGAGAAGTCAGCCTTGGAGGAGGAAGAAGGTGCAGTGAAAAGGGGGTAGAAGCACCCTCTTTCATTTTTCAGGCCAGGGTTCCGCAGGCCAAATCCATCCTTGTGGCGACTCCTTAGCTCAGCACTGGCTCCAGTTAGTGATGTCAAGTCTCACGCTCCCTGAACTCTAATTTGTAGAAATACAAAATATATATGAAAAATATAAAAGCCATCTTGTAGATGGATAGATGATAGATAGATGATGAATACTGTTTGCTTGTCATTTCTTGCAAAGATACTTTATGGCGTATAATGTAATAATTCCCAAGCATCTTTACAACGAAATAAAGAAGCCTCCCTGTAGGTACCAAATGTGTTGTTTCCATTTTGAGCTTTTCTTTTTGAATATGCTAGAATAAATGACCTGTTTTCTTGACATTTTCGCTAGTTTTCCTAAATATTACCATTTAGGAAACTTAGGAGTTTCATTTATTTTCACTTAATATATTATTCATATATTCTTTTGGTTTCCTATTCCAGCAGACATGTGTATAAGACATATTTTATTGTTATATTATTGTATATGCTAGAGATAAGTAAACAATAAAAATAACGTTTGGTGTGAAAGGGGGTTTATATTTAGGAATAAAAGAACCTAATTTTTTTCTTCTCATTATTTTTTCTGGTTTCGTTTTTTGCTTGGTTCAGTTTGGGTTTTGTTTTCCAGGCGGTTAAAGTTGGACTGCACACCGTGCCGGTAGGTGGTGGGTGAGAAAGGGCACTGAATGGGGCTTTGCTGCCATCTACCGTCCACCATGCACCAACTCATTGTTCCCCTGATGCAAAAAAGCTGGCAGTCTGTGACTTGAGAATACGTTAAGTTCCCCCCTTTCCTTCTTTCTATTTTTTCTTTAGTTAAAGCAAAGTGAAGCGAATGCGGACACCAAAGAAAAGCTCCCTTTGCGACTTCGAATCTTCGAAAAATTTCCAAACAGACCGCAAATGGTGAAAATCTCAAAGCTTCCTTCAGACTTTACAGTTCCTAAAATCAGGTATTAATGTATTTATTTTGTTGTATATGCCCCATACGCTGTCAAGGATTTATCTTAAATCTGATTCAGCCCTTTTTTCAAATTCATGTTTGAAAGAGGGTATTTTTTTTTCTATTTTTAAGTTATTTCTATTGACCCCTTTAAGCAATATATTCAGAATGGTCATTTGCCAAGACAAGAAGGCTGTCCCTCCTGCTTCTCCCTGAGATGCCCCTCCGGGATTCCACTCCCCAGGTAACTGGCACAGGTGCTCAAGGTTGCAGGTAGACCCCAACCTCTGACCTTCAACCATGTAAGGATAAACTTACCTCTTATGGCCTTTTATTCTCAAGTAAATAGAGAAATGCCACCAGCCAGGTTCTGTACTACTGTAACAGCATTCATTTAGAATGTCATGTCTGATAACGGTACAATTTGCCTTCCACTTTTTTTTTTTTTTTCAAGTTGAAAAATTCTTTAACGCAGGGGCGCCTGAATGGCTCAGCCGGTTAGCCGTCTGCCTTCGGCTCAGGTCATGATCCCAGGGTCTTGGGATCGAGCCCCGCATTGGGCTCCCTGCTCAGTGGAGAGCCTGCTTCTCCCTCTGCCACTCCCCCTGCTTGTGCTCTCTCTCTCTCTCTCTCACTCTATCTCAAATAAATAAATAAATAAATAAAAATCTTTAAAAAATTCTTTAATGCATCTTAGACAAAGAACAAGTATTGCATTATAAAGACTGCTTAAAAGCATGTGAAGTCTGTTGTCATTGCTTCTTTATGCATCATAAACAACATAACTATTACGGGAGAGAATGGCACCTTGTTCCTCCTCATCCTTAACGTGTTCTTAATTCAGCATGGATACAACCTTAGAAGGAAAACCCTGGTGACATGGCTTGCCCAACACTCTCACCTCAGGCTCTAATGGCTCCTTGTCTTCCATTTTTAAAGGAAAAAAACATGGCATTTCCCACTTACACTAATTTGATTTTCTACCACTTTGCCCTTCAGTGAAGCATTTGCATAAAAGATACTTTAAAACACTTATTTTTGATAATTAAAGGATATTATTTAACTTGGAACTCAAAAATTACAAATAGAACCAAAATAGTTGAAATATGACTTTTTTATTTTTTAATTTTTTTCAGTATTGCATGTCCACTTAATTTTAGTTCGTGCTAAAATCCACATAGCATTAAATTTACCATCTTAACCATTTTTAAGGGTACAGTTGAGTACATTCATGTTCTTATGCAACCAACATCCTGACCCTTTTCTTTCTATTGCAAGACCAAAAATCTATACACATTAAAGAATAATGCTCCGTTCCCTATACTGTTAACCCCTGGTTCTACTTTTTGTCTCTATGAATTTGACTATTCTAGGTACCTCACGTAAGTGGAATCATATACCACTTGTCTTTTTGTGAATGGCTTACTTCACTTAGCATAATGGAAATATGACATTTTTTCCAAGATTTTATTTATTTATTCATCTGAGAGAGAGTGTGCATGCACGTGGGGGGAGGGGTAGAGGGAAAAGAAGAGAGAGAATCTCAAGCAGACTCTGTGCTGAGTGTGGAGCCCAATGCAGGGCTCAAATCCACCATCCTGAGATCATGACCTGAGCCGAAATCAAGAGTCAGCTGCTTAACCAACTCAGCCACCCAGGTGTCCCAAAATATGACATTTTTATGTAACTAGTTCTAAAGACAATTCTGTGGGGGGGGGGTTGTAAAAATCTGAGACTGGTTATGGTGCCATAATATTTAAAATTCAAATGGAAATATATTTGCATTTCTGATTTTAAAAAAAATTTTAACTTGAAAATAGGAAGTATAAAAGAGCCACAAATTAGATTCAAGATTAGTGGTTATTTGAAAAGATGTTATTTGAATTCTCACCAGGCTTTGAAGATCAGATGAAGCAAGTTTCTTCTGAGTTATTTTGAGTCTTTCAATGTAAAATTATCTCTCGAAGATTCTTATGAAGAGTAGAAGTCAGAGAGATGAACTAATTCTTCCAAATCTTAGAGGGGATAAAAAAGTATTACCACAATGGGATTCAACGAAATACCATCAATGACTGAATATTATTGTTTAAAAGTTATTTCAGGGACATTACTTTTTTTTTTTTAAGAAAACTACTGAAAATTCAGAAAGCTTTCTCTAAATTAATTATTTTGCCAATTAAATCTAAACACCACTCTTAGCACGATGTGTCTTATTTTCTGTGAACATCTGTCCCCTTTATCTGAGTTCAGTCAAACGCATCATTGTAAAATGCCATCACTTGCTTCATTTCATTAACAATGCTTGACGTGTGTGTGTGTACTTCATTTGCAAAGGGAAAGTTTCATGAAGCAGTTCATCGATCGCCAGCAACAGGACACCTGCTGCCTCTTACGAAGCCTTCCGTCCACCTCTTCCTCATCGTGTGATCACTCCAAACGGTCTGCAATTGAAGACAACAAATACATTGACCAAAAAGTAAGAATCTTAAGGACAGAGAACAAACTGAGGGCTGATGGAGGGAGGTGGGAGGGGGATGGGCCAGATGGGGGATGCGGCCAGATGGGGGATGTTGTGATGAGCACTGGGTGTTGTAAGGAAGTGGTGAATCACTGAATTCTGCTCCAGAAACCAACACTGCACTAAATGTTAACTAACAAAATTTAAATTAAGAAAAATTAAGACTCACTGCTTCAAATTACCGAAGTTTTCTTAAGCACATATGTCAGAGAGAAAAACTACATAACTGCCCGCGGGGGTGCTGAAATCTAATGTCTCAGGAGAATAATGAAGAAAATAATTTTGTTTGTAGAAGAAATCGTTAAACCTAACATTTGTAAATTTATGAATTTTAAATTTTGCATTTGTCCATGTCAGCTTTTGTACCATGCCAGATAGCAGCCCTGTGACTTTGAAAGGTAGAGAGCCTCCCCAGCCCCGCATTTCCTCACATGCAGAAGACTCTGACTGCTAACAGTCAGCCCAGGTTTAACAGTATGCTATGTATGCTGTTTGTATGGTGTGCTGCCTGTTGCAGGAGACCCTGTTCATTCCAGTTATTACGCCAGGGAGAAAAACCAGAGCAAGTTTCTCTACAATCAGTCAAAATAGCTACCACGTGCTTAGTGTGTGGCAGGAATTATCACTATGCATGTTGTGATTTATCTATTTATTATTGAAAAGTAGATAGGGAATTTTTTCCCTCAGATTCCACAGTTAGAAAATGAAAGATTGGGGTGCCCGGGTGACTCAGTGGGTGAAGCTTCTGACTCCTGGTTTCAGCTCAGGTCATGATCTCAGGGTTGTGAGATGGAGCCCCACATCGGGGTTCGCACTGGGCATGGAGCCTGCTTAAGATTTTCTCTCTCCCTCTCCCTCTGCCGCTCCCTCCCACTCACTCTCTCTCTCCCTCTCTAAAAAAAAGAAAGAAAAAGAAAAGAAAGAAAGAAAAATAAAAGATAAGTAACAGAATTTGTAAAAGATCTTGAACATTCGAGTTCACAAAAGCATCGAATTCACTTGCAGTTGTTTTACTTTGGAAGTCCTAGTTTCCTTTTTTATTCCTTTGAATTGTGGCTGCCCTTTTTCTGTCGCCTATGATCAAATACATATTTCTGTATTATCGTGGGAAAATAAAATACCAGCTCCTTCATCCTTCAAGATTCTCTGTTCCCCCCACCCCACAAGGATTAGCCTTTCTCCCTACCCGTGCCTTCCTCCTCTGCTTCTTTTCTCCCACCCCCTCCCCCACGTCTCCCCTTTCCCTCTCCCCAGCATCTGGTCCTCTGCTGCAGTTCCGTGATTTTGTTCTCAGCTATGATGACTATGATTTCCTTGTAGCGTGTCTCTTCTTGTTCAAGGGTTTCCATTTATTTATTTATTTCAGTCACTTACAGATGTTATTTCTCTCTCTTCTCCAACATTGCAGAGGACAAGTCTGATGCCAATATCATTTTTTTTTTCATTTGAATGTAATCTTTTCTTTGGTGGTTGGTTGGTTGGTAGGTTTTCTGGTTTGAGGAAGCTTTTAAAACTTTCTACATATCCTGGGAGTTCAGAAACCTTACCAGGATTTACTTTGTATGTCTTTTCTCATCAGAACTACCCTAACTGGGGAGTCTTTTCAGTTTGCAGACTGAGATATTGTCAGGGAAATTTTCATTGATTATTTGTTCAATGATTACTTTTCCATCTGCTCCTTTTTTTCTCTTACCTTTTCCCTTATGATTGCCGTCTCTCTGTTTTTCTTCTGTGCTTTGAAATAATTGTTCTACTTGATCTTCCAAGCCACTAAATTGATCTCATCTGAGAGCTTCCTTTGCTTTTAAATTTTGAGTGGAAAATCACAAAATGCCTGCACATGAACACAATATCCTTAACCCTCCTTAAAGACTTTAACTGTTTTTTAAAAAAATATTATTAAATTTGTCACGTTTCTTGTCTGCAGTTATGTTTCATTCAATACTGTGCACAGGGCATAGATGCGAAAGTGCATGTGTCGGCGGATAATCAAGAGGGAGGATAATGGCCTGGTTTTAGCCAGTCAGCCTGAAATTGCATTTTACATACTAGAACACAGATTGTTTATTTTTAAAATTTATTTCCGAAGCAGACTTTAAGCCAGAGGTGTGGAATGAACCCCCAGCCTGGGCTGTGGTTCTGACCAGCTATCTCCAGGAAGAGTGCCAAGAGCTGGTAGCAGTTATGCCCCCAAAGTGGGCACAAATCCACCACATGCTCTTTCAAATCACTGAGCACATTATCCCACTGAAAACACAAAATTGAAATTAGCCCATGAAAATTTCAGAAAATTTATTTTCTGAAAGCAAATGTGATTTTTCTCACACTTCCTGAACAGAGCATTTTGAAATTGGTGAGGAAGAAAATAAAGAGGTTCTTGGCAGGTGTGGGGGTGGTTGGAGGGTGGTCTGAGGAGAATTGGGCACATTCTGTGCACCCCTCTGGGTGCCCACTGCCATCCCTCCTCCAGCGATCCCTGTGTTGGGTCACAGTCAGAGAACTTCAAATGCCATTTCTGATTTCCTTAATGTCCTTATATTTTTGTGGCTTCTTCCTACCTTCTCATTTGACAGTTCTTTTTAACTAACCGAGAGGAAGATAACAATTATAGTTTTATTCTGTAATCTTACAATTGAGCCTTTCTTATAATTTCCTAAAATCTAACGAACTAGCAAAGACACTGCTCCTCGGTGGTATCTAAGTCACTTGGCATCTTAAAAGAGACTAGAATTTTCTGAAGACTGCAGGCAGTCCCCAAACTATAAGGTTGGCTGATTCCAACACACCATATGTGATCTTATATGAGGAAAATTATCAGTGATGGTTAGGTTATCCGTCATCCCATGCAAGCCTGTTGGCCCACTTATAGGTAACCCTACAGTTGGGCTAATGTTATTTAGCCCCTTGTGAGCTTCATTCTCTGGGTCCATGCTTCACTTGGGAAGGTGGGATGAAGAGG
This sequence comes from Callorhinus ursinus, assembly GCF_003265705.2. Classification (NCBI taxonomy): domain Eukaryota; kingdom Metazoa; phylum Chordata; class Mammalia; order Carnivora; family Otariidae; genus Callorhinus; species Callorhinus ursinus. The sequence continues at coordinate 5,632,140 of NW_027397069.1, forward strand.
ACATACTTCCCTTCATCTCAGGAGCTGCTACCCTGGCGTGGCAGCAGCAAGATTTGTTATATGCTACCATTCCTTCTTAAAGCTTTGGCTTTATTCATGCCTCTGAGAAAGTCACCTTCACTCCTTTCAAGTTCCCAGTGTTTCCAGCTTCAGCTGCCACCAGCCCCTGGCATTCTTCATAAACACTTGGAACTTGTCTTTGTTGAGGGCCATCATCAGCCAGGAACACCCAAAACAGAGAAGCCCACTTAATGACTTTCAGCATGAGGATACAGAAATCGAAGAGGGAGCAGTCTGGTATTCTGTATTTTTAAATATGCCAAGCCTTTTGTATTTTTATTAAGAACCCCCAAAGCAATGTAAAATTACAGAAACACACGAGAAAAACCTGAACAGAGACCATACCTCTCTTAGCTCCTCTGATAAAATATTTTTCAGCGAGCACTTGGAAATTTCTGTGACAGTCCCAGCTGCCTTTGGAAATGCCAGGCCGTGTCAAGTGAATGGCAAGGTTTCTCACTCGATGTGAAGAAACTCCCCCAGCACCATCCAACACAAGTTGAGGCTGTTTTTCCTCAGAGTAGTAAGAAATAAAAAGTAAATGAGCGGCTGGCTTATCCATGATTCCCATGACATGAAAAAGAGGAACACTAAAATAAAACATTTCCCTTAATGATTACCTGTAAGGAGAAACTCCTGACTCCCGCTGCACTAGAGGGAATCATTTTCCTCTTGCTAAGGAAAACACTGAGTGCCCATGAACATGAAGATCATAAGTAAAGGGATTAAAAAAAAAAACAACTGACAACAAAAGGTGGGGATGTTTTTGAGTAAGCAATGCAGGAAATGAGGAAACGTGAAAGCACCTGCCAGGCAGGATTTTCTCTCAGTCATTACCCTGGCTTTGAACAACCCTAGGTAACTCCATGGCAACCTCGCTTTGCAGAAACCGTGTTCTTAAAAATAGCTCTGATTACCTTTATCACGACATTTAAAATACCTGTCTTTCCCGCATAAAAAACGAGCAAACAAAAACATAAAAATCTTTAAGTTACTGTTACAGCTCCTAAAGGAACAGAACAGGAAACGGTGCTTTCCCACCTCTTCCTTAGGGTGGATGGCTGTCCTTCCCGACTCCGTAGAAATGGGCATTCCCCCATCCCTCTCTCTTCCCATTTCCCCCACCTGGGGCATCAGCCAGCGGTTCCCTCTCCTTCTGATTAAAGGATAAACCTGCATCTCTTGAGAGGAGTTTTTCTAGTTTCCAAGCAGAAGGCGATGGTTTTCTACTCCGTTTTTTTGCCCATATTATTGAAACTAAACCCTGGGTTTCTTAAGTAGAGTGCTTATTAGTAAATTGAGATGTGAACTTGCTTTTCCAGTAACCTTGGTAATGGAAGCAATGCACTCAGTCCTCCTGAGTGAATCATTTCAGCGAAGTCAGGTTTCCCACCTCCCCCCACTCCCCGCGGTTGGATATGGGGCCTCTCACTGCCCTTCAGCTGAGCTCCCCCATCTTTCTGCCCTGCTGTCTTGGCTGCCCTGCCATGTTGGGGGGGTGGGGGGCAGAACCTCACAGTGTCTGGAGAACATGAGGGAACCACACAATCACATCAGCCTGAGAGAGACAGACGGATGAGGTCTGTCCCAGCGGCCCCCTTGTGAGTGCACTTCCTAGTATAGTTTCAGAATCATATAATAAAGAACAGAGAGTATTTCGCTGACAATAGGGCAATGTCTGTCCTCTCTCTTACCTGCCTCCTTTCTGCTAAGCATATAGCAAGTTCCGTAGTAAGCCTTCACCATTATCAGCCAACACATGTACAAAAGGAGAAAAGTGATACGAGTAATTACTATGTTTGCTTTACCCTTTTCATTTCCGTAAGTCTTCATGCTCACTCAGTCATTCGGCAAACATTTGTGGAACACCTGTTATTCAGCCAGCACTCTTTGGGGCCATGGGAATTCAACGCTGAGCAAGATGTGAGTGGTGCCCTTTAGAAGCTTGTGGTCTAATGGGAAGAAACGTGTAAATGCATGGAAGCAAAAAGTGTTACAGGAACCCCAGATAGGACCCCCTCCACCCCCCTTACAGGAGCAAGAAGCTTGAGCAGTGTAAGAGGAAGGTGCTCCAGACTGAGAGAAAAGGATGCAGAAAAGTGCAGGACGCAGAAGATGCTTGATCTGACTGTTCGTCGTGAGAAGCAGAGCCGAAGAGTGATTATGACCATAGTGATAAGTGATGTAGGTTCTGATCCTCATCTATAAAGTAGAGATAATTCTTATTTTCAGGGTTTGTTATGAGGATTAAATAATGTATGTCAAATGCCTAGCATTGCACTGGCAAAACATATGTGCTTCTAATACCAGATAAGAAAGGTTACTGAAACTAAACCATACCATGAATTCATAAGCAAATAGACTTATTTTCCTCAATAAAGACGAAGGACTTTTACTTAAACAAATTAACCTTTGGCTGTAACAGTCTATAGTTAAGCATGGTATATTAATCGCCAGTTTGGTTTCTTTATTGATCATGAATCTGGGTTTTTTTAGTTTGCTTTTTTATGATATTTCAGTGACTACCCCCATTGCCTATATAGTGTCTTAGACTATCAAGAAGTAAATTAAATTGCTCTGGAAAGATTTACTCTTTACAAAGCCTTGTTGATTGCCAGACAGCATTTTTTATTTTTCTATGTGATTATAGAGTGTTTGAGGAGTTGTTCCAGTAACTGTACATAGTAAGTTACTGATCTATAATTTCCAGGATAGTTTACTTACCAAAAAAGAGAGAGAGGGAGAACAGCCTATTTTCATCTTTAGGGCTTTTGTTCTTCTGCAGGAATTTTCTAAAATAATAGCTTAGCATCTCTGCAGTGCCATTCAAGATTTACCTCTAGGAGAAAAGTGGGAGATGACATGACACCACCACCCCACCGGGGCCCAGATCACAGAGTTACCAACAGTGTGGTCTGGGGGAGGGAAGAAGCGGCATTCATCAGCCCAAATGTGAAAACCCTATGCACTTCTCTCTTTTGCTTCAAAATGCATTCCTGGATAATTGATTCACTCCCAGTAACGGAGACAAAAAGATATAAAATATAAATGAAAACTTTTTCTTACACTTTTATTGATCTTTGCAGGATGTTTTCGAGCTCAGATCAAAATACAGCTGAGTTCGAGTGCATGTTTTTTCATTTGACATTTATTTCTTGAGGGCCTTTATATGTAAACAGTGTCCAGGAGTCCGGGTAATAAACACATTCTGCTGCTTTCAACTAACACAAGAGGAGGAATTCCCTATCAGTGATTTTTTTTTTGCATTTTATTTGCATATTTTGTTGTGTAATCACTTTGGGTTTGGGATTATCAGTAATTTGCTTGCATTCCTTAGGTGTCCATCCACTGAAGGTCAAAAGTAAATGCGTCTTAGGATTGAGCATCTTCTATAGGTCATAGGGAAGGCTTTTAACCACAAGTTTTTGGTGCTGTCTCCTATACAGGTATCAGAGCACTGAGCTTGCAGCTAATCCTATCTGTGAAATTTACATTTTGCTCTACTTTTTCAACATTCTACTCTTTGGAGTCCAGTTGTACTCCTAAGTTTTACTTTCCGTTAAGTGTACTGCCAGTCCCGATGTGTTACAGTTTTGCTGGGGCTGGCGTTCTTGTTATTTGAATCTGAAGTCCAAATACAACTGAATCATAATTGGAGAGCAAGCACTGCTCCCTTGTATTATCTGAGTGCCTTGGATTTTAAATTCACAAACAGCTGCATGGTTAAAAGCATCTGGCACTTTCTCCCAGAATCATAAATCCACTCATCTTTTTTTTTTTTAATCTCTGCAGGTTTTCAGCCTTTGTCTTTCTGTTTATATGAGCTGTAACCATGAAATTATATGCTAGGTGTATATTACAGTGTATATTACAGCTTCTCACCAGTGAGCACTGGATATGGAGCATATCTGTCTGTGAAGACACTGCTTCTCCCTCATCTTTTGCATCCTCGGCATCATTATGCTAGGCTAGCTGTTGTCTAAGTTGTTGGAGATTTGGCCAAATGTCCAGTGCCACAAGCTCTAGCGACTAAAGCATTGCCATGCAATTCAAGTGCAAAAAAGTCAAGCCAATTAAGTTTCCAATCATTTAGTCTCCAGTTTCACAAGATTTTCCTATATATCGAGTGAATTGATGCCTTTCAAAATGAATAGTCCTCCTTTGTAATTTTTACCTAATTCACATTTATTTCAAGGATTCCCTTCATATGAAAAGAAATGTAGAACGGCGAAGAGTCATCTTTAATATTAGGCATTGTATTTGTTCTTTAAATATATTTCAAGAACAAATTACAGGCAGTGCTGGACAGTGGAGGATCATGTAGTGGACAAGGAATGTACCATCCTTATCGTATGGAGCTTATGATCTAGCGAAATTCACAGAAAAATAAAAAGATGTTTCACACACAGAGCAATGATCAACATGTATGGGGTACCCTGGAGTCCAAAGGAAGACTCTATGTGTGTATGTGTGTGTGTGTGTGTCTGCACGTGTGTGCATGTGTGCGTGTATTTGCACGTGTGTGCACGTGTTTGCACACGTGTGTGCCTGTGTTTGCACATGTGTGTACATATTTATAGATTTTTTTATAACTTTTATGCCTGGTGTTTTTTCAGGGTTCAGAATTTATAATGTTGAAATAACAAGATCAAAAATCTCGACCCATCATCTAAAACTCCCTTTTCATAAAATTCACTTTCTAAGATGTATTTCAAAGCTTCATAACATGCTATTATAATGATATTCACCTTTGTATACCTTGTAATGTGACTGTTTTAATTTTGCTGCCACCTACGCTAATCACTTTTTTAAATTCTTTCTTTCCAAGCATAATGTCAATTCTATAAAAAGTTTATTTTATAGAAACATCCTGCTATACGCATGATCTATCATATGCACTTTGGGATTAGTTTTCAGTTCACAGGTGCATGAAAAATTAAAATACACTTGAATGACGTACCTACCACCTTCAACCTATGTAATTTTAAGTAATTGCTTATTTCCAATTATGACATTTTATGTGGGAGACTTATTCAATAAAGCAGCTAATTACAATAATTACACTACACTTTTCCAGCAGAAGTGACATTCATCAAGCCCTGTTCATTGGACCATGATTTTGTGCTTTATGGCCATATGTTTTTATAAATGTGTTTCCATTTATTATCAACCTGTTAATATTTTCAAAATGAAAAAAAAATATGGCTCTCAAACTTTTTCTCAGTTACAAACAGAAATACACTGTTAACAACTCCAAATCAGAAAAAGTTAGTCAAATACTTAGAATATTTATGGTTTTCTGTCTCAAGTAAATACTAACGCTGCCTTCATTAGTATTAGGTTATTTGACTATCAGACTGAAACTATGGCTCTTCAGACTAGCACTGCAGTGTCCCAAAGGAAGTATTTATTCCCTGATATAGCTCTAGGGTGACTCGCAGACTGATAAACTGAATTAATATTCTGCTTAATTGAAAGTGGTGATGGATCCCAGCTTTCGAGGAATCAGTAGACATAAAATATAAATACCCTTATCATACTAGCAGTAATAGGTTAGAAAAGTTATTGATCTCCTTTAGTGCTTCGGGGTCATTATTCTGAAAATCAGGTATGCATATATAGAACAAAGGAAAAACATGGCTAGTTTAGCTTTTGCATTAGGATTTGGGATAAGAGCAAGTTCTATGTAGAAACCAAATCTTTCAAGTCAAGCAAACAATGTTGTATCACAGTATAGTTTGGAAAATGCTTTTTTTTTAATACTGTTGAGCTTAGTACATTTTACATAAACATCATGTTTAGCGACAAGATTTGAACACTGCATCTGTACAATCGAGACTTCTAATTGTAATTCTTCAATTTGCAATTTGGGGGACCAAAACAGCATAATTTCTATGAATGTCAGATTTTTCACCTGTAAAAAAGAGATAACAGCACCTACCTATGAGGGTTAATTTGAAAACCCAGTTTAAAATATGTATATAGTGATCAGCACATGATCAAAGGGCCAAGAAAATTAATAAGGTTTAGAAGATTTGAAATACACAGTTGACCGGCCTTCATCCAGCGACTAGAGAACACACATTCTGATTGAGGGACACATAAACAACTTATAAAACATGGCCACTTATGAACCACAAAAGAATTCTAAACATAAACCAAATCAGTATCCTAGAGAAGACATTTTTTGACCATATTGTAATAAAATTAGAAACTAAATAACAGTCACAAGAACATCAACACATTTCAAAATTTAAAAATCACTTATAATAATTTAGGGAACATAGAAGAAACTGCAAGGAAATAAGAAGTCTCTAGAACTGTAAACTAATAAACACCATATAGATCAAACCTGTAAGAAGCAGCTAAAGGCATGTTTAGAGGGAAAATTATAGCCTTGAGTGCATATTTAGTAAAGGAATAAAGGCTGACATTAATCATCCAAATATTTAACTCAAGAATTTATAAAAATACTAACCAAGAAAACATGAAGACAGCAAAAAGAAAAAGATACAAGTAGATATTAATCAAATGGGAAAAGAAGCAATAAGTAATGTTGATAAAGCTAAAATTTTGTTCTTTGAAAGGACAAATAAAAATTATAAATCTGCATCAAAATTCAACAAATAAAATAATTAAGGAGTCTTCTGGAATGATGACAGAGGCATTGGCACGGTTTTTTAATCTCCTTGAATTCCCACATGGAAGTAAACAGAATGCCTAGATAATAACCAAAATCCATAGACAATATTCACAACAAAACTAGGTAATTCACAAACCACAAGTCAAAGCAGGTGCAGACAAACCAATAACCAAATGTTTGTATGGTGACTTAGTCTGTCAGGGTTGCTATAATAAATACCACAAGGCTGGGTAACTTAAACAGTAAGCATTTCTCTCTCAGGGTTCTGAGGCTGGAAAGTCTCAGATCAAGGTGCCGGCAGATTCGGTGTCTGGCTCCTTTTCCTGGTTCACAGATGGCTGCCTTCACATTGTGTATTCATAAGGCAGAGAGAGGATGGACTCTGGTCTCTTCCTCTTCTTATGAGGGCACAAATGCATATCATGGGGGCTCTATCCTCATGACCTCCTTTAAACCTAATTACCTGCCAGAGACCCCACTCCTAATATTGTCCCCTTTGAGGGGGCTAGAGTTTCAACATATGAATTTGAGGGTATAAAACATGGTATGGGCACCTGTGGGAAAGAAGCCAAGGTGAGTTACAGGGCATGTAATGTCTTTGAGACCAGGAAAACACCTGCCTAGCTCCATCCATACTGAAGAAAAATATCCAGGAGTGGAATCAAAATTGAGCAGGCCAGTGACAAGAGTGATGAAGGGAAAAGTAGATCCAGGTCAAATTGGTGGTGTCTGTTATCCATAACAGAGCCAGAAAATCTTAGAAAGAAGGCAGCCATGTGGATCACGATGTCAGAACAACAGAAGAAGCACTGAAGCTAAAAGGAAATACTAAACTGCTCAGGAAAACGAATTGTGCATAAAAATGAGCAACAGAAATCTATCAAAGTCAAATTCCCCACGAAAGTTGTAAGAAAAAAACAATAAGGAGCAGAATACTGCCTTGATAGAGAGTGAAAGCTTACCATAAAGACATGCCCACAAACGACCCAAACTGTAGCATACCATGGCAAATTGAGTTAAAAGACATAGAGATTACGAAAGACTAGGATAGCAACAAAAGGAAGAAATTCAAACATAAGGTGCTAGAACTCAGGAAAGAAGTACAGTTGACTCTTGAACAACGTGAGTTTGAACTGTGCGCACCCACTTATATGCAGATTTTTTTATAAATTCAATACGGTACTATAAATGTATTTTCTCTTCCTTATGATTTTCTTAATAACATTTTCTTTTCTCTAGCCTACTTTGTTGTAAGAATAAAGGGTAGAATACATATGGCATACAAAATATGTGTTAATTGACTGTGTTATCGGTAACTCATCCAGTCAATAGTAGGCTATTAGTAGTTAAGGTTTTTTTGGGGGGATGGTCAAAAGCTATATGTGTATTTTCAACTAAATGGGGTGTCAGTGCTCCTAACCCCTGCATTGTTCAAGGGCCAACTGTATAAAAAAAAGCAATGAAGACTAAGCTGGAAGGAACATAAAGTGATTACATACATCAGTTGATGCCTAAAGAAAACTAGAAAGTGAAGAAGAGAAAATTTTAAGAAATCAAAAAGAAATGAAGAAAGAGATGAAAATGATTTGAAAGAAAATGACAAATTGAAGAAATTCAAAGAAGGTCCAACATCTACGTTACAGGAGTCCTGAAAGAAGAAAACCAAAGCAATAGCACAGAACAAGAATTAAACTTTTCTGAAATATAATAAGATTTAAAGCTATATACTGAAAGGACACACTGTGTCCTTTCGTGTCGTGAAATATTAATCACGAATGACAAAAAATAAGATATATTCCAGACAAATTACAGGACCTTAAGTATATATATATTTTATTATATATATATATATATTTAAAAAGGTATCACTCAACTATACAGAACAAACTGAGGGTTGCTGGAGGAGGGTGGGTGGGGGATGGGCTAAATTGGTATTCAGGAGGGCACTTGTGTTGAGCACTGAGTGTGGCATGTAAGTGATGAATAGTGATTCATCAGGAGTAGAATTTCTACTACTGAAACCAATATTATGCTGTATGTTAACTGGAATTTAAATAAAAACTTGAAACCAAATAATAATAATAATATAATAAAACAAATCGGTATCCAGCTCAAAATGAACAAGTGACATATAAAGGAAAGAGCATTAGATTACCATCAGACTTTTCAGCAGGAATGCTTTATGTCAGAAGAAATTAGAGTCACATAATATAGGATATCCAGAGAGAGAATATAGGAGCCAGTTTTTTTTGTTGTTTTTTTTTTATATCCGGGAGAACGGACTCTTGAGTTTAAAGGGAAAAAAGGAAAACAACTGCTATTCAGATGTAAGAATGTAAGTAACATTGTTACTATGAGCCTTTCCTGAGGAAAGTACTAGAACACATGCTTCGGACAACCACAGTGAGTTCCAAAAATGACTCTACAACACTGACATAAGAACAAGTGGTAAACATTCTTAAATTGTGGATGACCAACTATGACTACATGAGGATTAAAATGAAGAGAAAAATGTGTAATAGCTATTTGCTCTGCCAATATGAGTGTAGTGCAAGTGTACAAATAAGAGGAAAATGGGAAGAATATATTGAAATACTTTTTAAAGATCCATTAACTGTATCGTGTTAGAATAGGTATTGTAATTCTAAGACTCCTCTCCATGAAATGTGAAATAAAAATGAGTTATTATCAGATAGTCTAATGTGTGTCATCCTCTGTGTACTTGAAAATCAAGAGACTTGATGTGGGGTGGGGGGAAGGGGGGTACAGATACAGAAGACATACAGATGTCATATAGAAGAGATGAGGTAAAGACCCTGTGTCCTGAATTTAAATTGAAAGTATCAGAATAAACGCAGGCAAAGTCCTCAAAACAGTGACCGACTCAGTAGCAGTGGGTTTCACTGGCATCTAAATTATGTTCTTCGAACCCATTTCTCAATAAATAAACCAGGGTTTTTTGGAGAAAATTGTTAATTTGGAATAGGAAGGATATAGAACATGAGCTTGGGATATCTTGCCATACCCAACAACAGGGAAACTTACACAAAGACTAACAGAGTCAGGGCAAAAGAACCCATGGGCCGTCTTGAGAAAGTTCCCAGTGAGCACAGTTGAGATGCTGTGACCTAACATGAGGGTAATGGTTGTAATGGATTGAAACCAAATATATTTAAACCGTTGAGTTCATAATGACATTTTTAAACTAGTGATCGGTCGCCTTCAGAGGACGGATAGAAAATCAATTAATTAAATAAAAATGAGCAAGTAAAGGTAAAGAATTCAACATTTACCTTACATTTTCCGTATGAATTGAACTACTGAGTAACCAAATAGTACATGAAAGGAAGTCTCTTGTTATACAAGTGTTCCAACTGGTAAATGAGAAAGAAGTAGCAATTTTTCACAATGAATCAATAATCTAAGCAACAAACATCAATACTACTACTAACAACACAGAAAGAGGAACAACTGGACATTATGTGGCGATGAAAGGCCACACCACCACCTTTGGCCTTTACCAAAGCAATCAAGTATGAGGCTGATGAGACTCTGGGTCCAGCTGCTGATTTGCAGGAAGTACAGAAGACAGGAACATGAGAACTATGCCGTGAATGTGCACTTGGGAAAATCCAGACTCCCAGAAACTACAGGTCACATGGCCCAGGTCCTTCAACCATGAGGGGTAAAGGGAGTACCTATAGATGAAAAGATGTTAAAGAAATTGCCAGAAAACCAGCAAGATCCATCCATTGCTGTGTCCTTCAGCTCCAAATTATTCAACCACAAATAACTGCAAATTTGAACCTCCTAAGTTTCATGTTAAAGTGCATGGTTCTAGAAACATCTTTTACATTAAAATTGTAAGACAAAAAAAATCATCTCTGTATTGCTTGAACATTTACATTTATTTTTTTATCATTAATTCAGCCAGAGAATGGTTATCTTCTGGAGTTGGATGTTTTAAGTTTAGAAACAAAATAAAACCACCAAAAAGGTGGTCTTTTTTTTTTTCAGTGCGAACTCCCTGTGACGTGACCAATACCCCTCCTTTTAAGTCCCACACGTATGACATGTTTATATCCAGAAGAAACAATTATTGACACCATCCATAGCTGTAACTGAAAACTTCAGATCTAAAATTACTTATCCCGAAATTGATTTCTATATTCCTTGTTTTGATCATTTCAGGTGGCTGTCAGTATCTTTTGGAGCCAGAAGAGGGCACTGCAGAGCAGCGTAGCTCTGAGTACTAAGGACTAGCAGACCCTGTCCTTTGCAGAAATGTGCAAAGCTTTACTGCAGAAATCAGAACAACTGAAGGGATAGTAGATAATCACCATAGGCCTCCTTTATTTACTAGGGAAAAAAAAGAACAGTCAAAATATATAACTATCTAAATACATATCTAGGCTATCAAATATGCATATAGATAGATGATAGATATAAATGTAGATATTTCTTCTTTTAAAACATCCTACAGCTGGACGTGGCTGGCTGGTTTACTCGGTGGAGCATGTGACTCTTGATCTCGGGGTCCTGAGTTCGAGCCCCATATTGGGTGTGGAGCTTACTTTAAAAAAAAAAATCAATCAGTCAATCAATCAATCAATCTGAGGCTGAATCTGAAGTCCTTCTATTATACTATTTATTCTTTGGCCACTTCTGCTATTATAAAAACAGTTTTCAAGTACTTCCTTGTTCAGATTAATAGTGTATTTTATTTTAGCCAGTTCAAGTTTAGGACAAAGGAGAGCCGGCAGCCCTTTAGCAATCTTGGGCTGCACAGAAATAATTTTGGAATCAATATAATAAGTATTATTTACTTATTTGCAGTTTCTGCAGAGGTTTTTTTGACATGATGAACACTGCCTTCAGTGGCAGCTGCTCAGGTACAGGGCAGTAGATAAGTGACTGAATTCAGACCATTGCCTCACATCAAGGGAAAGATGACTAAGTCATGTCAGTGTCCTTCAAAGATGAAACAAGAGTAGTGGGGTCCAGTCCTCTTCTAAAACCTGCTGCCTTGGGGCCCCCGTGGCCTGGGCTTTTCCCATGACTATGTGTGTACTTGGGTATCGAAAGGCAGAACCACCACCATGATGGGCTCCTTCAGCTGAGTCTTCTGTCTCTGAAAATAACTTTAAATAACATTCCTTGGGAGATAGGCTGTCAGCGCTAGGAGGTTAGATCAATGCCAAAAGTCAGGGGAGGTGAGGAGACTTAAGAAAGTTTCACAATACATCATGGTAAACAGCCTTTCTTGCGCTGCCCTGAAAATGTAATTTCTGGAAAAATTCCATCCACTCTTAGCTCCTTGTCTACACATGAATTTATTCTTCCAAGAGTTCTGGTGAATAATGAAACCAATTCAGTTTTTCATTGAGAAAATATAAGTGCGCCAGCTTTCCCCATATGAGGGAAATTGCCAATGTGTCCAGTGATCTTCCCCTTAATTGCAGATTTTGCTGTGAAATATGAAAATTATATTGCCGATTCTGGTGTTCTCTAGGTTGTCAGGTGTGACTGAAAAGACCAGTTTGTGCCCACCACTTCCTCTCTAGCTGTGGCCATGTGGACACATGGGTTAGTGGTACCGCATTTGTTTATAGGCTTGTTCGTAGGTTGGAGCTCTGTGACTTTGCCCATGAAGTCACTAATTTGTTCGAAAGAAACTGGATGGTCTGTTTTTACTGAATACAGAGTTGTTCTATCTCCTGCTTATTTCTTCCTCCCTCAAATCTGTTTGAAACGCAGTATGCCTTACACTCTTTCCTCCACCTAGCTCAGCACTTATGCAAATAGTCTGCTCCGGATTACTTTGCGCCATGCATGCATTTCCAACTGCAGTTCTTTGCCCACGGCCCCCTACACTATGTAAATCTTAACCATTTTTCAAGTCAGAGCAACTTCTACTCCATCAATAACGTCTTTGCTGACTATTTCAGACACGCATATCTCTCCCCATCTGGAGTCCTATAGCCTTCTCATCTTTTCTACTGGACATATCATCCAGCACTTTACTGTCTACTTTTTACTGGTAACGTCACGCATCATAGCCTGCCTTTGTAACTAGGCTTTTCAATTTTGGTAAGCAAGAATTCTGATTCCTAGCTAACCCATATCTCTAATAGCCACTAATAGCATACTAAGTGCTTCGTAAATATAACCTAATCTATTGATCAAGATGAGCAGGTTGTTGTCTGAGTATTACCTTTGGTCTGACTACTGGAGTTACCCTTTCTAGTCATTTGTTATTAGGAATTTTCTTAGGATGGCATGCTTCCCTGTTCTTTCTCTGCCCTGTTTTTGCCCACTTCAGTTCTCTGTACACCTGTCACCCCTCTGATTCTGCAACTATCAAGCAGGACAGAGCTGGGTTTGGAGAATCTTCTGGTTTGTAGGCAGCCTCCAGGATTTTGTTTTTCTTAGTGCTTTTCCCTGGAATAATTTCATCATCACCAACTAGGAAGCAACCTTGAAAGCTCATCTCGTTTGTCTCCATGCCTGTAGGCAAAACAACTTTTTGAACTCATCATTCAGATTAGTATCAGGTCCCAGGCCAAGAACCTGAAACAGGTGTAAAGTGGATTAGAGAACATTTTATTGGACAATGGCAAGAAAGAGTCCAATATTTATCTTAACGTTAAATTCTCTGGACACTGGAAAACCTATTCAGATTAAGACGTTATAGCTATGACGTGTGGCCCCACAAGCTTGTTTGCATTTCTGCCCACATAAAAGTGAAAATAGAAAATAAAATTAAATGATAGACTCAGAGCGCCTGTGTGGTGCAGGCGGTTGAGCGTCCAACTCTTGGTTTCGGCTCTGGTGGTGATCTTGGAGCCCTGAGACTGAGCCCCGCATTGGGCTCCACACTCAGCATGGAGTCTGCTTGAGATCCTCTCTCCCTCTCCCTGCCCCTCCTGCTTGTGCTCTCTCTAAATAAATAAATAAATCTTTTTAAAAAAATAAATGACAGAATCAGTCGTATAATGATGCTTTAGTGGAAAAAAAATTCATGTTTGATGTTTTAATAGTGTTATCTATTTAATGTATGTAATGATTTGTCAGTATATTATCCCTTTACATTCCAAAACTAAAGTCGCACTTATAATTTTTCAGCTTCGCAAGTCTGTCTTCAGCATAAGGGCAAGGAATCTTCTAGAAAAGGAGACTGCAGTCACTAAAATCTTAAGGTAACACCATCAAACATTGATACATATTTAAACAAGTGGGATTATATTAAGCAAAGAAGAGATCTTTCTTTTTAATGAGCTAATTTTCTGAGTATCAATACACACTCTCCACTGGAAATTAGATTTACGTAATTATATACTTATAAATAATGTCAAATACATCATTAATATTTTTCCTGGAAAAGTAATATTTTCAGTCGTGCATTTCTTTTCTTTTCATTCACTCACACATAAATTGTAAGTATAAACCTTTACAAAAAGATGAAAATAACTTTTATTCTTCCATGTTTTATGTCTTTTGTGATATCTGAGGGACAAATCACAATCTAAGGGGAAAATGGTAAAAGGGTAAGCTTTTTAGAAGTAATTATGATTTATTAATCTATTAAGAATAAATGTATTTAAAATCTGTAAGACTCAAAAGGATATCCATTTTAAAATGCTTATGAAAACATACAACTTTAATGTTACTTTCTTAAACCTGCCTTGATAAAGTATCAGAAAGGAACATCAAGCTAGCTACTTAAGAGTATTTTAGAAGACTGTGTCATAATATGAAGTAACGTGATCTTTATAAAAATGCATGAGCATTTGGAATGTAATTTTTTGGCAGATATATTACACAGACATGTGTAATTATACAACTAAATATTGGGGGGCTGGAAGGAGAATGGCTGACAAGATGAATGGATGAATTTTATACTGGGAAGCCCCCTCCAACTTGTGCTGAGGGGAAGGAGTTAGACTCTCTTCTTTTCTACCTCTCCTCCAGGAATAGTCATTAAAGGGTTTTTGCCAGAGTGTATATCGCTATAACCTGGATAACTGTAATGAGGAAATAAGGCTAATATATATGGCTTGAGAAGCTATTTTGAGTTTATAGCAGTACCTGAAATTTGTATACCAAAAATGATCCTAACTAGTCAAGACAGTATTTTGTGTATTCATTCTTTTATTGGCTGACAATTCACGCATAGATATGAGTATGCGTTGGGAGTACCTTTTATGAGAAGAGAATAAATGTTTCTGGGGCTTGTATATTATCACCACAAAGTATAATAAGTTGAATCTAAGAGGTCTGGTTGACATAGAGAAAGAAAAACTTCTCAGCACATTTGTAACAACCTGTGTCCCAATTTCAGTTTGCTTCCAACTGGCTCAATCCAACTGCCATCAGATAACATCATGGGGCCGGCCTTGAACACTACATGGTTCTCCAGGGTCTTTATCAAGCTGCAAGTACTATACTAGACAAATTCCTGGCAGCATCAATCCTTAGTGTCTTGAAGACACTCCCCTTTTCACACAAGACAGACAGTGTGCGGGTCCAGCCCCACAGCCACACTCACAGGGAAGAGAATTCAGCCTAAAATCTACAACACCCCATGAGGGGAGTGTAATACTCTGGCCTGTATTCAGAGTCTACCTGCCAAATTCAGAACCAAAATGACATTACTCACCTACCCAGAATAACTACCTTCCTAAATGTGCCCTGGGGGTTCCCAGAGACTTCCAGAGCACAGGCAGACAGGGATACTTAGAAGAAGCCACTTCTAGAACCTTGCTTCCCAATGAACTCTTTCTTAAATTTGGTCTTCCAGTTTTCCTTTTCCACAACCTTTTTCTTATTCACCTGCTCCTAGTTTACAAAAGAAAGGGGAGACTCTCATCCACACACAAGAAATGTGAAACTATGGTGCTTATTGATCTGGGTTGCTAAACATAAGGAGTGTTCCCATGCGGCTTTCTCCAGAAGGGGGAATCCCCCTGGGCAGCATCTTATTGTCTTATCGTCTCTCCAGGTGACAAGTTTTTGGAAAACCTCCCTCCAAGAATTCATCCACCTTAGGGATAGGCCTTAGGAATAATGCGGGTGTCTCAAGGGCGTGTGTTAACGTGTCATATGATTTGAAAAATAAAGTCAGACTTTTTCTGACAGATTTGGCTCATTGGCTTGACACTGAAGGCTGACTTTATGGTGCCCAAAGTCATAAAAGTGAACGCATTAGATGAATAAGACTCTCCAGTGTTTTCTCAAAGTCATATTGAAGCACAGATATGATAATGCTAGAAATCACATCCTTTACTGCTAATTAACATTGTGAGGGGGAAATTCAGTTGTTGGTTTTTAAATGTTTAGAAGTGGTTTTAAAAAGAGAAAATTGAAAGAGAGAGAGAGGGAAAGAGAGAGAGAAAATTTGTGGGGGTACCTGAGCCAAATTTTTAAGACCATCAGGGAATAGGGATGCCCTCAGACTTGCCCAGTAATTGTGTGGTTTCAGGGACACCCAGAGCCATTGGCATTTTAGGACAACCCAGCACACCACAAATTGAAAGGCAGCTCCCTGGGGGTGCTGTCACCCAGTCAATCTCAGGAAATAATACCCTACAATTAGAAAAATTAATTTTCCAATTTTTACAATTAGAAAAAAAATTAAGTTTTTTTTTTAAGAATACAAATTTAATCTTTAGAAAAGCCATTTAGCTCTTTCCTCCTGTGAAAATGATTTCCTTGTCGGTGCTACATTAGTCTGTGCAAGAATTAAGGACAAGATGTCAAACTGATAGTTTGAGTGTGCTTCTCTTTTTTCACTCATAATATAGCAATAGCAATAATATAATAATAATATCATACCTGCATTATAACGTAACCCATAAGTAAGAAGGTCAAGAATAGATCGGGTCCTTGTCTGTGGGTCCATGGGCATTCTTCTATGCTGTTTTCCAAGGAGCAACAACAACTGAAAAGAAAAGGAAAGAAGAAAGGTTAAGAGAAATTAAAAGAAAGAAAAGGAGAACATTTACAGTCACCTCAGGACAACTAGCCCTACACAAAACGGGGAAGAAGGAGAAGTTTCTACCATTCTTTCAGGGTAGTCTTACTCCCTGGGGAGACTCTTCTCCCCTAGGCTTAGTCTCTTTGTTCATTAAACTACAGCATTCCTGGGTAAGTTAGAAGTAGAAAGACAGATGCTGAATGATGTCAGTTACATGTGGAATCTAAAAAAGTCAAACTCATTGAAACGGAGTAGATTGGGGATTGCCAGGCCCTGGGGCGCAGGGCAAATGGGGAGTTGGTGGTCAAAGGGTACATATTTCCAGTTTTAAGCTGAATAAATTCAGGGATCTAACGTACAGTCTGGTGACTCTAGTTAATAATACTGTATTGTAGACTTGAAACTTGCTAAGAGAGTGGATCATAAGTGTTCTCACCATACACACACCCACACAAATCATAATTATGGAAAGTGATGAATGTGTTAACTATCGTCATTGTGATCATTTCACAAGATATGCACACATCAGGGGCACCTGGTGGCTCAGTCAGTCAAGCGGCTAACTCTTGGTTTCGGCTCAGGTCATGATCTCAGGGTCATGAGCCACTGCATCAGGCTCTGCGCTCAGCAGGGAGTCTGCTTGAGATTCTCTCCCTCCTTCTCCCTCTGCCCCTCCATCTTGTGCTCTCTCTCTAAAAAATAAAATAAATCTTTTAAAAAGTATATACACACTTCAAATCATGTGGTACACCTTATATTTACACAACACTATTTGTCAGTTACCCCTCACTGAAGCTGTGGGAAAATGGCCTCTCCCATGACCATTTGCGTTCCGAAAGGGAGGTTTTGCCAGAAGGAGAGAACGTTAAGACGAGGAGGTGCAAGTGTCGTGTCTTCATGGATGGGTCTGCCTTGATCCAGAAGAAAGAAGTCTAGCAGAGACTTGTTTCAGTACTCTGTCACTTGTAATTTTCCTGAGTCTTTTATTTTCATAGCCTTACTGTCCTCAGTTTCACTGAAGAGGTTCCTCCCCAAGGAGGCAGGAGTGCATTCTAGGAATGTCTCATTAGAGAAAGACCTCAGCTGAATCATTTTGGCAAATATGTCACAGGTGGGTGTGTGTCCTGATTTGGGTGCAGATGGAGATAAGTCACATAAACTTGAAATCCAATGGTTAGTGGGGAAGATGTTACAAAATACTGGTGTCTTAGAAATAACTTTTAAAAATAACAAATATTTGGGGAAAATAATACAAAACATATCCCTAATCTAAGGTAAACAGGTAAATTATTTAAATCCCCAGTTTTCTGACAATGTAAGGATTGGAGGAAGTAATCCTCAGGGTCACCATAGTTCTAACGTAAGCTACTGGACTTGGTGTCAGAAGGCCTGGACCAGCATCTGGCTCGGCTCCTCCATAACCTTAAGCAACTCACTTACCTGCCTTTGCAGTGTAGACTGCCCCAGTTGGTTGTCTGAACAATCTATTGGTTAATCAAAGTGAGATTTAATACTTATTATAGTGAGGGAGACCACCACCTCAGCACTCTTAGTAACGTCTCACAAGGGATGGGTCAGCAGTGGATATGTGTAAGGTTTTCGGCTTGGGGTGGTTTTTAGTGATTGAGATCGGGCAAGATTCTTGCTGTAAGAGTTTAGATCATTTCACAATATATACAAACATCGAATCATTATGTTGTATACCTTGAAGCTAATAGAGTACTATATGTCAATTATACCTCAATTAAAAAAAAAAAAAAAAGAGTTTAGGACTCTCCAGGATACAGAGTACTTATTACGGACAGGTAACCATTACTATTCTGGGGTTGGGGGCACAGAAGAGGGGACATCCCTTGGCCTCCCCTGGGGTCGGGGCACAGTGGAGGGCACATCCCTTGGTCTCCCCAGGCCCCCAGTGTTCTTTCCACCTGCTCTGGCTCCACAGTTCAGTTGTCAGTTGTTCCAATGGAGTTTGCTCCTCTGTTTTTCTCTTTCCTTCCTGATGTGGGGTAACTTTCTGCTGCCCAGAAGTCTATTCTATTCTGTCTTCTGAATTTTTAACCATCTCCATGCATTACCTTTAAAAATAAATTGCAAGATTTTTAGAAAAGCATTTTTTAAAAAAATGTTTAGGATTGATGGACCGAGCTGGGCAGGGTCTTGGCCTGAGTACCAATTATTTTTAGGAGCTTGGTTTGACCAGTTGAGTGATATATTATCTAGAGGCAGGGGCTGGTCCATGAGTCTATAATTCAGATGAATGGATTTTCAGAGACTTCCTGAAGCTAACAGTGAAATTACTTATTGGTTAACAGCCTTAAATTCTTGGGTAGGAATTTCCTGGAATGAATAGTAAAGTCCTATTGATGGAGAGGCCTAAGTTCTTAGTCCTGATGATTAAGCTGCGGGGCTGCCCTGAGTCTCAGTGCTCAGGGGATCCACATTTCCATTTGAAACAATATCTACGTTATTCCAGAAAAGAGTATGCTATATACCTTGCCTATGAAGAGGAAATTTGAGCCGACAAAGGGAAAAGTCAGAGAGAAAGGGGCCTAGAGTCGGAGGTATTTGAATCATCGGAGTCACCAGTGACTTCTACACATAATCATCTCTAATTTGTTCATCTGTGTTCTTCCATGTAGTATTTTCTTAAAATCAATCCATGCTCCAAGAAATAGAAATGAATTTCTCCATAGATTTGGGAACTCTCTGATAGAAACAAAAGTGGGGCATTCTGACAGACCTCGAGGTTACGGTCACATGCTTGCATGCAGGGGTTTGCCTGGGGCAAGTGGGCATCCGTATTTGTTTTTCCAAGATTTATCTGGGGAGGAGTGTACGGAGGAGGATGTTCCATCACCTAAATTGTAAAATCCAGGGTTACTGTGAAATTCCCTCTCGTTTTGACTTTGCCTATGCCGTTCAGCTTCACCAAGGAAGCTTCCCTCAGAAAGCAGGGACCTTTCCACTACATCAGGAGAAATCAAAACAAATAGCAGTGCACTTTCCACAGCCTCGCTCCCTCTACCGAGATTTGTCCCTTCAGAGCCCTGAAATTGAGCACAGATGCATTATCATTCCCGCTAGGCTGAATGCAGAGAGAAATGTAAAAAATAAAATAATTAAACATTTTACATTACTTTAGAAAATGCCATCCTTGGCCATCAGGACCTCACTAGTTAGGAAGTATCATTACAGCTTTTTTGAACGCTTGGTCTAGTATGATATTTGCCTTCTGATATTTGGACCTATGACAAAATTTTCCTTGCCACGCACTGGTATTCATAATTTTTTAAAGTCTAAGGCATAGTAGTGGGGCGCCTGGGTGGCTCAGTCGGTTAAGCATCTGTCTTTGGCTCAGGTCATGATCTCAGGGTCCTGGGATCGAGCCCCGTGTTGGGCTCTCTGCTCAGCGGGGAGCCTGCTTCTCCCTCTGCCTCTCTGTGCTCTCTCGCTCTCTCTCTCTCAAATAAGTAAATAAAATCTTAAAAACTAAAGTCTAAGGAATAGTTGTTAGTTGAATACTACTTACTACAAAAAAATTAAATATAATTAATGATGTGGGGGGTTAGTTTTTCTGTAAGAGAATCATTTTTATTGACTAGAAATACAATTTATATATAAATAAAGTCAGAACATATTTATTAAGATATAGATTTTTAAATGGCATTAGCTAGATTTTCATCCTGACAGAAAGGACTCACTCATTCAAGAAATACTTCTGTAGCATCTTCTGTGTGCGAGGCATTTTCCAAGATACTGGACACATAGATTATCCCCTCAAGGAGCTCATGTTTGCCCTGAGAACGTACTGTGACACTAGTCAGGGGGAGGAGTCTTCAATAATACCTCTAGTGCTCTGAACACGACTGTGACAAGAAGATTGATACAGAGCATTGTCATGGTTCCCTGACTGACTTTAATAGTTAAGATCATTTACTAAAATGTTTCATAAAATAGAGTGTTTTCTACCTTTTAATCTTATTTCCATTATGCCATGAAAATGCCTTTCCAACATGAAGATGGAGAGGAGATGGGAAAAGAATGAATGATGAGTACTTGTGAAGACCCACGTATGATGCTAAGGTCTTACGCGTGTTATCTCAGTCAGTCAGTACAACACACCTATGCAGAAAAACAGTTATTACCCCCATGTTATGCATGACAAAACTCAGTCTTAGACTGGGTAAGTACTTTCTCCCAAGATCACATTACCATAGAAATGATCTTGGGTATCACATCGATACCTACTACAACCTGATTTCCCAAATGGGCAGCCATATTTATGTGTCCCCAACAACTTATGCAACTAAGTTCTCCCGTTTACTGGAAAGTGACTGTGTGCTCAACACTGTACTCCTTTCTAAGCTCTGTCTCACTAGGGCCTCATAGCAAACCCCAAAAGTCAAGGAGTATTAGCTCTGTTTTAGAGATGAAGAAATTAAGGCTCAGGAAGCTTAGGCGACTTGCCTAAAGTCACCCTGTCTAGCGAGTCAGGCCACTGTGCTAGTCTTGCTAACATAAGGTATCATCAGAACATTTCATGGATATACTCCCAAACTAATAACACAGATGCATCAACCACGGTTGGCATCGCCAATAGCTGGCTGAAAGTCCTGGGAATGGAGACCCATGATCTTTGAAATGCCTGAAGTGCAACTATGACATTCTCCTTTCTGCTTGATTGAGCCAGGGGAAAAAAATGGTCCTATCCCAGAATTAGGAAACCTAGCCAAACGGGTAGAGACCAGCACGTTGCAAGTACAACCGGCCAAGGGAGAGGGGAGGGCATGGTCACAGGTGTTGGTAAAGGTGAGCCTGATTGATCTGGCAGGTGGAAGAATGATTGAGAATGGAACTGAAACCAAGATCACTGGGTAGGAGGGGCTGGTGATCGGGGCCTGTGGACCAGCTGGAAGAGAACCTCTACCTGCCCTCAGAGGCACCGCCCGCAGAGGCACAGTGACTGCCTACCTGGAACCTCGGTGTGCCCCTGACTTTGGAGCTCTGTGACTGATGGGGGGCTGAGGACTTAGCCAGGGGGCTTCGTCATGGGCTGTAGGCTGGATGCAAGTGTGTTTTTGCCCCGTGGCCTCTTCCAGGCCCCTGTTCTCCCAGCTCTGCCTCCCCGGGGTCCAGGACAGACGAAGTGACACCGGGGCTCTTCTCTAGAGCATAAGCATCTAGGCCACACTCCTCAGGAAGACCGATGAGCCTGAGAGTGCAGAGACTGAGGAGGTAGTGGCGTTTTCTGGAGGTGAGCATTCAGATTAAACCGCAGTGATGCCCTCCGAGAGGCCACCTGTTGCTCTGCACATCATTAGCTACAGGACAAGGAGACTTTGAGGAAAGCACAAGCAGCCTCTTCATTCTTACTCTGTTCTCTCTGGTCTAGACCCAGAGCTTCCAGTTCTCTGAAGCAGGACCAATTACCTAGAAATCTGAGGGAGCTTAATAATGCGAAGCGTTAGCATCTTACCCCGGGTGCTCCTGCCCATTTGGCAAGCTCTCCATCTCAAATTCTTGTTTCATCGTGTAGCCTAGTGATTCAACAGCTTTGGAGAAGGTCAAGTGAGTTCTCTGCAGCTCCACTTTCTGGGCACCACTAGCAAGACGCACTCTGCAGGGCTCAGAGGGCCTGAGCACCTTGCAGCCTCTCACGGACCTTCGGGTTAGACCTGCCAACCACTCAGTGGAATGCGCTCCAGCTGCGGGGGGGGGGGGGGGGGAGAGGGGCCAGAAAGACCCTGCAGATGAGAGGAAGCAGATACCCCTAAAGCTGGGTTTGGGTCAGCCTCCTGACATAGCAGCAGTTTTTTTTAAATTTTTATTGTTATGTTAATCACCATACATTACATCGTGAGTTTTTGATGTAGGGTTCCATGATTCATTGTTTGTGCATAACACCCAGTGCTCCACGCAGTACGTGCCCTCTTTAATACCCATCACCAGGCTAACCCATCCCCCCATCCCCCTCCCCTCTAGAACCCTCAGTTTGTTTCTCAGAGTCCATCGTCTCTCATGGTTCGTCTCCCCCTCCAATTCCCCCCCCTTCATTTTTCCCTTCCTGCTATCTTCTTTTTTTTTTTAACATATGTTGCATTATTTGTTTTAGAGGCACAGGTCTGTGATTCAACAGTCTTACACAATTCACAGCGCTCACCATAGCACATACCTTCCCCAATGTCTATCACCCAGCCACCCCATCCCCCCCACCCCCCACCACTCCAGCAACCCTCAGTTTGTTTCCTGAGATTAAGAATTCTTCATATCAGTGAGGTCATATGATACATGTCTTTCTCTGATTGACTTATTTCACTCAGCATAATACCCTCTAGTTCCATCCACATCGTTGCAAATGGCAAGATTTCGGGTTTTTTGACGGCTGCATAATATTCCATTGTATATATAGACCACATCTTCTTTATCCATTCATAGCAGCAATTTTTTATGACAAATATTTGGCAAGAATAACCCGAAGTCTTCAAAAACCAGTGTACTGGGTATTAATATACTCAATATTAATAAAACATTAAATTATTAACATTTGATTTAGTAAAGATATTTGTTAACATGTGTAATATATTTATAGATGTTCATATATTAAATACTAATTATTAATTTTGAATATATTACCAGCAAAACATTAAATATTAACCAAATATGTAATAAAATATTAGATAGTTTCATAAATATTTATCTGTGATTCTATTTAGGCCGCCTAGTTGTTGGTTTCTCTTATTCCTGACATTTAAAAACTCTTGTAGATTAAGTTAAAGACCATTTGGAGAAACAGAGATTAAGTAAATATGTGGAAATTAAGTGTATTCAGAGAGCAATAAGGAGATAAGATCTCTGGGTATAAGCATTTGTATAAAACATAAAAGGTGAAAATTTCGAAGAGGCCAAATATAAGTTAATTTAAGCAAAATAATTTTTTTTGCTTTTTTGAAACCAAACTTTCTTTCCTTGAACTTTTCTTAAATTTTTTATTGAGATGTAATTGACACATAGCATTATATTAATTTCAGATGTACAGCATAATTTGAGGGGATTTGTGTGTATTGTGAAATGATCATCACAGTAAGTCTAGTTAACGTCCGTCATCACGCACAGTAAAATAATATATTCTAAACATGTTCTCCTAAGTCTTTCCTGATTTGTGATAATCAAAATATGTTCTATTTCATTGAGATTGTACATGATGTGTACATTATTACAAAGTGATTGTAATGGTGCTATGCATCAGGAAAGCTACTATTAAATTTCATCTAACAGATGCAGCAAGATATTTGAACAGGGTTTTTCTTTTCCTATTTTATCATTGGAGCATAAAGTAATAAGTAGTATAAGAAAATCCGTATGGGTAGAAAAATTGGTTCATATGGTTTATGCAACATTTGCAAAATTTCACTTTTCTTATAATAAAAAGTTCAGTCTTTGCATTGTAATTTACGTTTTTCTGAGTCAGATGGAGCATTACTAAATTTAAACCCCCAGTACGGTGTGAGGTTTCAGACAGTCTTATTTCCTGAATTCTAATAGATGCACTAAAGGCAGGGATTTCCCATGCGCAGATTTTCCTTTTTATTTATTATATACCTACTTATGATAAGACAATAAGGCTTCCTTTATGTATTCAATCTACAGTGAGGTTCTGGTTGCCCGTGTATTTACTTGTGTACGTATGACAACATTTTTATGAATAGCACAAGGTTGGAAAGAACAAATCGGATGTCGCTTAATACTAAAGAGCCATATCCATTTACTCAGGACTGGGTTGACTCACAAAGGAGTGGGGTATTCACTACGATAAAAATGCAGCTTTTTCCTCATCTCAGCAAGAGGCCATTACAGAGAAGCTCACCTATTAGCATCTGTGGTTGTCTCCCCTTAGGAGGATTTCATTGTCACTCTCCTGGAGTCAGGTAAGAGCCCTTTCCAGGAAATACTCATTACCCATTCTCTTACCCTGGTCTACAGCCATAGTTTCACGTAATTACCACTGAAGGACTATTTTCCTGTTTTCTCTTGGTGTGATTACATTATATTAACCAACATTCGATAATACTTTGCAATGTATAAACTTGTGGAGCTCAAAAATCTAAGTAAAATCCCTCAAATTTAATGCTCTGCAAAGTTACCTTGCAGTTCCTTTCGACGGTAATTACGTTTAATACCAGATGGTTTCATGCAATCTGACTTTTCTATAATGAATGAAAATAATTTGAAGACTCATAGGCCTCTCTCTTTCATTACAGAATGTACAGGCTTTTCCCACACCCTTGTTCTGGAACATTAAGAAAGAAGATATGGAGAGAGAGAAGAAAGAAACCGAGGACCCCCTGCTACTATTTCTATAAACAACTAGTAGTGTTTAAAGGCTAATAAAGCTCCAAAGATCTCTCTTATAACCATAATCTTTGGGCCAATTTTAAAATATTTTAGGTGGACGAGTGTCAAGAAAAATAGAGACAATTTCTTAAGACATGATTCTCTTCCCTCAACCTCCATAAAAGATTATATATATATATATATATATATATGGCTGTCATATAAGGGGGCAATTGAAATTCCACAGCACAAAGCAATGCAGAGAGAGGGGGAAAAAATAGAATCGATCTTTCATATGTTTTTTTCAAAGGCTTGGCAAGAAACCAGGGGTAATATTTTTGCAACTGGGAATGTGTGTTTGCTGAAGAATATTCCCACATTTGAATCATCATCAGGGGTCCTAGTCTTGTTTTACTTTCAAAGGTAGAGAGGGCATCACATTGACCCCAGCTGGGAAAAGGAAAATGCCCCACTGTAATTCTCCTCCAGGGAGCAGGAATAAAGGGATTACATATGCCTGCATAATGGAGAATTTCCTCACTCAGACAAGACAAAAGACTTCATTATTTTTCACCAGACACTTGAAGCCTTGTGCCTCCCAGTACCGGAAGAGAGGCAGAGCAATGTTTTATATTAAACCACTAGATGGAGTTTCTAAGAAACTTGCCCTTATGAAGCGATACGGGGAAGGCAGTGAAGACTTGATACCATGACTCTATGGCCCATCCCCTAAGAAAAGCTAGACAGTGCCTGAAGTTCGTGGTGTGTGTTTTCAATATTATCAGCTTCGCTTTTTCTCTAGGCAACAAATAAAGTTTTTATCCTGGAAATGTATTTATTTTATCTGCAGTTGAGACCAAAAAGCATCTAAATTCTAATAAGAAATTTAAAGTGGCAAAATATAACTTAATCGAATATTCAAATACTTTTCCTTCTGACTAGTTCTATCACTGAGTAACTTTAGTGATATGTACATCTCACTTCGTATTGGTAAAGTAATAAAAGTCTCAAATGCCTTACTTACTATATCAGCGTGGTAGTAGATTCCTATAAGACACCATGTATGGAGACCATGTTCCCAGTGACAGATCAGACCCCCCCCATTTAAGAAATTGAAATGAGTTCAGCTCTGCCTCATATTGACTTGTAGGTTTCCCTTAATAGCTTCACATAGAATATAGAAAAAGATTTATAAATTTTCTACTTGCAAGAAGCAGTGTCTGATTTTTTTTTTTTATTCCTGTCTCAGAGTCTCATCTATTATGGGTGTGCAGCCCGTCCCTTGAGTAGCATAGTATCCTAACTGGAGACAAAATTAAGATTAACTTCCCCTTAAAAAGCATATTTCAAATACATGCTGTTCTGTTCATGATTATTTCCGTGCTTCATAAGCGTGAAGTGATCAAAAGAGACATTAAAATATTGGATCTTCACAAAATTTCAAGGTTCATTCATTTCACAAATATTTATTGAGCGCCTACTAGGTACAAGGTGAAGTAATAAGTGAGCAATGACAAAGTCAGCCCCTACTCTCTTGGAGCTGTTTGGAGAGAGGCCCATATAAGGAACCGAAAGAGCAAAGAGGGTGACATGGCGGGAGCGAGTCCTTGATGGTAGAAGATGAAGCAGACCCTACGTGACTTCGAAGTCATGCTGAGCTTCTAGACTTAGTCTTTCTCTGAAGAGCAGTAGGATGTTGAAGATTTTAAGACAGCGATGATTAACTATATTCGTTACCAGTTGCTGCCTAACAAGTTACTCCAAAGCTTGGTGATTGAAACAATACAGATTAATCTCAAAGTCTCAGTCAGGAACTGGGTGTGGCTTACCTGGGTCTCTCACTACGCTGCAGGCATTTTGACTTGCGCGAGAGGAATCCCCTTCCTCGCTCACTCTCCCATTCTTTTTTTTTTTTTTTAATATCTTATTTATTTATTTGACAGAGAGACACAGCCAGAGAGGGAACACAAGCAGGGCGAGTGGGAGAGGGAGAAGCAGGCTTCCCGCTGAGCAGGGAGCCCGATGCGGGGCTCGATCCCAGGACCCTGGGGTCATGACCTGAGCCGAAGTCAGACGCTTAACGACTGAGCCACCCAGGTGCCCCTCACTCTCCCATTCTTAATAAGACTTAGCTCCCCATGAGCGGTCCGATTAATGCTTTGGTTCCTTACTCGTCCACTGTTAGCAGAAGGCCCCTCTCATTCCTTAAGAAATGGATCTCCCCGTTCTACAGAGGGTGGCAGTCCCCCACCCTCTGTAAAATGTTTTAAGACCACCCGTGACCTGGGACAACATGGCAGCCTGCTTCAGCAGAGCCAGCAAGTGAGGGGACAAGGGACAGTGAGGAGACGAAATGCGTGTCTTTTGTGACCTGTCCCATCCCATTTGCCTTATATTTGTTAAGAGCAAGCCCCTAAGTCCTGCCCACATTCTTGGGTTTCTGCCAGAGCATGAAAACCAGGGGCGGAATCATTGGGGGCCATCTGAGAAACACCTGCATGGTGACTTGCAGGTGTTCATTTCAGAGATCACTTTGCTCACAATAATAACACAGAAGGTTTATTAAGAGTGGATGCGTGGAGACAGGTGAAGAGGCTCAGCTCTGGTCTGTAGCATATATCACCGTTGATCAGGGTCAGAACGGAGAAGACTTACCTTCCAGTATGGCCCTCTGTCCCACACTTGCTCTTCTGTCCTCCATCCTCTGTCGAATGTTTTAATACCAACCCCGATATGGGACAAGATAGAAAAGTAAATAATAGCAACTAAAATGTAAACAAAGCGTCAGTGTTTCCAAAGACCGGCACATTCATAATCATAGCTGATCCTCCCAACTCCCTGCGAAGTCGGAGGAAAAGGTGATGTTGTTCCCTATTTTACGTAGAGGACACGGAGGCTCGGGGGATGCCCATCCCCCACCTGAGGTCCCACAACCAGCAAAAGCTGAGATCAGAACTATATGGTTCTAAACCTTGTGTGTTCTCAAATCGACTTCTCCATTAGGCGTCCAGTGGAAGGCAGAACTTTCTGTCTGAGCTATGCTGCTGGGTATGAAAGTACTAACCTAATGTGCTGTTTGAACCTGGAGACTAGCAAGTTCCAGATCCAGCCCTGCACCTCCCTTAGCCTCCTGTCTCCTTATACCTCCCCCGTCTGCCTCGAGCTCACTCCTGCTCTCCATCACTCTGCCCGTGAGCGCCAGCAACCTCTCTTCCTGGGAACATGAGGATGAGTGCTCAGGTGGTCCCTAAAGAACTCACCATCTAATGTCCAACGATGATAAAAAATGCCATAAGCATTGAATAACGTTGGTTAATAATATGCCACAGGAACATGGGACATAGAATGTATAACCTCTTAGTGGAATCCAGTCATGCCAGATTGAAGTGAATAATTTTCTACCAAGCCTGTTATTTTCCAAAATAGCAAAATATTTTACATTGTCAAAGAATGTGACAATGGCTTACGCATAAGGCTCTTTCATTTATGCAGAAACGTCCTAAGGTGGCCTTCTTTCTACACCTGCTTCAGTGTCCGGGTGTCCGGGTGTCCGGGTGTCCGGGTGTCCTCAGGGCAGATGTATCATCAGTTTCTGTCTCTTGCTGCCTGCGTCCTCCCTCCTACCCCAGATTTAGGTCCTTCCATCCAAGTTCCTCCCTTCACCCATAGGAAACCCATTCTCGGCAGCCGGGTCTTTTGTATCATGTAGTTAGATGTTTCCCATATGTTTTCCTCTAGACAGATTTATATATCTATAGAAGAGTTGCTCCTTCTGTACCATTACCTGTGGTTTCTGTGGGAAAACTATTACAGATAAGTAGCTGGTTATTAACTATATTGGATGCCGTGCCTAGAAGAGAATTTTGAGTTTCAGTTTTAGTAAGATCTGCCACTGTCCTTAGTAGACGAGAAAGGCTTTCAGGAGCCTTCAAAAGAACTGCCCTTCATGTGCCCTCCACTCACCCCACCCCTGCAAATTGCCTTCACCCACATGGCCATTTAACAATTTGCCAGGTGAATGTAGCCCCTAGTTTTCCACTAAGAAACTCTAGCGTTTACCAAAGAATTCCCTACTTCAAACACCACTATAGAGACTCAAAGGAAAGAGTGAGGTATCAGAGCATATGGTCTGAGGGACTCAACAGGAGTTGAGCTGCCAGATGAAGATGGAGACAGTCGTTGACCTTTGTCTTGGTGCAGAGATGGGGGCAGTCCTGGGGTGTGGGGTTGGACGGGGGCTCAGAGACAGTTGCACTGAGCCCGAGGCCCCACAGTCGATCTCAGAACACTAAGGGAAGAGGGCTGGATCTCCCTGATTTCACTTTGCTTGGGTTACGTGGATACCTTTGGAGTTCCAGGAAAAGAGGTGGTGGGTAAGCAGCCTCTGCTCAGAGAACACAAGGCTCTGGCAGGGTCCCCTCCGTGAGGAAGTGCAAACCACCAAGGTGTACGCTTGGCTTGAGCAGAACTCTGAAGTCACTTGTCACGCCATTTAATTGGCCCAGAGTTAGTGAGCATTTTTTTCTCTTTCTCGTCGTTTTCTGGTTTGAAATTGTACCAGCAAACACTGTTATATACACAGAAGAAAGTGATAGGAAGAGGAAATGAGAGCCAGTGGTTTTATATATTCTACACAGAGGAGTGGTTGTCTCAGTCTGGTTCAACACATGTTTTCTGATGGCAGGGTAGAGCTAAAAGCCAGCCCCTCCATCACCCTGACCTTCTCTTACGGAGAACAAAGAGGCACATGTCACGTGCTTAGCTGAAACTCCAGCCCATTTTACTGTTATGTTCCGAATTCTCTAGACCCCAGCGGGAAAGAAAGGGCTGATCTTGAGCCAAAGAGGAAAGGGGCATTGCTTTCTCACCACACTTGAGCCCTGTTGTTGGTAGAGAGGATGGAAATGCCATAGGGCGTGGAGTCTTTCCAATAGTGGGTGCATCTCCACCCACCATGGAGACCTCCCTGTCTTGTTCGGTCAGAGGAGGGAGTCTCAGCAGGATCCACAGAGCCACCCCAGCGGGAATGGGTGTGTGAAGTTGACTTGGGTGTTGGGACACCCATGAGGTTCTGGAGTCTGTAGATGCAGTCCTAAATCTTCCCCAGCAAGAATGCCTGGGCATGCTCAGACTGGGCTGTGGGGCAAGTACCAGCAGTCCTTTATCAGATGCAGCTCGAAGCCAGTGACATTCTTCCATTTCAGACATAGCAGGGGCAGCCAGCTCGAAAGGGCATGCTGTATTCAAGTTGCATATGTTTTGTATGTAAGCCCTAAGGGCTCAGCTACTTTAGGAGGGGGGAACTCTTATGACAAAAAATAAAGTTTACTAAGACAGTGGCTAAAGTTTAAGCCTTGATGTTTACACAAATGGCAGGAATCTGTAGATCTGTGCCAAGATAACACTGCTTTCCAAATAGATGTTCTCCAGATGCTTCATCATTTGCCGTCCTTGGTTCGGGGAAGAACAATTCTTAGTCTATATACATCGTGCGAGATCGTGCTAAAGCTTTGTGAACTCAGCCTAACTTACAAATGCGTCTTCTTGGCGGGACACCCTCCTAGTCCTGGAAATAAGCACATTCTCTGTCTCTCGCTGCCATAAATCCTTGCTGTCCGACGAAATTTTGACTTTGGGTTTTATCTTGAACTTCTCCGTGGTGCTTATTAAACTAAGAAGAGTGATGTTGGGGGTGGGGGGGGGATGGCTTCCTGTAACGCATTTACATTCGTTGAATTTGCATGATTTTCATAGGTATTTGCCGCAATTATCTTCATTGGCATCAAAAGCGTTTTTAACTACTTGAATATACACGTGATATGGTAAAAGCTGCTTCACAGTATGCTAAACAGACATGGATCTTTTTCTTGAAGATCTTGGCTCTGAGACAGACAGTGATAATCTATCTAATTCAAAGCCAATCTAGAAATGTGTTTTAGGAAGCATAAGTATGAAAGTTTCATGGAAAGCAATGACAAAAGTCATGTGTTCAGGTGTGGAAAAACATGGCATCATAAGATTTGCATATCACAAAATCCTTGCATTTTAAGTCTCTGAGTTTTCTTTGAGATCAAGGTCTTGTCCTCACTTTACCAATAAAAGAACAGCCCAAAGGTCACTCACCTAGTCCGTGACAGTGTCGCCGGTGGGACGCAGGTCTCGGAGCCTCTGTATTATTTTCTCTCCACTTGACTACTATGTCAAGGGAATTGCTGTCATTTCCAGTTGGAGGGAGCTTTCTGGAAGAGGAATTTTGTTTTCTGTTCCAATCATTCACACACCAGGTGTTGAGTCACCCAATTATCTTCCCTCATTAGCAAATCTGAAACTATACCAGCCCAGGTATGCTTTCAAGGGGTCATGTTTTAAAAAGTCTTCAGAGTTTCTCATGGCTGCCAAGAAAGTGGTAACCAGTTACCTGTAAGCCACAGGCTTTAGACTGAGGTTTCTTGGGTATTAATCTCAGCTTTCATTACTTCTCTTTACCAGGCACTTTCGCCTCTAGTTTTGTTTTCCTATTTCCCTGGAGTTCTGCAAAATTTCCTTGGAACATATACTCCATCATCCAAGAGGCCTGGGTGGACAAATCCTTCCCCAAAGGGCTGTTCTTAGAAACCTCCTTGTCTAAATTCAAAACCAACGTCATGCCTACCTAGGGTGAGGCTGGCCCTACTGCTTGCAGGATCCCGATGGAAGCTCCCCCCTTGGGTGGGGGGAGACGGGTCGTGGCAGGCGGGAGCTTTCTGTTTATTTCCAGCACCCCTGCGTCGCCTAGCTGTGACAGCTGTGCTTTGTTAAGTGTTCTTGACGCTGAGCCTCAAGCCCATTTTCCTTCATGGTTATTTGTCATTTGCTGTGTTTTGCCTGATCATTGGTGTTTCCTTAAAAATAATAAGAGTAATGAGCAGTTATGTTATTATTCATCCCAAGTGTACAGATCATGCATTTATCTTGGGCTCCTTTTTTTTTTTTTTTTTTTTTTTCCTAGAGCCTGCACTCGACAGCGCATGCTGAGCGGATCATTTGAGGGGCAGCCAGCAAAGGAAAGGTCAATTCTCAGTGTGCAGCATCATATCCGCCAAGAGCGCAGGTAAATAGACCAGGAGACAAAGCTGCAGAGAAACTAAGGAAAGGAGTTTTACAGGAAATGGTCTCTGTGCACAGCCCCGGTTAGCAGACAGGCATGTGGGAGGAACTTTGTTCTGTTTCCTGACGGCAATAATAACGAAACTCACAATCAGATTCAAAGAGTCAAAAAAAAATCTTTCAAAAACCTTTTCCTTCGTGATGGCCAAATTCTTACTTTTAAGGATCAGAAGGAAAAATTCTGCAATTTGTTAGATGAGATCAAAGGCATTTGAATAATCAAAAGCTTTCGCTAGGAAAAGAAATGATAAGCATTTGTGATGGTATCAGAAAAGTTACTTTATTTTGTTCTTATAATGGCCATTGTTCAAAAGTCAAAATTTGGCTTTGGATGTATTGACCAGTTGGTTGTGGTTGTTTTAGGTCACTGAGACACGGATCCAATAGCCAGAGGATCAGCAGGGGGAAATCTCTTGAAACCTTGACTCAAGATGTAAGTTCTCAGCGATGCTTTGAATTTGGGAAGCATGATTATGAAAATGCATTTAAATTACTGTTTAGAATGTTCCAGCGCCTGGGCCCTTCTGTCACACTGTCCTGTCTCCGTAAGACTTTATATCAGAGGAAATCAGGAGACTCGGGAAGCAAATTGAATGGCCAGTACAAAAGAGTGACCATTAACTGTTCAAAAATCCAGACATCCCACAAAGCACATGTCTTCATTAAGATAGCAACACAAAAGTGACGTGTGACTTGCCTTTGACTGACATTAAAGATATTCAAAGCATTATATAGAATTTATCTGTATTGTTAACTTTAAACCTTTACTAAAATTTCCAAATATTCTGGAATCTAGATCCAGCGTCTGTAACTTCAGGGCTTTACCTACTAAGAAGTAAAATCTTACTTCTGGAAGAATTTTTCTTTCAAAGACTGCATACTATTTCCCAAGAATTTCTTTGCTTTCAGACTCTAGGTCATCCATTGATTTATTAACTGACTCAAAAAAAACATTTACCAAGTGTTTATTATGTGCCAGGTCCTGTTCTAAGTGAGGAGGAGCAGTGGGGAAACAAGACAAGACCTCTGCCTTCCAGGAACTTAAATCCCATAGGAGAGACAAAGACTAAACAAGGAAAGAAATACATAATCATTTCTGGAAGTGTTTTTTATTTATTTTCCATCATGTCTTCATTGCTGTGACAGTTTGCTCTGCATTATAAAAAAAAATAAAATGATATAAAGAAATCAAAAGTGTAGATATGGAGGCAGGGAATGTTCGAGAAGATGGTCAGGGTTCACACCTCTGTGTTAGACCAGACACCCGGACAAAGAGAAGAAACAAGCCACATTAAAAACCCAGGCAAACCCACGGAGGCAGAAGTCTGACCTCTGGGTTAGACTCACTAGCAGCTGTATCATGCTGAGATTTCTAAGATACTTGTAAAGTACATATTAAATAATTATCATTGGTGACACCCTCATTAAAATATAGGTCTTAAGTTGAGTCTAGCTACGTTGGCTAAGAAAGCAGAGTCCTGAATGTTCAGAGCCAAGGATGGCATTAGAGAAAGGAGATCTAGCAAGAGAAAGGTAGCAAGCCTTTGGGTTTTTTGGGTTTTGTTTGTCTTTTTCACCACTTTACCTCTCATTTCTTAAGTTTCTGGAGTTTCCAGAATAATACAACTGCTTTCAATAGGTAGAAACTGCTATCTTAGAGTAAACTCTCCTAACTAAGTGTTCCAGGCACAACTGACAATAGAAGAAGTTGGTGATGAGAATACCTGATACCATCATCGCCCATTTTACAAGGTTCTAATTGGTGTGCGCACCTGTTAGTGCCATGATTTTTAAGCCAGAACCCTGTCAGATATGATCTACCATATTGTCTACATGGAATTGTGATTGGATCCAACACATGGCCTATGTACGCATAATTTGGGGGCCAGGCATGTTGTATGGAGAAAACTTCTATGAGAAAATTCAGAGAGACAACACTAATTCAAAGCACTTTCCTTCAGTGTGATTCACTAGAAATACATAGTCTACTTAAGAGCCAAATTAGACCACGGCTTCGAGAATATGTGTTTAAAGATACACAACGAAAGACCCTACCTATATAGTCTGAATTCCAGAGGCTTAGTTCTTCTTCAAAGACGTTTTATTCTATTTATTACACAGACATATAATGAAAACCTATTCCCCATCTTCTCCAAAGCAAAAAGTGATGAGGCTCTGCTAATTTCCTAAGAAACCACTCCTGATGTCTTTTCCTCCATAACAGAAGCAATTTAAAATAGTTTCATCTGTCTCACTTACTCCAATTGATAGAAGATACAGATAATGAAATCTAAGGAATATTTGCAATAATATCTACAGGTTATTTGAGCAATGGCTGTCCATGTCCCAGGGAGTGAAAACCAGAGTCAGGGTCCTGCATGATCAGGCCCCCTCCCACCCCCCTGATCTCAGTGTCTCCTACCCTGGTGCCTGCCCTCTTGACTCCACCCACAGGGCACTGCCCTCTTGACTCCACCCACAGGGCATCTTGCTGTTCCATGTGCACACAGCTGTTCCCTGCGCATGAGGACCCACCCATCCTCTGGAAAAGCACACTTCTGCAGATACCCAGTGGCCTGCAGATCCTTCTCATCTTAGCTCAAATAACAGCTTCTTATTGAGGCCTGCTGTGACCAGTCAAACGTGGAGCCTTCTAGCACTCTCTGTCCCCTTTGATTTTTATCATAGCGCTAAACATCTAACACCCTCCCATATTGTGATTCAATTTTTATCTCTCTCCCCTGACTAGCATGTCAGCCCCACAAGAACTGGATTTTATCCTTTCTTTTTGCTTTTTTGCCATATCCTCAACACTCCAACAGTGCCTGGCACATAATAGGTCCTCAATAAATATTTCTATTGAAAGAAGATACTCTTTGGAAGGAAAAAATACCCTTATTAAGATGCCTGTTGTCATTAAAGATATATATATTAACATCAAGATATTTATTTCAGCTTTTCTAAAAATGATCTTTCTGGGCCTTCAAAAAAAAAAAAAAACTTTCCATTTTGATGTGCCCCCTTTTATTGTATTTCTAGCATTCCAATACAGTGAGATATAGAAACGCACAAAGAGAAGACAGTGAAATCAAGATGATCCAGGAAAAAAAGGAACAAGCGGAAATGAAAAGGTACGGGGCGCTCTGGTCTTTCTGGGCTCTGGCTCTGGAATGACAGGCTTTCCCTCAGCCTTCCTGTACATGCATGTCCCCTTCCAGGAAAGTGCAGGAAGAGGAGCTGAGAGAGAATCACCCATACTTCGACAAGCCTCTGTTCATCGTTGGACGGGAGCACAGGTTCAGAAACTTCTGCCGGGTGGTGGTCCGGGCACGCTTCAATGCGTAAGTGCACTCCATTTCAGCCAGGTGTTTGGCCTGCATCGTACAAACAGCGGGGGGGGTTGTCATACGAGGAAGAAGGAACATGTAATCCTAATGGGGTCACAAAATAAACCGTGGGCTAATTAATCATGCTGCTCCTTTTGGCCGAGCGGCCGACCAGGTGGAAAACAAACAAAGGTTGCAAGCCGTTAACATTTATATAAAACTCACGTTTATAAAACACTGAACGGCCATTTTTATGTGCTCATTTTAAGTCACCCAATACGTTTCTGTCGGTGTTACTAACGCCACATTTTGTTTCGGAAATACCGAACCAAGAGTAGACCGAATGACGCAGGGAAGGTCATTGCCCACACCTTCTTTCAGACTTGTAGTTTCTTTGTGGTGAAAATACCCTAATTGGATTATTCTAGAATAATGTAAAAGAGAAATAAAATTGACTAGTGCTTCCATTACCAATTGTTATGAGAAGAAACCCCACTGGCCAGTGTCTCTGTCCCTACACGCATAGAAGAAATGTGTAGGAGGCCGTCGGTGTGGTCGACCAGGAGGACGTTGCATTGGTGACGCCCCAAGCCAATCTCAGCAGGCAACCAGTGGATGAAATGGCATTTTTGTCCTGCGCAACTTTAGTATATATCCAGAAGAGTCCTAGAGGAAGTGTGGAAGCTTTCCATCTAAGTAGTTGGATCTTCCCTGTTGGTATCATTAGTAGTATATTATGATAGCATATCACTATGTGTTGTGGGCTGAACTGTGTGTGCCCCCCTGCCAAAAAAAAAATCTGTATATTGAACCCTTAATCCCTGGTACCTCAGAATGTGACTTTATTTGGAAATGGCCTCTTTAAAGAGATAATTCAATTAAAATTAGGTGATTAAGGTGGTTCCCCAATCCAATATGACTGTTGGCCTTATAAGAGGAGGACATTTGGACACAGACACTGAGAGAGGGGGGACAGTGTGAAGGCGTAGGGAGAAGACACCATCTACAAACCAAGGAGGGAGACCGGGACAGGTCCTTCCCTCACGGTCCCCAGAAGGAACCGACCCTGCCCACACCTTCCTCTTAGACGTCTCGCCTCCAGAACTGAGAGAACATGTCTCTGTTGTTTAAGCCACTTGCTCTGTGCGACTTTGTTACAACAGCCCTAGGAAACTAATACAGTATGGTATTAGTTTCATTAGTTTTATGAGTTTTATTAGTTTTATCTTATTAGTAATACAGGGCTGGAGGACTCCTCGGGAACCATTTGGTGTCATTTGTATCTCCCCTCCTCCAACAGAGGAGGACATTTAGGTTAAGGGCTTTGCGCAGGGACACGAACTAGCGCATGGCTGCCCCTGACTGTCAGTCTAGTGATCTCTCAGTTGTTCTAGAAAGACCCTCACCATTTAAAGCACCTGAGTCATAATTAAAAACGTCCCTGAGTTTTCACACAGTAAAGAAAGAAGCCAGTAGTTTAGAGTTGATTTGATCAGTCCCTCAAGTGAGTGTTTCATCTGGAATCATCCTGTTGGCTGCCTCCATGCTAACATCTAATTGCTAATTCTCCACTTCATTTAGTGTGGACTTCCTCTCCTTTTGTCAGCCCTGCAGCTGATGTGGACCGAGGAAGACTCGGTTGTAATTGGGAGCACACACACACACACACACACACACACACACAGACCGTCACGGGCTTCACTGAAGATTGATCACGGGCTCCCTGAAAGTGAAACTTATAAGCAGGGGCCCCAAGAAATTCTATATAAATCACTGCACAAGATCACAGTTAAACACAGGAGGGGAGAGCTCTATTTAATTTCTGGAGGTTTAATTAAACAATCATGAGGAAAATTCTTGAACTGCTAAGGCAGAGATTTTAACGGAGTATTTTTAAATGGAAGTCAAAGTTTTGTCACATCCACGTCAGAGATTATTGATTGGATTCATGAATTCTCAAATCAACTATTTTGAGAAATTTTAGACTTTACTTTCACAAACATCAGCTGCAAACTCTTCTGATTTTTCTGTCATTTAATGTTCTCTGCC
Organism: Callorhinus ursinus; assembly: GCF_003265705.2. Lineage (NCBI taxonomy): Eukaryota > Metazoa > Chordata > Mammalia > Carnivora > Otariidae > Callorhinus > Callorhinus ursinus. Next base: position 5,669,674 of record NW_027397069.1, read on the forward strand.
TTTGAAAGCCACACAGGTCCTGGAAATGTAATTTTACAGAGGATACGAAAGAGATTTTAGGTAGATAAGATGTTTATAAATACCATGCTGTCAAGTGAGAACACACTTGCTTTGTTGCAGAATGTTGTGTTTGTTGTCTCTTACAGATCTAAAACAGATCCCGTCACAGGAGCTGTGAAAAATACAAAGTACCATCAACTTTAGTAAGCATCACAAAGTCCATTTTCCATGCACATTTGAAATTTCCATGTACCACTTTATGCTGCATAAAAATGTAAAGATTCCCTTTATTTTCTTGCCATATCGTGCGAGGAAATAGACAACGGTGGCTTTCAAAAAAAAAAAAAATGCCAGTCACATTTATAGAATCACAGAAGGGCCGTCTCTGACCTGCACGGCCTTCCCTGGAGCATCTGTTTCTCAGTTATGTTTGGTCTTTGGCAGTGATCTGCTGGGACTGGTGACTTACCTGGACTGGGTCATGATCATCGTAACCATCTGTTCCTGCATTTCCATGATGTTTGAGTCCCCCTTTCGAAGAGTCATGCACGCCCCGACTTTGCAGGTACGGCTGCCGAATTTCAGCCCACAGCTCAGCAGAAACACGGGGCTGCGGTTTTTCCCTTCTTGATGACCCAACTGCCTCTTGCCCATTTCAGATCGCCGAGTACGTGTTTGTGATATTCATGAGCATCGAGCTTAATCTGAAGATTATGGCAGATGGCCTATTTTTCACTCCAACTGCTGTCATCCGGGACTTTGGTGGAGTCATGGACATATTTATATATCTTGTAAGTCTCCGGTTATTTCCTAAATGTAAGGTGTTGTGGCTTTGTGAACTCTCCTGCCTTTCTTGGTTACAAGAGAAAGATGCATGAGTTCCAGAGGTTTAGATGCCATTACTGAGTCTCAAGTACCACAGGCAAATGAAGGGCATGCATGTAAAAATCTAAATAAAAAGCATTAAAAATTTCCATGGATATGGTTCACATACATCAGCTACATTCTTATACACATAAGACATACATTAATAAGGCCTAAAAGAGAAATCTCGTTCCTACTCCACAATCCTGTGGCTCCCATACAAAAAAAAAAACAAAAAAACCTGCCACCTCCATCATAGAATTGATTGATGAGTTCCTCGTTGCTAAAAGCAGCCTAACATGAGAGTGGTTGGAGCTTTCTTTCAGTTCCAATGTACAAAATACCTGGCTCAACAAGGTGACCGTGCAGCTGTTCAGTTACACTAAATTGGGAAACCATAGGAAGGGACTCAAAGACATTTCATTTTTTCTATATGTCCAAGAAGGCATAAAATCAATGTCTTTTTTTAACATAACAAGGAGAATCATGACCACTAACATACAGTATCTTTAGATCGTCCATAAAATAAAATCAGGTCAAGCATGAGGCTTAGTATCCTTGATCAAAGACATTTCAACCTGCACCCCCAGTGTGTAGGTTATAATAAGGAGCGGAAATGCACTGAGGTACACACAAAGTGTGGGCACCCCCATTTCATGCCTGCGAACAGCTGATGACTTTTCCTTTGGCGTCACTAACAGGTGTAGGTGGGGTTCAGAGTTAAGAGATTGCATATATATACCTAGTGAATGCTTGTCCTATGGGCCATGTGGTATTTCTGCTCAAGGCAAGTTGTATGCAGTTGGCTCTCAGACAGTGTACATAGCAAAGGATAAGTTGTATAAATTCTAGGGATTTGTTTTCCCTTGCTAGGTGAGCTTGATATTTCTTTGTTGGATGCCTCAAAATGTGCCTGCTGAATCGGGAGCTCAGCTTTTAATGGTTCTTCGGTGCCTGAGACCTCTGCGGATATTCAAACTGGTGCCCCAAATGAGGAAAGTTGTTCGAGAACTTTTCAGCGGCTTCAAGGAAATTTTCTTGGTACGTTACACTTACCCTTTGGTTCCAGTTCACACAGCCCAGCTCTGTAATGAAGCTAACCAGGGGGCACAGGGAGTCTCGCTTGCCAGGGGCTAAGTCTCCAATCTTGTTTATCACCAGGAGCCTATAAAGGCACTAACAAACACAACCACACATTCGGAAACTTTACCCATGCATGCTCTGACTTGTTGGTATATCTAATTCAATGAACATTCTTAGTAAAGTAACAATGAAAGGAAAAATCCAAGAGGTCATATTTGCTAACACTTCCATTCCTAATTTGTGACCCTAATTTTTATTCTAGGTTTCAGTTTCCTTATCTAGAAATTAAAGATAAGATTCAACACCACCTACCTCACAAATACTAGCAGTTAACACATTTGGACTCCTTATTTTATTTCATAGGTCCCCAGTTTCTTACCACATAGACTTTGTCTCTGATCTTTGGAGTGTTAACATAAAATAACTCAAAAAAAAAAATGTAACATACAGTTATACCCCACTTTAAGTAGCCTCAGGATACAGTAATGAATACTTGAAAATGGGGAGAAAACATCCTTTTCATTCTTTTCAGTTGGGCAACCCTGATCGAGGGTTCCTTCCAAGAGCAGGGCTGCGGAAAAAAACGATGAGTAGGAAGCTCGTTGCTCACAATCGTTACAGAAGGATCTGTGCCTTACAAAGGAATGATCAAAGGATTCTTTTTATTATTGATGAGTTCTGCTCGTGCATGGAAAACATGAATTAATTTACATAGGCTTATTTTACATCTTGCTCTCTAGAAACACACCTACGGGGAGAGAACAGCTGTCATTGCAGTTGATTCTCGGGTATTTTAAGGACAGGTTGTGAAGTTTCTGTAGGTACAGAGCCGCTAATATTTTTTTAAATACGTATTTGAAATCCCGTATTGTCTTTGTGCTGAAGCCACAACATGGTGGCTTTTCACACAGCTTGAAATGAAGGAGAAAAGGGTATCACCTGACTGCTAATGTATATGCATCTTGGAGCCCTGATAGAATTTAGCAAAGAATCTATTTGCCTTTCTCCCGATGATGTTTCTGTGAGATTTTAGTATATTTAAGGTATATGTTTAGATGATTCACCCAGCAAAGATCAGTGGCTTTGTTCAGTGTTTGACCCTTGGCTACTTTTCTCTGCTGAGACCAAGGCACCATCCAGCAGAGGGAGCACCAGTCAATTAACAGACTTGCTTTTTAGGACCCAATGATCTCACTTCCTCTGGATGCCCTCCCTGCTCACAAGAGAGCAAAACCACTGTCTCTCTAATTTATGCTTTGCTGATAGAGGTAGGAATCCATTTGGAGAAAATGGGGGAAATAGAATTATTCAAACACTTTTCTTTGGTTCCATTCAAGTGTCGATTTCAAAATCAGAAAAACCCAAGTCATATCAAAAATACCATAGCCCGTTTTCTTACTGGAAAGTCATGTGTTTTTATTCTAAAAATCCAAAAGCCGTTGTTAATTCCCTTCTTTTAACATTCCAGCGAGGCTAATTGAATGACCCGAGGTGGAAAAGTTAGACTATCAAGACCAAAGATTTCATACCATGTTATCTGAAAAGTCATGTCCCTATCCCTGTTCAAATCAAGCCTACTGTTGAATTTCTTACCCTGAGATGTGATGTCTCACCACTTTTTTTCAGGTCTCCATTCTTTTGTTGACATTAATGCTTGTTTTTGCAAGCTTTGGAGTTCAGCTTTTTGCGGGAAAACTGGCCAAGTGCAATGATCCTAACATTATTAGGAGGGTAAGATACTACTTTCTGTTGTTTGGGATTAAAATTCGGGTAGTTTGCCACGTCTTGGTCGGCACGTGCTGAGGCTACTTTGAGAACCCTCTCACACACCTAAGAATTCTCTTGCCACCAACCCCTTCTGCTTAAAGCGGGCACTATGTCTCTTCTGGCTAGCACAGGTTTGTGAGATTAAAAGCACACCCCAGATTACTCTACTCTCTCCTGCTCTTCTGGTGTGAGCCTCTGTTGACACCTTTGGCAGAGCCACCCTAGATTCCATATGCTTGTCCCTTTGGGCCTCCCCTAACTTAATCCTGCTTCTGTTATCACGGGAGACTCATATCAGCAAACAGTCCCCCAGAAAGGACAAGAGGCAAAGTTAAAGTTTGACTGTCATACCACTGTTCATTGCTTCTCCACTTCAGCTTTCTCTCCACTGGGAAGTCCAGAATCTTCCCCAGTAGGGCAGCTAACAAAGACCCAAGCTTGACCACTTCTGCTACTGCCCTTTGCCTTATCTTTCTTCAGTCAGTGTTAGTAAGAGGCGGCCAGCTCCTGGACAAGCCAGTGTTTCAGTAGCTGAACATGATGAGAGGAACACATTGCATCTTGGGTAAGGTGGACAGCTCTCTCCAAATGCCCTCTGGAAGACTCAAGTTCCTTTTGTCTTCCTTCTTTATCCACCCTTCGCTATCTTCAGAGTCTTCTCCATTTAGCTGGCAGAGAGGAGCACAGAACCACCTCCACGTTTGAGGGTTACAGGGTGAGCCTCCAGGCAACACACCTCACTTCTACCAGTTTCACTGGAGAGAGCATGGCCTCCCAAGGCCAGATGGGAGAATGCCATAGGTAACTCAGTGACGTAGCCCCAGAAACACGGGCCAAGTATGGTTATAATTAGCCATCACTGCTACACTCTCCAGTGTCCTTGCTCTTAGGGTTCTGCCCTGTGGTACATGTAGATTTAAAAAGTGAGTCACACACTGCTTATGGACAAACAGCGAAAGCATTTCCTCTTTCATCCAGGTAAAATAATGCCTTCAGTCCATTAAAATGCATGTACCCGAAGACCTAATAGAGCTTAACTATAATACATGTTTTTCTATTTCCAGCAAATATGGCTATCTAATACAGATTTTTCATTGGTATGAAAATGCCTACGTTTTCAGGGCTACCGATTGTAAAAATGGTTCATTCTCTAATGGTTATAAAATACAGGTCACATCTTTGTCCAGTCAAAATACATTATCGACTATGTTACAGCGAGGATTTCAGGAAGCAGCAGAGCAGAAGAAACACACTAGGTGGGGCGTCACCTGCGTCGCCAGAGGTTTCTGGAATTTTGATAAGCCTGAGAAGACGTAACAAGGAACATGGCATAAAGGTCATGGTGAACCAAATTAGCTAACAAGGGAGATGATAAAGAGCTGATGCATTCATCCGCACGCTCGAGTCAGGAAAAAAAAGGTTATTTTAGAATCACACTGAATGGAGGCCAGAAAGATGACAACAGCATTGCAAGATGAAGCCCAGGAGGAATTTTGCAGGACTCAGTATCTTAATAATGGCCTAAGCGCATTGTGATTTTACACTATCTACTCATACCCACACCAAGCTAGAGATAGAGGGACAAAAGTTAAATAACTTGTCCAAGGCCACCCCAAAATAAGTGGGGAAGCTATGATTCATGTCTAGGCAGCCTGGCCCCATCGTCCATGCTTTTAACTAAGATGCCAGGACACCTCACTCCATCAAAGGTTGGCCCCTGCGGGCTCAGAAAGACAAACTGGAAGGGGCCATAAGGCCAGATATATCAGGGGGACTCTACTTGATCCGCCACCACACAGCCAATAGGAATAATGTTGCAGATGAACATGTAAAGTTACAAGGAGAAGAAAACTGCAATATATTTTAATATTTTCAAAATATTTGAATATTTTACCCTCTGGAAGGGTAAAAACTGTGCTATTTCATACATAACATAGGAAAAAAGACTGGAAGGATATATGCCCAAATGTCAACTGTGTTTGTCTTTGGGTAATATTAGGTAAGTTTCTCCATGCCTTTGAAGTTAAAGGGGTATTATTTGTGTAAGAAGGCTGTTGTTTTAAGGGATGTTATTGGGAATCCAAAGAGAAATACTGTTGGCATTAACTAAACTAGTGGAAATAAGAACGGAGAAGAGGCCCAAGCAGGACAGGGGAAAGCCGTAGATGACTCTGAGATCTTTATGCCGGGTTGACAAGGTGCTGGTCCGTGGACAGAAATGGGGAAGGTTGGAGGAAACAAGATTGAAGGTGACTTTAACGAGGTTAAAATTTGAAGTTCCACTGAAATATCCAAGTGTATACACATTATACCCAGGAGAGGGGTTTAGGTTCAAAATACGACAATCATGGCCAAAGTCACAAAGATAAGACAAAACGAATAAAGACAGAAGATGAGTGAAAAACTTCTCACTCATGCTTTAAAATCTTTTAAAAACAATGTTATTGGAGATACTCACATACGACACAATTTGCCTGCTGGAAGTATACAGTTGGATAGTTTCTAGCATATCCAGAGTTGTATAATGTCCTAGAACATTTTTATCGCCTCAAACAGAAACTCTGTCTTTTAAGTTTTCCCCTCTATACCCTTATCCCCCTGACAGCCCCACCCCCACATAACCACGCATCTACTTTCTGTCCCTATAGAGCTCCTCGTTTTGGACTTTCATATGAAGGCAACCTACGTGGTCATTAGTGGCTGGCTTCTTTCATTAGCACAGTGATTTCAAGGACTACAATCCACATTGTAGTCCATTGTAGTAAAGTCCAGTGCTGACATGAATAATATTCCATGGCATGGCTACAGCACATTTTGTTTATGTATTCATCTGTTGATGAACACTTGGATCGTTTCCACCTGTTGATCATTATAATTAAGCTATTTACAGTGATAATGACATAAACATTCATGAACAGGTTTCCATGGAGATATCTGTGTTCATTTCTCTTGGGTAAAAACGTAGGGGTGGAATTGCTGCTGGGTGTTCCGGTAATGCTTTGTTTAGTCATTCGAGGACCTGTCACGCTACTTTCCAAAGTGGCTGCACCATTTTCCTGTCCCACCAGCAGCGTGTGAGGCATGCAGGTGTCAGGGGGGTAAGGATATAGAGAGGATTCCAATTTCTGCACATCCTTGTCAAAGCTCATTATTTGACTTTTTGATTATGGCCTTCTTAGTGGATGGGAAGGGGCATCCATCGTGGTTTTGATATGCATTTCTTGGCTGACTAATGACGCCAAACATCTTTCAGTGTATGCATCGGCCATTTGTGTGTCTTCCTGGGAGGCATGTCTGTTTGGATCCTTGGCCTTCTTGCAAATGTTTCCAGCGCAAACTTTCACTGCTCATCTCTGCAGCCGTGGTCCCTGCTTGCTAGGTGGCTGTCCACGTCACTGTTGCCATTTAAAAACCTTTGCTATTCTAGGTTAAAAGTGTTTCTTATCTTTTATCTTTTAGAAATTCATTGTCTGACCAGGCTCCCCCTCCTCCTTTTTTTTTTTTTTTTCCTATTTTAGGAAGATTGTAACGGCATATTCAGAATTAATGTAAGTGTGTCCAAGAACTTAAATTTAAAATTAAGACCTGGAGAGAAAAAGCCTGGATTTTGGGTGCCCCGTGTTTGGTAAGCATATCAAAAAAATATCCTGAAGAATGCTATATTTGTCAGTATAAGGTTTTAAATCAATATAATATGGCATGAAAAGTAATTTTGCTAGAGGTGCCAAGATGATTTTAAGGAATACAAGGCAAAGCACTGAATTACCACAGGATGCAAAAATACAGTAAATGAGCGAGCAAGTGATACACTGACTCTTGTGTTGCTTCATGAAACTAATGGATTGTCACCCCAGTATTTTTCTAATACTTGGAAGTATGTATCTCGATTCACATGGCATTAGAAATTAGTGAGGCTTAAAAGACAAAGTTTTTCTATCAAATTAAAACTAAACTCGTCCTGAGTTTATATCTTTAAGGGAGAATCTGATATCCTCATAACAGTTGTAGAGAAGCCCAAATCATAAAGCTGTTTCAATTTTAAAACCCATTTACACCGAAGGATTTCCATTATGGAAACACTGGAAAGGAATAATCAGGAACTCAAATGATTATATCTAACTTTCTCTTTAAAATTCATTTTTCTTGAAAATGAGTTTTCAAAGCATTTACATCAAAGCTGGAAGTGCCTAGTACCTTCTTTCTCATCCAGTTTATTAATGACCATGAATGAAATCTCTGAGTAGGCTTCATTGATGAACTGAGTGTCCTACTAACTTCATTTGTCCTTTTAAGTAGTCATCTGTTTTCTTTTTATTTCATTTTACCTCTTGGAGTAACAAGTGAACCACAGCGACAACTCTGTTTCTGTCACATTTGGCATGCTCTACTAAATGTCAGAACTCTTTCAAAGAAATTACATTTCACCCACTTGTACCCTTAGGACTCATTGTTACCAGCTCTGGCATTTCTCGAATGTGAAATTAACTCTTATAAACAATTCAGTACAATTTATACTGGGTTTTAATTTTTTTAAATACCAAAGAGTTATGAAAAAAAGGTGAATTTGGCTATGTGGCTTGAGCTGAGGAGGGATGTACATAACTCAGGGAGACATCCTTATCCCGGTGCTTACTGTAAAAGCAGTCGAATTTACATTAAAATAAAATATTAAAGAAGCATAAAGAGTTTATTTTTTGTGAGGTGAAAATGCATTATTACACCATAAATAATTTATTCAGAGCAAGACATCAAATGAGATTTTTTTTTTTTTACTACTCTTTTAGAATTTTGGCAAAAGCCTCAGAGCTGAGGTCACTAGGAGATAAAGTTTGATTATATTCCGAAGAGAGCAACATGCCATTTCCAGCAGCACTGACTAAAAGATCATCCACCTCCATCACCCAGGTCCCGTAAAAGGAAACACTACGCTCAAAGACAGGGTCGTGGAAGTGAAGGAATTCAGTAGACGGTGCTGTGGCTTCTGTCCCTTCACTGTGGAGGAGGTCAGGGGTGCTTGTCTCCCCAGCCAAGTGAGGCCCCCCGTGGGGACTGTTTCATGTCAGAGACTGGCAAGGCGAGAAGAGATGCTCGTGTAGGCAAGCTGCCCTTCACCATCTGGCAGGGCAGGGTTATTGGGTGTTTCTGGAGGCTCCGAGTCATCACTGCCTGGGGCCACCTGATCTGAGCCATCTTGATGGAACTCTGCTGCAAAAGGCTGTATGCTGGGGAGAGGGGGCTCTTGTTGGAGGGGCTGTGGGGGAGTTTCCAGGAATGAGAACTGAGGAATCACCCTCAGACAACCCTCAGCAAGAATGACACAATGGGGCACCCTCATGCTGGGGAATGTTTCAAGATATAGTGTATTAATAGAAAATTTGAGGTATCGTAGAGCCAACAGATCAAGAGACAATTACCACTGAAGAGCTGGTTTGTTACTCATAGTTCCCAAGAGGATGGGGAGGCCACACAAGGAAGCACCAGGGTCAGTCACGAGGCACAGGGGAACTGTGGGCAGGAACCTTTATTGTGGTTTCCCTGAGTTGGGATTGGGTGAGTTGGGGCACGCAGGCTTAGGATTGGCTCGTTGAGGAACTTCAGTGGGCTCTTGGACACAGGTGCTGTCCCTAGTGGTCTGGTACCTGGTGATTAGGGCAGGTGGATGGTGGGCTGGAGTGTGGAAGCCTGATAAAGGAGGTGGTTGGGGCTGTGGACTCTGGGTTGGTTGGTCTGTGTTTGAAAAGCAAGCCCTTAAAAACAACTCCTCGCAAGGAGGTGGGAGGGTGATGGGAGAGGTAGGAGGTCAAGGCAGGGTGATTCAGGCATTTTACTGAGCTGGTCAGAGCAAAGTGTGTCCATCATAGGCATGTAGGACAGATGTTAAAGTATCAAGTTTACAGAAGGTAGGAACATGGCAGACAACGCACTTCCATGAAAAGAATAGCTGTTGGGACCAAAGCAGCAGTGGCTGGTGCCCGCCAGTGTAAGATACATGGACTTGAACTTCATTTCTAAGTCGTCACACCCCCTTCTTGTACGAAGCAGATGGTGGCCTTAAGGGGAGGAGGCTAACAGAGCAGCCAGCACTCTTCTTCCCTCCTCAAGCTGTGGATCAGGCAGAGCAGATAAGGAAGGTGTTCTTGTACAGGTCACGAGAACAGAGGTTTGATGTAGGACGGAGTGGGCTTTTTAGAAGGAGACTCATACAACTGAAAGTGACCAAAAAGCTTTGGGATGTCCACAATGTCAGGAAGGGAGCTAGAACCCCCTAGAAGGCAGTGTTGGGAGAAAAGTAAACCTGTTTCCAACCGTACCCTCTGGCATTCAACCTGTTCCATAAAACCAGCTAGCTACCTGGGATTTTAAAAATTCATGCAGTGTTTCATGTAAGTTATTATTAGGGGTTTTGAGTTTGACAGCACTTTAAAAGCATAAGCTGACAGAGGGGCATCACTTGAAGCCCATTACAATAGGGCTTGTCCGTTGGTTCAGAATATTGCGATTTGGGTTAGTTTTAGGGAAATAAAAATCTCTGTCAAACAAATGTCAACTATAACCACGCTAATTTTCACATTTTCCTTCTTTAGAAAGCTCATCAAGAGTTAGCAGCTGAAATAATTTTATATTGGCAAACTTATGATTAAGGAAATAATTTGTATCTTGGGAATTGGCATTGGGGGATTCTTTGATAATTATAATGAAGAAGAACATAAATATGCACTACCTAATTCAGGAGACAGTCAGGCTTCCATATTCTCTGCTCAGATGAATACATTCATTTCCTTCTTTCTTTCTCTCAGACTTGATGAGATAAAAATTACCTTGTATTATATATATATATATATATATATATACACACATATATATACATAATATTGTGTGTTTTGTTTTAAGCAGAGGTCTAGGACGTAGGAAAATGGAATGCATGAGAGGAATATCAAAAATGAGTACTCAGTTTCAAGAAATATATTTCTTGAGTGCTTACTGATCTTTAGACATTACTCTGTCACTGGGGACAAGCTGTGGTCCCCAATCCTTAGGAGCTTGAAGTGTAGTGGAGAACAGAAATTAGTATTACAAATAATGCAATACAATATGCTAAAGGCTTTGATGCTACATAAATAAGCCCCTGAGCTCACTGGAAGCTTCCCTGGAGTTTACCCCTAGGTAATTTTAAGTCATACCATAATACATTCTAGGCAGAAGATCAGATTTTTGTAGAGTCTACAGCTCAAACAATTTGAGTATGCTTCTTTAAGGAAAATAATATAAATCTACCTTACTTTTGTTTTTTGGGTTTTTTTTTTTTTTTTTAAGATTTAATCCCCTCCATTTAAGAAAGAGAGAGTGCAGGGCGCCTGGGTGGCTCAGTTGGTTAAGCGACTGCCTTCGGCTCAGGTCATGATCCCGGAGTCCCGGGGTCGAGTCCCGCATCGGGCTTCCTGCTCAGCAGGGAGTCTGCTTCTCCCTCTGACCCTCTTCCCTCTCATGCTTTCTATCTCTCATTCTCTCTCTCTCTCAAATAAATAAATAAAATCTTTAAAAAAAAAAAAAAGAAGAAAAAGAAAGAGAGAGTGCATGAGCAGGGGGAGAAGCAGAGGGAGAGGGAGACAAGCAGACTCCCCAAGCGGAGCCCAATGTGGGGCTCAGTCTCATGTTCCATGAGATCATGACCTCAGCCGAAACTAAGATTTGGACACTAAACTGACTGAGCCACCCAGGCACCCCTTCCTTGCTTTTTTAAGTTTAACAGAAATATGATACTTCCAGGGTCTTGGAAGGACCATTTTGGATGACGTCATCTCCTGCATTTCTCTACCCAAGGCCACAGGCTGAGCTCCTCTACTCCTGGGGGTCCAATTCTTCCCAGAGGAGGAGCAGCCCTCCTTATCACGACCTTGGGACCTTGGAGCACTTTTCCCTGAGAGGTAGAAGATTAATGAAATTGTGAGGTCAGAAACCATGTCTTAGTTTTCTGAATTGGATAGACAAGATTATAATATTTTTTAAATTAACCAGAAAAGATTATATTTAAACAGGCTTCCAGATCAAGGAAGGACAACAGGAAAACTGACAACAATGGACTGTGTTTGGGATTTACTGAAATCCTCTGCAGTTATAGATAAAGTTTTAAACTTCCCAATTTTAGTAACATGAACAAAGCATAAATAAACATCTTAGATGATTAAAACGGATACTTACTTTTTTAATGTGATGTATGGTTCCAACTAGTTAAGTCTATAATCCTCCATTTTATTTTTCTTGGTTTAGCCTAAAAGTGTATTTTTAACATGTTCTAACTTCTAAAGGATGTGGAACATGAAAGTACTTTGGGTTGCTGCAAATTCAGCTAAAAAAGCACTTTTACATAAAGAAAATGGATGGGTAAGAAAGTTCAACATCAGATCTGAGAGCCGGCTTGCTTGGCTTAAAAAAAAAAATCCTTATTCAAGAAAACGGTGGCATCTGCAGAATCCTTACGGCTTCTGTCTGCTGTAAAATATATTAAATTTAATTGAAATCCCCAAAGGAAAGGATGTTGGAAAAATCCAAGAGAATATGCTTGTACTTTCATACTTAAAAAATATAAATCAGAATCCCAAAATAGGAATTTCTGAGTGGGGTTTTTGCAGTATATGGAAAATGTTTCTACCCATCAGCTTTAAACCTTTAGGAGCAAGTCAGTGTAGCTGTATGGTTTCTTACTAGATCCTCATTTATTTAGTATTTAAAAATATTTTGAAAAAGAAAACTTAATGTAGGTGCACTGCATGATTGTTTCTATGATTTAAAAAATATATATAAAAGGTGGCAGAAAAATACTAACCCAGGTTTTCCCCAGAGTGTTGCCTTTTGTGAAGGTTAAATTTTGATAAATGAGCTAGCGGGAAAAAGAAATGATCAAACTGTAATTTGGTTAGGCTTCTATAGGCTTACTCTTCTTAGTAGTGCCAGGCCCAATTCTCCATCAAATCTAGGAAATACAGTAATAGTCATGACTTCCCATTGTGTAGTTGTCTAGATTTTATAATTATCTTCAATAGTCTAATAAGGGGGAAAAGAGAAAAACACTGAAATCTTTCTACTGACAACAAAAATGTTAGCTAAGACCCATAATGACTAAGGGAGATGTAATATATAGAAAAGATCCCTTTTGTTCGTGGGAAGAAAAAAGTAAAACATCAGAAAAACAAGAAATGACCCATCCCCCCTTCAAAAAAGTTAATAGTGGAGACAGAGTGTTTTAGAAATCAGGAATCAACTGTGGGTGTAGAAAGCATCTTGCAGCACTGGGGTCTACGAGAAGTCTCTGTTGAGAACACCCAGAGGTAATGAGAGAAAAAAAATCCCACTGGGAGAGAATGTTCTGGAAACATCTAGGCTATGAGCAAACACCTCTTGCCACTCAGTGACCTCTAAATGCGTCACTACTTTACAGCGTGATAGTCCCGTGATGTCAAGAATTAAGGAAAGTGGCCAGATTCTACTCTTTTTACACTTTCTATATTAACATCAGGAATTGTAGTTTACACCTGTAGAAGAGTTTTTCAGTTATAAAACTATTGCAAAATTCATACCCAGGGGCACCTGCGTGCCTCAGTCAGTTGCGCCTCAGATTCTTGGTTCAGCTCAGGTCATGATCTCAGGGTCGTGAGATCGAGCCCCACGTCGGGCTCCATGCTCAGCTGGAAGTCTCTTGAGATTGTCTCTCTGTCTCCCTCTGCCCCACCCCCCACTCTCGCTCGCTCGCTCTCTAAAATAAAGATATCTTTTTTTAAAAATTCACAGCCAGACTCCACCGCCCCTTAGTGAGAATCTCCCATGCAGTTTGTAACTAGAAAGTGTGTTTCCAGCCCTGGGTATAATCAGGACAAGCCAGAAACCTCGCAGAACATCTAGAGCTAGAAGTTGAGTTTGTTGCCTTTTGTTGCCTCCTGCTAAGAACGCCCCATTATTACCCAGGAATTCCGTTTTAAGAAATTATAAGGCATGCATGCATTTTTATGATTGAGCAAATGAATGCCGTCTAGCCTACCTTCCAAATGATAAACATACCCCCCACCTAAGACCGGAAAGAGCTACAGGATATTTGCCCTAGGCTGCTTCTCCTCGAATTTCACAGAGCATTCCTCTTTCTGACTTGCAGGGCAAATCCTCGGAATTTTAATTTTGACAATGTGGGAAATGCTATGCTGGCATTGTTTGAAGTGCTCTCCCTGAAAGGCTGGGTAGAAGTGAGGGATGTTATTATTCATCGTGTGGGGCCGGTAAGCAAGCACATGGAATCCTTTGAATGCTCAACAGCTGCTTTCCTTTGCTTTGATGAATAACCGTGTTTTTCATTTATACAGATGCATGGGATCTATATTCATGTTTTTGTATTCCTGGGTTGCATGATTGGACTGACCCTTTTTGTTGGCGTGGTTATTGCTAATTTCAATGAAAACAAGGTAAGCAGTCTTGGTTTGAATACCGCAGGGTTTATCTGGTTCTAGCCACTTGCTTTGAGCTCTCTTTTTCTCCCACGGTGTGAAGTCGCATTCAACCCCTAATGTGACTGGTGTAAATAATCTCTATAACTAGTTGACAGGCTACCTCATCGCTGCCTTTCAGGCACACTATTTAAGAGCACGGTTCTCTTGCTAAATTTCCCCTTTTGATAATGGTATCATTAATTCGCTGACAACTGAAAGGCACATCTCCTGTTGTTCAAACGGAAAGGAGGGGCAGCAAGTTATGAAAACACGAGCTGAACTAAGGGACGCGCTGATTGCAGGTGATATTAAACTTTCACACAATGTAAACTGGATGCTTTGTAACTCCAGAGGTGAACTCGGCATTTTGATGGGGTTGGGGGTGCAGGAGAAAATGTTCAATCCCAATTCACTGAATAAAAAGAAGATGTTCTAATTTCGGAGAAGAACTTTACATACTTTATGAACTCGGGAAACATTCTGAGATCATAACAGCTCTAACGATCAGTACAAGAGCTCCCAAATGGGAAACTGGCCAGCATATAGTTTCCTGTCAGAAAGTGAGTTTGGGGGCAGAACATTCGACCTCATTCTTCTGGACATGGCGGATATGCCCTCTATTATGTAAGGGTCCAGTCTTCTGGAATCCTAATAATCGAGGTGCATACAGCTTTCGAGCACTTACTGTGCACTAAGGTTGACATATGCTGTTTTCAATTCTCTCGACTCTGAAATGCACAGTGGAAGCGAAAACAGCTTACAGAGGTGACATAACTTGTCTGGGGCTTTTAAGGTGTAGAAAAGCCAGGGCCAGAATTCAGAAGTGGTGCCGACTCTGCAGAGTCTGAGAGTCTTCCAATTCAAGAGTATAAAAATGTCGACCGTTGCCCTGCAGTGAATGAAAGCTAGACATGCCGCACAGCACCGTGCTGCTCCTGGGATTCAGGGCTCGTACCGAATCGCACACAGCCACATCAGAGCCTGCTGGTGAGGGCAGCTTTACCTGGGACTGTATCATTCATGGTCCCCCCAGGCTCCACACGTGTGGTTCCAGCTACTCAGTCAATTGCCACCTTTGATGTGTGCCTAATGAGGACCTCATTTCGTCCCGGCTTTCAAAGGGTGTGACTTAAAAATCCCCCTTTGGGTCCCAACACTACTCCGACCCACAGAAACATGGGATTTCAGTGTAAGAAAGAAGGATAGAGAGAGATCATATTGCCCAGCCCCCTATTTTACTATAACACATTCATAAATGAGTGTCTTTAAGCCCTACAGTGTGTTCAATTTAATACCAAGCAGAAGGAGGAAGATAGGTCTCTTTAGATGCCTTTGAGCCCTGCACTAGAGCAGACACCGGGGATTCCTGAGTAAGAGCAGAAGCCAGTCAGTCAGTTAACAGAGAGCTTAGGTTCTGCTCGCTCAGAACACCGTGCTAGGCCCTCTGAGCAGACACCTGGTTTCAGGAGAATCAGGTCCTGATTTCAGAAGAATCAAAATCAGCGACATAAATGCAACAACATAGATGTTCAACAACTAGAGACGAATATATAATCAATCGCAGCCCTTGAACTTAGAGGAATGGCTAAGTAAGCAGAGTGTCAGGAGGTTTACTCACCATACTGGTTGTATTTCTTTTGTTCTGAGGGAAGAAAGAAGCATCTTGGCTTGGGTAAGGGGAACGTGGACATAAGCTCAAATGGGTGCTTAGAGCAAGAGGAAAAGTAGAAGAAATCACATTACCAGACATTACAAATTTGATTATTTAATTGGAGATCCAGATTTCTGAATTATATGAACCATTGAGAAGAGATCTTTGTTTTCTGTAAGCTTTTCAGAGGGTAGTATGTGAGCTGCTGTATAACAGCATTTATTCATTTATCATTCAGTCATTCGACAGATTTCTTTGAGCACTTACTGGTGCCAGACACTGCTCTTGACCCTGGGGACACAAGAAGCTAAACACACAAACTAAACACTAAACACATAAAGACTTCTGCCTTCCTGAAGCTCACATGCTAATGGTCATACCCAAAGGTATGTGAGCAGATTTCCAAATATATAGGCAGTGGGGAAATATAAAGATATGGGAAATAAGGCAAGCTTTGGGGGCAATGTTTTCACAATTCAGAATTATGGAAAATTATGTCTTCCCTAGAAAATGGAACCCTGTCTAAAAAGTTCAAAGTCTATACTAGTAATATATGTATTTTTAATTTCTTGATTATGAGATAACAGTTTGATTAATAAACTTAATTTCACAATAATAAGCTTTCAGAGGTTTTCACGCATTAATGAACAGATGATACCACCATGCTTATTATTCTTTTGGATCATTTCAGAGTTCAACTTTCTAAAATAATTTGTTCTGTATATTAAGGAATAATATGAATGTGT
The DNA here is from genome assembly GCF_003265705.2 of Callorhinus ursinus. Taxonomy (NCBI): domain Eukaryota; kingdom Metazoa; phylum Chordata; class Mammalia; order Carnivora; family Otariidae; genus Callorhinus; species Callorhinus ursinus. The sequence goes on from NW_027397069.1 coordinate 5,686,257, forward strand.
GTTGCACCCAGAGAACCCAAAGTATTTGTTTGCAGTGAGTGAGAAAAATGGTTTAGCAATACTAATATTAGAAAAATTAACTTAAAACAAATATCATTATTAGGAATAAACAGTGTAATTAAATAATTCCCAAAGAAACTAATCCCTAGCAAAGTATAGAACTCCTGAACCATAAAATATATGAAGAAAAAATGATCCAAATTATTTTAAAAAGCTAGCAAGTCCAAAATCACAGTGAAAGATATTAACATATTTCTCTAAGAAACTCATAGACAGGAAAAAAAAAAAAGAAAATATGAGATTTGACACAATAAAAACATTTGATCTACTGGACATAAAAAGAACCCTGACCCCAATAATTTTCAAGTATAAAAGGTACCCTCTACAAGGTCATAAAATAATACCAAAAAATTGATAATGTACAGAGCGCATTCTCTGTAATAATAAAAAAGATAACAAAAATCCCTCATAAGTTGAAGATGTTAAGACAACATTCTGAATAATTTATGAGTCACTGAAGAAATCAGAATAGGAAAGCACAAGACACTTAGATAAATCATTTATAAAAATCATAGATGAAAGCTCACAAGATACAGGTAAATCAGTAGAGGGAAATTTATAACTATAAGTGTACATTTTTTAAAAAAATCAAAGATTAATTAATTAGTAATATGTCACATAGCCAAATCAATAAATTATAATAAGAACAACAAAATGGAAGAAAGTAACAAAGATAAGGACAAAAATTAATTATATAGAAAACAAAGATACGATAAAAGATTCAAGAATGACAAAAACAGATTCTTTAAAAAAATTAAATTGACAAACCTCTCTCAAGGTTGAGCATGAACAAAAATGTAGAAAAGGAAAATAAACAAGCTATAGTGAGTCAAACAGGTTAGATAATGATACAAGGACAGAAAGTTAAACTTACAGAACAAAACCGAAAGCCATAGAAGGGACAGGTATATATAAAACAGAAGTAGCACAACAAATCAGCGGAGACGATGAGACCATCAGTAAGTGATGCTGGGGTCATTGAGTGTCTACATAGAAGAAACTAAACAGAGATCCCTACCTCACAGCATACTCAGAAATGAATTCCAAAAGAATGAAAGACCTACCTATGAAAAACCATTTGTCAACCATGTAGAATTTATTTTTGACCCTGCCGTAGTTGTGGATTTCTTGACTTTAACCACAAAGTGGAATCTATAAAGAAAGAAATTTATAGATTAGATTACATTAAAATGAAAAGTTTCTGAGAGATAAGAGACATGATAAGCAAAAATTTCTTTAAAAAGCATGCTAAGACTAAGAGGAAATATTTACAACTCATGTAACTGGCAGAAGATTAATATCCAGAATATATTAAGAATTTCTATAAAACATCTAAAAGTAAATATCCAAATACAAAAATGAGCAAAGAATATGAACAGGCAATTCACATAGGAAGATACAGAAATCACGCCCCCATTTATACACGTAAAAAATGTTTCATCTCATTGATATTAAAACTAAATTACATACATTTCCCCCCCTTCGTGGCCAAATTTAAATGTCTGATAATACCAAGTATTGGCAAGAATATTAGGACATGAATACTTGGAGATTGCTAGCAGCAAATTTTCTTGGTTATTCCTCTTTGGACAGTAACTTCACAATATCTGACAAACGTAGAGATGCATAAATCCCTAACCCCAGCAATTCCTCTCCTAGAGATTTGCTATCAAGAAAGTCTCATAGATGTTCACCATGAGGTAATACATGTGTGCTTATTGCAACATTTTTATAGTAATATAAAGCTAACTTCCGATATATTTGTACAGTGAGATACTCTGAACAGTTAAACCAATTAGGTCTAGTGACTAGTTGTATGCACAACATAGTGTTCAGTGAAGATAAAAACAAACTACATAAATAAGCACAGATTGGATACCATTTATATAAATTTTTGAAATTCAAAACAAGTATGTTCTTATGTATTGATACATACACAAACAGCAAAATCTGAAAACATCGTGAGGGGGACATACTCTTGAAGGACAGTAATTAGCTCTGTAGAAAGAAAGGAAGAATGGGAGTGGAGGGTGGGTGGGGTTTTTTTTTCCAGTTCTGCCTTTATAATGTAGCAGAATGAAATGTCACGCAATATAATATATATGGATATAGCATTTTAATGAAGTACTCCTATATATATGCACACACATATATATAATAAAGAATATTTTATCTCATTTAGACATTTGTTGCAGCATTAATTCTTCAAGATTCAAATTCTGTGACTTCATACCACTTGAAAATAGTTTTTTTATTATATATATCAGAATGATTTAAAAAAAAAAAAGGACACAATCACCTTAACCAGAAGCAAAAGATAGACAAGCTACAGTTTTGCTGCAGCATTTCCCACAATGAAACGAAAGGAAACTAACCACTTATTAGAGTGGGTATCCCTTTTTGAAAATCTGATTGTATAGAGAACCTTCTTTAGATTTTCCCAAACCTGAATATTATACATCTTCAAAGATGCCAGTTGAAGGCCACCCTTTTGGGGACTCCTCTCAAGACCACATTTGAGAATTCTGACCATGCCTATCGAACCATCATGGTATTTGAAGAATATCTTTATTTCACACCCCCAAATTAGTCCTGTTGGTATCACCACCCCATTTGCAATGCCCTCGGTGTGGAGTAGACGACATAAGGCCTTTTTCTGCTTTCCTTTGTTTATTAAGGGGACAGCTCTGCTGACTGTAGATCAGAGAAGATGGGAAGATCTGAAGAGCCGACTGAAGATAGCACAGCCTCTTCATCTCCCACCTCGCCCGGGTATCAAAGATGCTCTGATTTTATTCATGTTGGGCACCAGTGTTCATGATTCCCCAGGAGTCTAAGATTTCAATTAAAATAATAATCGTGAGGCCACTAGGCGGTTGTGCATAAGTTAATATAGAAACAGGCTCCAAACTACAGATCTCTCCATAGGCTATTAAAATCAACCACCCGAAGGCTGTGCTTCAATGCTCTCAGGATAAGCCCTAAATGAAAAAATGAATTTTTAAATAAAATATATTTGTGCTTGCCTTTTAAACATATGAGTGAAATGTATTAAACTGACAGAAATTGAATGATGCGGTTCTCCTTCCAATACGGACGGCGTCATGCACCGTCGTTTTAAATATTCAGAACCAGCCATTCCTGCAAAACACCACACAATAGATTGAACTATAGGAGGAAAAAAAAGTAATGAGTTTTAAAACGAGCATTAAAGGAAATGAAAGACAAGAAAGTAAATGTGACCTATGTCTGAAATGCCCTTGCCTCAACCTCTCTTTTGCAGATAATGATGGTTTTAGAGCTAAGATGTATGACATAACCCAGCATCCATTCTTTAAGAGGACAATTGCATTGCTTGTCCTGGCCCAGTCGGTGCTGCTGTCTGTCAAGGTACTTTTCTTTCACGCTGAAACTCTGGGAAGGACTTGTTTGTTCATTGGTGCATCCAAGAATATCGCAAGGGGCCATATCCGTTCACAGTCTTATGTTTTTTAGTGTAAAAAAATTAAAACTAACAGTCATGTTCTAAGGAGAGAAAGAGAGGAAGGTCTTGATGGGTCTGATGGATGCAGACAAAGACCAGTGCGCTGTTTCTCTTACAGTGGGACGTGGAGGACCCAGTGACCGTTCCTTTAGCAACAATGTCGGTTGTTTTCACCTTCATCTTCGTTCTAGAGGTACAGTAATGAGCCAGCCGGCCCTGGGGGCTGCAGTGGGCATTGCAAAGTAGAGCAGTGACCTCCTTTGATAGCACCCATGTTCAGCTCTGTGTTCCATTGTTTTTGAAGTTTTTTTTTGGGGGGGGGAGAGGGGTGGCATGCTCGTAAGGTATTTTCCTTATGGGGCTGTGAACAAAGATTTCACTTTATATGTCAGATTTGCCTAATGGCAGAAATCGCTAACTGCTGTTGATTATTGTATCTGAATGTTGGCCTGTCTGGTTATGTGAGTTCAAATATTTGTAGCGAACTGCACAAACCACAAAGTCCCTGTTCAGGGACTCAAATCACAATGTTGTGGCCAAGGGAGTTAGCCCAGAGAGGATTATTTTAATATATGGTCCGTATAATATCACTTTCCAGTGCAATCTTCTTTGAAATACAAGCAGATTCTTATTTCACCCTGTACTGGTTGATGTTTCCCAAAATCAATGGTCTTTTACTTGAGGAAGAAAAACGTCCTGCTATCAGAACTAGTCATAAAACAAGGAGAAAAGAGCCGGAGAATATAGATTTGTAACCTACCAAGCTTTAAAATTTAGATAGATAGATCTATTTCTATATCTCTGTATCTTTATCCATCTATCTATCTCTTGGTAATAAATTCTTCTCTTTGGTTCCTACCTCCTTTAAAAAATGTGCCTCTTCTCTTTGGTTCCTACCTCCTTAAAAAATGTGAGGCACATTTAAATATATGCTGAACACTCAGCTTCTATTTACTGTCTTCCTTATCTTCCCCCAGGTTACGATGAAGATCATAGCAATGTCACCTGCCGGCTTCTGGCAAAGCAGAAGAAACCGATATGACCTGCTGGTGACATCACTTGGTGTGGTCTGGGTGGTACTTCACTTTGCCCTCCTGGTATGCATGTAATTCAAGTTTATTTTAGTTGATAACTTGGGTTCAGGTAACCCTGTTTCCGGTCTCATTTCAGTCCGTGTCAGCCTACCCTCAAGTGTCAGATGAACCTCCCTACATCCGTCCTTGCCCGTGACGGGCCCTCTGGCGAGCTTGCGCACACAACCCCCCACACTCTTCCCACAGACAAAATCTGGCCCTTCGGAGTCCGAGAGTGGGTGAATCAGAAGAAGAACCTTTAAGACCTCTGGTTTAACTCTCATTTTCCCAAAGGATAAAAATGAGAGAGAGAGACAACAATGGAAACAGAGATCATGAGACCTGCCTAAATTCACATACAAGCTGGTATCAGAAGGCTCAAACCCAGTTTTGTGAACTGAAGTGTAGCATCCATGCCACTATGTTCTACTCAGTATTTCACAGTGGAATTCTCAGGCACTTTTGCTGCCTTATTTCCTACTGACATCCAGCTGCCATTTCTCTAAAACCCGTCATTCCCAGTGTCTCTACCTGAGTTCTCACTAGTTTGCCTAAAATGCCTCCACCTTCCATGTAGTCTGAGGTCCAGCTCAAAATCTATACCCGTGGGTGTGCTTGACTGAGATCTAGAACTGTGTTGTCCAATAAGAACAAAATGGGGCCATGGATATAATTTCAAATATTCTAGGAGCCACATTAAAAAAATAAAAAAGGAACAGGTGATGTTAACTTAATTATGTTAACCTACCATATCCAAAATATTATCATTTTAACATGTCAGCAATATAAAAATACTCAGGAGAGAGATTACATCCTTTTTTTGTACTAAATCTTTGAGTGTGTGTTTTACATTTATAGCACATCTTAATTTAGACTCCCTGCATTTCAAGTGTTCAGTAACCACATGTGGCTGGTGGCTGCCATCCTGGACAGCATAGCTCTAGAAGGCCCTACTCTGAGCTCCACCATTTTCCAGCCTTGATCGGGTTATTTGTCTTCAGTGATCCTTTGTTCCCTGCTATGAACTTGGGGATATAACTTCATAATTTATCCATTCCGTATGAGCATTATAGAGATCAAGCACGTGAAGTTCTTCTAACTGTAAAGAGTACACAAACTCATAACACATTCTTATAAGGACCTTCTTTTTTTAGTCTTCTTTGATCCCAGACAAAAGTAATATTATCAGATTTCCCTGCTCTCTTCTATCCATTCTCCGATCCTCTCCAATGTTAGAGTCACGCCAGAAAAGATCCATCACACCCAGAACCCATTTACACATTACAGAGGGCGTGCTTTCGTATGAAATTGCTGTGCTCTGGCAGGTAGGTATTGGGTGTACTTCTTAAAACAACTGTCACTTCAGTGTCAGGGGCTGTGCCAAGCCTTGGTGGGCTCTCAGTCACCCTGATCCATTTCCTCCAACGATAAATGGTTTTGATCACTAAAGATGTGCAAGTCACCATGCTGGGAATGGAGAAGAATGCAGTGAACAAAACAAAGGCATGTTTCGTTTTATTTTAAAGTTTTAAGGCAGAATATTTAGTCATGATCAAGAGGTTGGGGGGACTTTGGGACAGCTGCAGGTAGGCATTCATGGAAGGCTCCCAAGTCAATGAGAGTCACAGCCATAGTGAGGCAGATGGAGGAGAGACACGTATTCCTGGGATGACACAAGGTAGTGGGAGGTGGCTTCGTCAGAGAGATCCTAGAAACTGTCCCTACAGAAATGATGGCTGCCGGGTTCAGTCTGTAGGACGAGGGGCATGTCAGCGGCTGTCCCTATGATGGAACGCTGCGGGAGGGAAACAGTGCCTGGAGTAGAAGGAGCAAGGGGAACACGGCATGAGATCTGGATGGCACCTCTTGGGACCTGGCAAAGGATGGGCGTCATCCTCGTAGAAGCCATTGGGTGTCGTCTCTTCCAGAATGCAAGGTGAGAAGCCATCTATAACAGATTTGGAACTAATGTAGAAAGGGGCAGCCAGGTCCATGTTTTTATCTTTCCCTAGACAAATGGAGCCAAAAGCGACTTGGTCCAAGCAGAAGAGTAGAGCAGGCTTCCCAATTCCAGATGTCCCAGAGAGGACATCTCACACCGAAAAGACCAGCTTGCCTGTTCTCCCTGACCACTTTTGTTCTCCTCCAAGAACCTCCAGTTCTGGAAGGATGCTCATCCTCCGTGCAATTTTGCAGTGGTCTATTGTGAAGGAAGATGCAGTCCTTGTTCCCATCCAAAGTTATTTCTGTGTAGACACATTCATTTCCTTCTACCTCAAGAATATCACCGGACCCCCTTCCTGGGGGCCCATATGTGACTGTTGTCACTTGGCTAGGCAAGGCTCCTTGAGAAAAATCATGCTTTGGCATGAGTTTAATGCCACAGTTGTTATTGCGGTTCTAGCTGATGGGATCTTTGTTTCCGAGATGAAGCTTTCTTAGTCATAAAGCAGACCCAGTCATCTCTTGCTGCCGATCGCACACTTGAAGAATGAGCTGGATGTGTTTCTGGGCAAGGTAGACATCTCTGAAATCAGCTTACAGGAATGTGGCTGGCTGGTCTCCAGAGTCTCCAGAGACCTACAGAGAGGGGAAAGCTGACCTCCCGCCATCTTTTCCAACACCACACCTCCACCTTTGCCAGGAGTCCTGCATTTCCGGTCTCACTTGGCTTCCTCATGTTGCATTGGTACCCTACGTTTTTCTTGCTCCTCAAAGGAGCTGGTCACTATTTTATGTAAAATAAGTTTTAAAATACAGAATTCAGCTAAGCAAAACAGGGAGCGAAGTTTCATTTAAGATTTGATTTTATAGCTAATATTTATTCATGAGTTTTGGCAGTGACCTTTTCAACACCTTTTAAAGATAAATTTCTTATAAGAATTTCACATTTTATTAAACTAATTACTCAGTAGACTTCACAGAAGACTTAAAATGAAAACTGGAACTGTAACAAGATCTTTTGTGCACATTATGAGTGGCTCTCTTCTTTTTAAACTTCAGAACGCATATACCTACATGATGGGTGCCTGCGTGATTGTCTTCCGGTTTTTCTCTATCTGTGGAAAGCATGTGAGTACGTTGTAAAGGACACTATCAAAGGTTACATATGCACAGAAAAAAGGAGTGAAGCCTAATTGACTTCAGCTGTCCTTCTCGGTCTTGGAAGTTAACAAATTGCTGGTCATCCAAAGTCCAAATGAGCAAATATTAAATATTAAAATGAATCAGTAGCTTAGTTATCTTGTGATATGTTTCCTGATATTTATGTTGTTTTATTTATTCTTCATATTTGCTATATGAACTCAATCATCAACTAAAGATAACATATTGGGCATGAAAGCAAAAGCCAACAGTCTTCTTAATACTTCTTTATTTTTATTGTTTTTATTTGTAACAAAGTTATTTTACTGCAAAGAAAAATAATCCTTAATGAAGCTTCATGATTCTGTGATCCCAGATTTCTTCATATTTTTTCTTGTTCACGCATACACTCGGCATCTATTTGTCACTTTTTAAAGTTGCTTCCCTTTTCATTAGTGACATCATTTCATAAACATTCCATAAATGCACATGTTTAGTACATTCAATGTTTGATGCTATTTAGCATTTTGTCATTGTTTAGGCTTGTTTCTGTGAACATCTGTTTGTGGAAGAATCCTGTCTACGTGATGGGATAGGCCAGAAATGGACAGCCCTCCTCATAGAGACTTAGGCAGCAAGAGAAGAGAAAACAGGAAGCTAGGAATTTTAGGGAGGGGCTTTTATTAACTTGGCTGAAAATGCTGAACAGTTTGAAATACAAGTTGAATTTCTCTGTTTTTTTGAATAATATTCAGATTTAATACCCTTTAATAAGAATTAATTCAAAGCAATTGTCAAATGAAGGTCACTCTTGTGCCAACCTGCGTACCTGTCATTCACTTCCCAGGTTGGCCCTGTTAAGTGAATTAAATATTCATTTTCTCCTCCCCATCTTCATCTACAGGTAACGCTGAAGATGCTCCTCCTGACTGTAGTCGTCAGCATGTATAAAAGCTTCTTCATCATAGTAGGGATGTTCCTATTGCTCTTATGTTATGCTTTTGCTGGAGTTGTTTTATTTGGTACTGTGAAATATGGAGAGAATATTAACAGGTGGGTGTATATTTATCTTTCTATTCATTTATCAAGCAAACTTTCTTAGTCATGAAATCATGAATAAAAAATCCAATTGACTTTTGCCTGTTGAAGACAAAAGAGAAGGGGGAAGCGATCAGTTGGAAATGAAAACAAAATAAAATGGCCAAATCTTAAATCAAATTTTTCTAATTAAAAAAAAACCTACATATTGACTTTAGGAACCTTATTTCCATAATATTCCCATAATGTAACACAAATCCATAATTCCAAATCTACCACCATGCAGGAATAACCACTTGTAATATCCTGGCGAATTTCTGTCCAGATCATCTACTGCCAAAAAACAATATATTCTTTTTTTAATTACACTTTAAGATGACTTTGGGTTTTCCTTTTTCTTTTCTTTTTAAAGCCAAACATGAGAAGTCCTAACTCCCAAAGTGGTTACTATGTATGAAAAGCATTTTTCAAAGATTATCTTAAATTCTGTGGAAGCGCCTCGTAGATGTTTTTTAAAAAGTAATTACTCAACAAATTAAATACAATTGTGTCTTGTTGCAGAGATTACTTACTTGATCCATGGCAGCTCCGCATTTTATAGCTCCATGTGAAAGAAGGAATCACTTTTACTTGTCAAAGCTGGGACCCTCAGTGATTCAAGATGCATGGCCGCAGATTGGCGGCACCATGCTAGGGTTGGGTTATTCAGACAGCTATTCTTAAGGGCAAGTATGAATAACAAGCAAATTAAGAGGGTATAGCCTTTAGACATGGTAACTTAGCAACCAAATTTGCTCCAAAAGCTGCCTCTTTTAGTGGGGACACCTTACTACTTCATGACAAACCGTATTACCCACGTTCTGGTTTTTCTTCCTTACATAGGCATGCCAACTTTTCTTCAGCGGGGAAAGCCATCACTGTACTATTCCGAATCGTCACAGGCGAAGACTGGAATAAGATTATGCATGACTGTATGGTAAACTTCTCTTCATCCCTAACAGTGCCCCAACTTAGAACCAAATGAAACTCTTCGCTATGCCACATTGGCAAGCATCATCCTCATTAGCATGAAGACTTTGTGTACAAAACACATAGCCTGGCCGTTTAGTTCATAAAATTGCATTCTTTTCCATTACAGTGTTTGGATATCCAGTGAAGCCAGCTTGAGTTATTGTAGTTCCATTTGGCAATCCGAATTATGTGGACATTGTTCCTTCCCTCCTAGCTTTAACATTTTGGCAGTCAAGTACAGCCAGGGGAGTTCTGCTTCTTTAACTGAATTTACTCAACAGATATTCCCTGAGCACCTGCTTTATACTGGGCCATATGCTAGGTGCTAGGTCTCCCATGATTCCAGCGCATGCTCAAGGAGCTTACAGCCGGGCTCTGAGCCACACCCTCCCTTTGGTTCCTCTGTCCTCCTCGCTGTCCCTCCCATCTCCAGTGCAACATTGGCTCCGTCAGGAGTCCCGCCCTACGCTAAGACTGCGGTGCTATGTTCCTACAGCATTCCGTGTTTCTCCTCTGTAGCGTGTACCCCAACTGTAGTGAGTTACTGGCTTGATTATTTCATCTGTATTTCCTCCCTCACAACCTCAAGAACAACGCTGTCCAGGAGAAATTTCAGCAATGCTGCTGGCAATCTGCTCTTTCCCATTCAGTAGCCCTATGTGGTTCCTGAGCCCTTGAAATGTGACTAGTGCACCTGAGCAACTGAATTCTAAATCTTATCTAACAGTGTTTGATGTTCATTAACGTACATTTACATTTTAACAGCCACATGCAGTCCGTGGCTCCCATAGAGCTCTAGACCGGCAGCAACATGAAGAAGGGACAGAGTCTATGTCTTGCTTAGACTTGTCTGTCTCCAACGCTGGGTAGAAATCTAGCCCATGGTAGGAGCTAAAGAACTCTATGCGTGAATGAACAGGGACAGAATTTACCGAATCAGATATAATAGAAGGCAGGATTAAATAAATTCTAAATAAAGAACAAGCAGAGTGCTATGGGAATGTAGTCTCTCTCGCTGAAAGAGACCAGGTCTCTCAGAGGTGTTGGCATTTTATTGGGCCACTGAGGACAGGGAGGCTTTTGATAACCTGAGCCTTGTGCTCTTCTGTAATGTCCCAGAAATGTGCTCCAAGAATGAGGATTACTGGTTTCTTCTTACACAGTTTGAATGTGAGTCTGCTACGTATAACAAATCTTCATAAATCTTAACCCATTAGTTAGGTCAGAGAAGTCTTTTAGATGCCTTTTTCTTTGACTTTGTGTAGTTCCCATCATAGTGACTACTTAGCATTCAGGACTAGTGGAGGTGACAGAAAGAATGTCTCTTGGAAGAAACCGGTTCATTTTCATTGTGCTTCTAAAATGGCAATGAACTTGGGATTCTCCAAGACTGGAAGTGTAAAATAAATGAAATACTCTTTTTGATTTTTGCCAAGGGTGATGTGTGTGGCTTCTGAGAGACTAACTTGAAATTAATTATATTTTCTGTGCGGAGGAATAGTCCCCCCACCACAGCGGGCACACTCTCATACCTCCTCACTGTCCCCCGTGGCCCTGCAGGTCCAGCCTCCCTTTTGCACTCCAGATGAATTCACATACTGGGCAACCGACTGCGGAAATTATGCTGGGGCACTTATGTATTTCTGTTCATTTTATGTCATCATTGCCTACATCATGCTAAATCTGCTTGTAGGTAAGTGATGTTCATTGAATATGTTTTAATATCCTTAAGCTCAGGTACTTAGATAATTACGTACAATTTGCAAGTAATTATCCCAGATTGCTTGGGGCGAGTGTTTCACAGCATTAATTATAAATTGTTGCCTCTCAATCCAGAAGCTGAAAAGACCTTTGAAAGGCATGTAAATGACAGTTGATTGCAATTTCAGGAGTTGTCCTATTAATTATCATTAATTTCAAAAGAGCTCTTCTCACGCGTTGAGTTGAACAGATCTCAGGGAGGGCTACCTTTAGGGCCTCGAAAGATCACAGTTATGTTTTTGAAAGATACACGGTGTTCACCCAGGTGTGGGGCCACCCAGAACCCAATCTGACCTTTACAAACTGCCCTGGAACCGTCAACTAAGAGGGAAAGCCAGTTGGCATGGGTATCTCTACACACAGAAGGTCTGTTTTTGCTCATGACCCTCATGTTTTGGGAAAAGGCAAGAGGTGGATAAATAGCGTAGTCCAAGTGTAACCATATGCCAACTTGGAAAACACACTAAAAGCACTTTAAAGATTTGGCTTAAAATGTAGGTGATAAAATCCATTATTTATAATAGATGTTTTACTCTTTCTAAAAAATGACACATTAGCCTAATTATCTAACTTCTCCACTTTGCTTCTTTCTCTTCTTAGCCATCATTGTGGAGAATTTCTCCTTGTTTTATTCCACGGAGGAGGACCAGCTTCTAAGTTACAACGATCTTCGCCACTTTCAAATCATATGGAATATGGTGGATGATAAACGAGAGGTGGGAAAGGGGGCTGCTTCTTCATGCCCACCCCAAAGAGACTCATTGCCCTCCCTCAACGGTTTAACTGGTCCTTTTGTCACCAGGGGACATCTACTGAATTTGGACTGGCCATTGATGAATTGTAGAAAGCCGCCATTGACTGTTCAGCAGAATATGCTGGGAGGGGAGAGGGACAGAGTGGGCCCCCTCATGTCCTGTCCAACCATGGACGTCCTCTTCTTTGGACATTCAGAAAGTTACCAAGGAAGGGAAACCAAGGAAGCTCTGAAGAAACCAGCCCTGGGCTGGGGGCAGGAGAAGGGGTGAAGTTCAAATCACCAGAGCAATGGTGCAGCACAGAGCCACAGGCAGCCACCAACTGCAGTCTTAGTTAGTTATTGAGTGGTTTCTGAAAGTTATTATTTTTAATTATTTTGGACTTATTATCTGAACGCTTTCATCATAAAGCTTACCCAAGATTTCCTAGAATTAGCCAAAGTGGCAGCACCTCCTTCTTGCTGCTCCTCTCCCTCCTCCTCCTTCACCCTAGCAGACACCTGGGCGCCGGGGGTATAGCGATGAGCACCGTGGAAATTCGGCCCCCGTGCTCGCAGAGCTTCTGTTCTAATAAAAAGTGAAACAATAACTATAATTAGTATTATTACCTCGAGAAGCTATGAGCACTTTGCAGAAGGTAATAAGTCGAGATGGGTTGGACTGGGGGGCAGGCCACGTTAGCAGGGTGGCCATGATGGTCTGGCTGGGGAGGGGCTGTTAGACCCAACCTCTGAAAACCAAGGAAAGCTCAACTGTGGGAAAATCTGGAGGGAAGATCCAGAAATCATTGCAGGAGGAGTTCCCAGAGGGCGTGAAGACCACGGAGCCAGAACAGGCTGAGGAAAGGGGCATGCCAAGCTAGGCCTGCACAGCAATGCCCGGTTTCCCCTCCCCTCTGCCCCCCTCTCTTGACTCCCCCCTGTTCCCCAGGACCAGGCTCAGGGGGCTTTCTCTGAGACAGTGGCCTGCACGTGTGGCCATCTGGCCTGGCTCTCCCATCTCCCCTCGATCCACCTGCAGTTCCAAGATGGCTGCCTGCAGGAACCTGCTTTCTTTGGACATACACAGCAATAATAGCACCACCGGTCACGGGTTAAGGTGTCAGTAACTGACAGGAATTCATGAGTTGCCCCTGCCCCTGTCTCTCGCCCAGGGCCTGAATTCACAGACGCTAGGTGGTGTTGCCTGTGAGGGAGCAACATGTGTTCGATTTTCGGCACCTGGAGCTGCTCTGACCAAGTTCTCTTATATGTAATTGTTCTAATTATGGAGAAGACCTGAACGAGAGTGATGATTCCCTAGAAGAACCACTTAGAACGAGTGTTTAGAAGTTTGTGGCATCCGGGCGAAGTGAAGAGGAGGATCGTGTACCTGGGAATGTTCTGCTTTTTTGTGATAACGCATTACCAACCCACTCAGCATGTGTTTTCGAGAAACAGATGAGCAGGGGCTGAGTCAGTGAAACAGGCGGGAGAAGAGGAGTCTGGCAAAGCAAGGGCCGAGGCTAGGGAGGCAGAGGGCCTGCTTGGTTCCCTCCTAGGCTCCCAGGGCTGCTGTGTTCTGAGATCCCACAGAACCGGGGATGCTCCAGCAGAAAATCCAAGGGCTCAGCTTTCAGTGTGGTGCTCCTCTCAGGCACACACCCTCAGCAGCCTCCGGAGAGGCCAACAACTCCCTTGCTACCTACCTTTTGAGAAAAAAATCTGGCATTCTGGGTGGTTTTTGTTTTTTGTGTTTTTTTTTTTTTTTTCTGTGAAAACAGAACCCCAAGTGAATCATTACGGCCTGAAGATGATTTACCAGTCACTGTGTTCTGCCCGCCAGGGGGTGATTCCGACTTTCCGGGTAAAGTTCCTGCTGAGGCTGCTGCGGGGGAGGCTGGAGGTGGATCTGGACAAAGACAAGCTCCTGTTTAAGCACATGTGCTACGAAATGGAGAGGCTGCATAATGGTGGTGACGTCACTTTCCACGACGTCCTCAGGTACGAAGGGGTCTTCCCAACTGCGTGTCACAGAGCTGACCCGAGTCCAGGACCCCGAAGCCGGGGCCATTCAAGGCCTTGTGAAACACAACCAACAAGGAGGTTCATAAGCCAAGATGCCACACCCCCTGAGGTGATGAGGCGAGGCTGCGCTGCTCGGGTTCCGAGTGGCCTTGTCACTGTCCTGTAAGGACCGTGTCTGAATGAGGGCCTCACACAGGAGCGGGGGGAAGCAGTGGCCTGATATCCCCAGAACTGCCCCTTACTGACTGGGGAGCTCCTGACGGGGAGAGGTAGGGGGCCTCGGGGAGAGTGGCCGCCCCTCGTTTTGTGAGGAACGATCTGGTCCCGGAGAGTCGTGTGACTTGCTCAGTGACGTAGCCTCAGTGGTCAAGCCGGGGCTAATGGGCAGATCTTCTCCCTCGTGAGGCTGCTCTGTGATGGTTGCCCCCGCTTGGATGGCAAACCACATTTTCCATTCCGTGAGCACCCAAACAGGACAAAGGGAACAAAATACCATAAACTCAGTGGTTTAAACAAGTGTATTGTCCCATAGTCCTGGAGGCTAGAAGTCTGAATTCAGGGGCTCAGCAGGGCTGGTTCCTTCTGAGGCTGTGAGCGGGAATCTGTGCCAGCTTCTGGGGTTTTGCCCGTCATCTTTGTAGAAACACCACCCCGATCTCTGCCCCCATCTTCATGTGTGGTTCTCCCCATGTGCCTGCGTGTGCCTGCATGTATCCACGTCTTGCCTTTTATAAGGACACCATTCATATTAGATTAGGGAGCCATCCCGTTCTGATACGACCTCATCTTAACTAATCACCTCTGCAGTGACCTCTTTCCAAATAAGATCACATTTTGAGGTATTGGGGGTTATGACGCCAACATCTAATTTTTTAGGGGGAAAACAATTCAATCCATAACACCTTTTTAAACAGGAATCCATGCATAGAATCCTGAGGTCCATGGCCTTGAAAATAATCACATCTTTATTTTCATGAATCACTCCCTGAAAGGCAGCATTTTCCTCAGTGATGAATGCAGGCGACAAACCACAAGCATCCTAACAATACGTGCGTCTTTGTCACCAGCAGAAATCACAGGTATTTTCGGAGCACCTCACTGACACACCTGGTAGCTTAGATATCCTTTACACTCGCCGGCACTTGTAAGTTATCGTGGTCATTTGACCTCAGCTAGATGTTAGTAGTTAAAGCAATAATAAAGAAGCATTTATGTTACTGTGTCACCATCTTGTTAAAAATCTTCTAAAATTAATTTTATTTCTTTTTTTATCGACGTAGAGTCGACACAGTATTACACTGGTTTCAGGTGTACAACACGATGACTCAGCAACTCTGTATGTCATGCTATGCTCACCGCAAGAGTAGGCAACCCCAGTCACCAAACACCACCATCACAGCATCATTGGCTAGATTCCCTACGCTATACTTTTCATCCCGGTGACTGATGCATTCCAACACCGGAAACCTGTGCCTCCCACTCCCCTTCATCTGCTTCGTCCATCCCCCGAGCCCCCTCCCTGCTGGCAACCACCAGTTTGCTCTCTGTATTTATGGGTCTGCCCCTGCTTTGTTTATTTTTTAGATTCCACATGTAAGTGAAATCACATGGTATCTGTCTTTCTCTGTCTGGTGTATTTCACTCAGCGTAATACCCTCTAGGTCCATTCATGTTGTGGCAAATAGTCAGATCTCACTCTTTTTTTTACGGCTGAGTAATAGTCCATTGTATGTCTATACCACATCTTCTTTATCCATTTTGTCATCACCTTTTTTAAGAAGATATGAGAACTGTATTTCAATAGAGTTGGTTTCCTTTGTAATCGTATGTATTTTATTTTATGCATTTAAAAGTTCTTCTAGGAAAAGTCCCCTAGGCTCCACTCTCGAAGAGGCCCACCCACGGGAAAAGTCCAGGCCCTCCTCTAGCAGTACCTGTTTTCATCATGCTGCGTGTATCTGACAGGTTAAGTGGTGGGTGTGGTGGCTCGCATTCAGCAGCACTCAGGTACACAGAAATACGCTCGTGACTGAAACTTGAAAAAAAGGTCAGAACAGGAAGGACCTGGGAGAAGTTCTTGCAAGTTCATTGTTTTACTTCCCACTATTCACTTCTCCCAGGAGCACGCTAAAGGGCAGAAAAAGAGGCACAAAATACGTGTGATTAGCCAAGGATGCCGTCTCTCTCAGAATGTCACCAAGTTGTTCCTCCTGGTGACAAACGTGTCTAGGCTCAAAGGGAAGCACGGAGACAGACCGCTGTCATGAGCGCTTTATCGTTCAGCCTCTCTGGAAGCCGGTGAGGCATCTGATGGAGTGGACCCAGGCGAAGCTGACGGGGGCGCCCCTTGCCCCTCCCTGCCCCTATAGCTCAGGAAATGATGAAAACAGTTTGGCAGTGACGAGATTCTGGATGAGGCAGGGATGAGAGGAAGAGCAAACACGTTTCCTTCTTCCACGGTGGGAAGAGCCTTAGCAAGGAGAAGGTCCCAGGGCTGCCTGGGGAGGCCCCCTGAGCACCTCCATGCTGTGACGTGGGCCGCGGAGGTGGCACTGAGCTCACAGACAGGCAGGCAGGGGCTGAGTGCTAACCTGGGGTGCGGTGGGGGCACCGGGGAGCGCCGAGCTGCAGAAAGGGCCGCATTCTCCTTTGGCTGTGGACCTCTCAGCCTGGGTACAGTATGAGTGTCTGACTGCCCTGGGGCCCTGAGGAGGCTACCTGTCGGCTGTGTTGGCTTCATCTGCCACTGCCTGGAGCTGTTGTGCCAAGGTCAGAATGGGAGCGACTTGGCACCCACCAAAATAAATGAGGAGGATCCAGGGGCACAAAAGAGATCAATAGAGAGGGACCTGGGGGGAGGGGAGGGAGCAGGAAGCCTGACCTTTGGCCAAGCCTGTTACCCATCCCCAACTGTACCTGAATGTGACCAAATGTGACCAACGTATAGAGAGAGCACTCTTCCTTCTACAGGGAATGGTCCAGAGCCTTAAGCAGCTGATAATGTAGATGAGGGCCCAGCCTGGATCTTTTGTTTTACAAGCACTTACAGGGCACTGACTCCTGTAAACACCTCACAAGTATTAACTCAGTCCTTTAATAAGGTGGGTATCATGAGTGTCCCCGTCTTACAGAGGAGGTGACATAACTAGCCCATGTCCCCCAGCAAGTCCGGTGGCACAGGGACGCTACCGTGGTTGGACTGAGTGATGTGCTCCCTGGAGTTTGAGGTATCCACCGGTCGGAGTCCCGGGGGAGTCAGACCTGGACTGCTGTCGTGTCCCCCCACCAGCATGCTGTCCTACCGGTCGGTCGACATCCGGAAGAGTCTGCAGCTGGAAGAGCTGCTGGCGAGGGAGCAGCTGGAGTACACTATCGAGGAGGAGGTGGCCAAGCAGACCATCCGCATGTGGCTGAAAAAGTGCTTAAAGCGCATCCGAGCTGTGAGTGAACTGGACGTGTCTGGGGTTTTGTTTCCTCCTCTCAAAGGAGGAAGAAGAGGGAGAAAAGAAAAGAGCTTTGGGGGCGGGGTGGGGCGCCTGGGTGGCTCAGTGGGCTAAGCGTCTGCCTTCGGCTCAGGTCGTGATCTCAGGGTCCTGGGATCGAGCACCGCGTCGAGCTCCCTGCTTGCAGGAAGTCTGCTTGAGACTCTCTCTCCCTCTGCCCCTCCCCCCATGCTCTCTTTCTCTCTCTCAAATAAATAAATAAAATCTTTAAAAAAGAAGAGAAAACAGTTTCGTGAGCAACAGGATGAGATCCTCCTGTGATTAGCCTTGTGGCCCTTCAACTATGTCAGCTTCATCCCCTTGTGATGGCCACGTGCTGATTTGCACCTTAGCTCCAGTCCAGACCCAGCTGTGCCCTCTCTAGCAGAGTCCATAAGACGTTCCCATTGAATCACATTTTTATAATAGAACATGAATGTTTAAAAAGCAGTTTACTGAGGAGCATCTGGGTGGCTCAGTCGGTTAAGGGTCTGGCTCTTGATTTTGGCTCAGGTCATGATCTCAGGGTCATGAGATCGAGCCACACATCGGGCTCCATGCTGGCCATGGGGCCTGCTTCAGAGTCTCTCTCTCTCTCTCTCTCTCTCTCTCCCTCTTCCCCCGCCCCCCCCCCCCCCCACCCCCCCACCCCCCGCTCGGTGCTCTCTCTCCTTGGGGAAAAAAAGGCAGTTTATTGATACTAATGTATTTGTGATCTCCATTTATCAAACTCAACTCTTCAAAATGCCCAAGATCTCTACATGTTGTGTGGCAACTGAATTTACAAAACTACTTTTAAATTGTTTCTAACAATTCCACCATACCATTGATAATATTGTTTGGTCTTTAACAAAGGCCACCTCTCCTGGGAGTTTAATGATCTGTCTGCTGCCTTCAGAACTACAAGCTTATAAGATTCTCTGACTCATAAATCAATGAACACATACTATGTTGACATACATCGTGTTTACAATAGGCATTTCTAGTAGATAATTACTTTTATGAATGTTTTTGACTTACCCTTCACAGAGGAAAAAAATCAAATTAATCACTAAATATATATATTTAACAGACTCTTTAAATCCTGTTTCTCAGAACAACACCCGCTGCAGGAAATACGTCTTTCTATTGGAGGAGAAAAGGTCCCCAGAGAAACGAAACAGCCCAAGCCCCTACCGCAAAGCCACAGTCACAGCTGACCCTAGCCCTGCTCACTCTAGCGATCCAGCCTTCCCCCCAGGGGCCCCAGGAGGGCACGGGGAGCTGGACCAGCACCAGACTGGGCTCCCGAGTGTGTGCCAAAACAGACTGGCCTGCTCCTCTCCAAGAACCGAGGCAAGAGCAAGGGTTTCACCCATCCACCCGAGGCTCTCTGCTTCTAACAACCCGGAGGAAAAGGGTGTTCACTACTGGTTTAATGAGCACAGAGCAAAATAAGAAGGGAAAAAAGAGAACGCCTCCATTAGCGATTCAAAAATTCTATTTTAAGTACAACAGAGCTGTATCAATGGACATACTTATTCCCATTGTTATGCAAATGAGCATGGGTTGGGGAGTCTCTAAGCCCTCCTTCACAGCAGTGTGATAGGGAAATTAGTTAAGCATCCTTACTTGGAAGTTCCAAAGAGGTCACCAAGCATACAGGTTCTTTGGGGAGGAGAGAAGAAAATATGATTTGAATGGTGGGGGGCCGGGGGGACGTTGGGCTGATTTTTCTGTTACCGAGAGAATAATCATATTTCCATAGAAACAACAGCAGTCCTGCAGCATCATCCACAGCCTGAGAGAGAGCCAACAGCAGGAGCTGAGCCGGTTCCTGAATCCCCCCAGTATCGAGACCACCCAGCCCAGTGAGGACATGAACGCTAACAGTCAGGATAATAATATGCAACCTGAGGTACGGTATGAGGCGTCCTTCCTCCAAGGGTATTAGGTGCATTTTTAAAAATAAAAAATAAATTGGTGCTGTTCACATAGCCATTTCAAACAAGGTGACAGTATTTCTAATTGGAAGTTTGTTAAGTTAAAAACAACTGGAACATGTTGATCCAGATTGTGTCTGGATCTTTGCAACTTGGAATCGTTTGGGGTTGTTTCAAAAGATTCTGATTCTGAGTTGTATGAATACAAAAAAAAAAAAAAAGGGTGAATGCCCTGAACTCACTAGTTCTGTCGATTTTTGTCTAAAGAGTTAACACCGCATCTCTATGGTCTTAAGTGGAGTCCAGCGATATTACATGAAGAACGTGGTTTGCCGGAAACTCTGCCCTAAATACGTTCTTCTACCAAGTCAGAGGAACTTGTAGTAGAATCAGTGGAAATGTTTGTAATTGGCCACCAACTTCCTTAAATAGTCAGACTCATTAAGGATTTGTCCTTCCTTAGTTGGGCATCGGAAGAGCATATGGAATTCAGGAGGATTAGCCCGAGGACATTTTTACTAGGGTGCAGCTTATTTCCATTTCCAGACGCAATGTCCATGTCCATACAAATGCGCAGAGAGGCGCGGGCACCCTGGAGAGCCTTGCGCGGTGACCAGCAGCAGGCAGGAAGTCCTGCCCTTCATGAGGGCGCATTCGTGGCCCGGCTGGAGTTGATCCAGCTTCCCGAGATGAGCGCCCTGGCAGGGTCGGGCTTCGTGGTGTGCAGAGACACAGCCCATACAGCTCCGCGGTAAATACTGAAGCCTGAGGCTCGGCGGCCCGGCGGGATGCTCCAAGGGGACCTCTTGTTCCATAGCCCAGTTTGGAGTGGATTTCATGTTGTTGGATCCCAACACGTAGGCATCATCTGCCACCGACCCCAGGGACTCGTGCAGGGACAGTCAGCAAAGGCGGAGGGGCAGAAGGATGGGGGGAGGGGTGAACATAGAGGCTTCGACAGTGGCCCTGCCACCTGTCCGCAGTGAGGATGCGCGGAGCAGGGGTAGACGGGGCCAGCCAGCCAGGCAGGGCTGATGAGGCTGGCAAAGCGATGATTGCAGAGCTCTAAAATAAAGGAAAGAAAAGAAAAAAAGCCCATGAGGTAACAAAAAAAACAAGAGGAGATACCGAAGAGATGTGAAGACCAAGACACTGATAGGAGAGAGGAAGGTGACGGTGCACCACAGAGTGTAAAAGGTGTGGAGAGTCTCAGCCATTCTCTCTGAATTAGTCTTAACTGGTATAAGCTTCCTTGGGCTCCGCGCTGCCGTAGAGTTTTATCTGCAGAGAGGCTAGGGCTGATCTCCAGGTTGGGAAGAATATACTTCCGCCAAACCGGACAGTTCCTGCTGCCCCCCTTCCTTCCTGGTCTGTGGCGACCCCCCTCCCCCGCCAGGTGCTGGCGAGGGGTGGGGCGGAGCTGTGGGAGTGGGGGAACCCTGGAGGGCTGCCCGGAGAAGGCGCTACCTGGAGAATTGTGCGTCTCTTCACGTGCAGCGGTGACTCTGACTTTTCTGGACTCTC
Organism: Callorhinus ursinus; assembly: GCF_003265705.2. NCBI lineage: Eukaryota > Metazoa > Chordata > Mammalia > Carnivora > Otariidae > Callorhinus > Callorhinus ursinus. Next base: position 5,707,457 of record NW_027397069.1, read on the forward strand.
TGAACCCATTTTCTCTTCACCCTTCCCCATTGTGCACTCTGCGGCTGCGGTACTGTTTTCCTATGGCACTTTCTTCCTTTCTTACCATAAAATGAGAGTCCAGACCAGTGCAGAGGCCAGAAGGGGAGCAGAGCGGTCAGAAAGAGCCCTGACTGCCTCACTCTCGCCCCGTGCAGACCAGCAGCCAGCAGCAGCTCCTGAGCCCTACGCTGTCGGACAGAGGGGGAAGCCGGCAGGACGCCACAGACCCCGGGAAACCCCAAAGGAAGTTCGGGCAGTGGCGGCTGCCCTCAGGTGTGTGCCCTGGGTCCCTTCTCCACTGACTCAGTGTCTACACTCGGTGGGCTTTGGGTCTCGGATTTCAAGTTCAGGTCTGCCTCTCCAGTTCCTTAGGCTCCTCTCACTACTGCTTACACTATCTGTCCTTTTCCTTTGTGTTTATATTCTGTCTTTGTATATACTAAAGAAACACCTACTCACCCATATTTCTATGACACTTATATTTGCCCAGATTGGAACATTTAGTGATTTTTTGGTTAAGTTTTTTTGTGATTATCTCAAAGCGCGGTGGTGGGCGGGTAGCGTGTTTTCGAATGGTATTACTAGTTGCCCACGAACAGAATTTTCGAGTCCATGCATATAAAGTTTATGAATATAAAGAACCGAGAGCTGGGAGGGGGTCATACTTACCACCTGGGGGGGGGCGTGGTTAGCAGGACTGGTTTAGTTGTTACTGCTGGGGGGATCACCGCTTTTTGGGAATGGCTTGAACAGGGGTGAACAGCTCCGAGTTGCTCATAGGACTCTTGTCAATTCCACAGCACCCAAACCAATAAGCCACTCAGTGTCTTCGGTCAACTTACGATTTGCAGGGCGCACAACAATGAAGTCTGTTGTGTGCAAAATGAACCCCATGACCGACACGGCGTCGTGCGGTTCCGAGGTTAAGAAATGGTGGACCCGGCAGCTGACGGTGGAGAGTGACGAAAGTGGCGATGACCTTCTGGATATTTAGGTGGACGCAGCGCCGAGCAGGGTCTCATGGGGAACACTGTTTTCTGACACTGTCCTCCTACGGTCTAACATCTGCTGGTGAGCAGTCCGGACTGGAGACGTCATTTAATTCCACCTTGTCACGAGATTTTTTTTTTTTTTAAGTGGATTTTTGTCCTGCCGTAGGAGGGCGTAAACACTTGGTCTGTGGTAGCTGTGCGCACGAGGGCTTGTTACCGGGTGTTCAAGAAAATTCGCCTGGTGGTAGTATCTGTAATATTGCCCAACACTAGATGTAGACCGTTCAAACACATCATATACCCTGTCTACGTGAACGAAGGTGTATCTTCAGATGCTGTAGACCGTTCAAACACATCATACACCCTGTCTACGTGAACTAAGGTGTATCTTCAGATGCTGTAGACCGTTCAAACACATCATACACCCTGTCTACGTGAACTAAGGTGTATCTTCAGATGCTGTAGACCATTCAAACACATCATACACCCTGTCTACGTGAACTAAGGTGTATCTTCAGATGCTCTCGCGCGCAGTATTACCACCCCCAACAGAGCCAAGCCCAAAGCGGCTGATAGTCATGGTGCCGAAGCTACAGCTTTAGTTCCTGCTTTTCCCTCTTCCACTAGAAATACTTCCCGTGGGAAAATTTATTATTTACGATTGATCTGAAAAGGTCAGCACTGAGCTCATACGAAAATGATAGTAGTTTTACAAACTACAGATTCTGAATTTTTAAAAGTATGTTCTTTTTCTCATGTTATTCTTAAAAATCTGCACAAGATATTTAGAGGTCAGACCAAGTCAATCTCTGGCCTCAGTCACTCTGATGAAACCGTCGCCTGCTTCCTAGAGAATTGTGTGTGCAGGGACTAGGCAAAGAAATTGGCCCAAGGAGCCAACTGGTTTAAAACAAACATGTACATAGATCGCTGGAGGGACTTGCTTACATAAAGATGTTGAGTTTCTTTCTAAGCCTTTTAATAGCTAAGTTTAGCAAAAAGGGTAAAACTACATGATTCAGCTTATTAAGGAAATCTTTCAGGTGTGTCATATTATCAATTGGCTACATTTCCTACCCAGGGTGTGTCCGATTTGCCATAAAGTCAGCAAAGATATCATGAGTTGATCCCAACACACCAGTTCCATGTTCAATTCAAAATGACTCCCTGCTACCAGACTCTTCTATGAAAATAATGGCAACTTTGTAAAATCCTGCTGGGAACTCACAGTTTAGGGACCCCACAACTCAGGGGTATTTGTTTCACACACCGTGTGCTCTGGGAAAATTAAAATGCGACACGATTACAAAGTACCTGGGCCTCTTATGCTGGGTCAACCAAGTAGAAGTGCATCCAGGCGCTTAACTATATTTTTGATTGGAGATTTGCTGTTTCGATGATTTCTTTTAATGGAGTGATGATCTCCGAGTCCTTTGACACAGCAGGTTGCTTTATGATCTCTTTTTCTCTATTTAACATTCTTAAAATAGCCGAATCCTTTCTGTATAACAAATGTAACATTGTGGTACCATCTATTGTTTGTAGGATTAATTGTGACTCTAGGATAATGGGTAATTAAAGTCAGTGCGGCCAAAAGAGATTTTATTTGGTTTTATGTTCAGTTGGAGTTTACTTTTTGTACATAAGCAAATCAAATAAATATTCACTTTGTAAAAGAATTTACTCTGAGTTGATGGTCATTTCTAAACCCTTTCTCGTGTGTGGAAGGAGGGAAGGGGGTTTTGGGGGCAGGATCATTAGGAATCAGGCACTTTGCAAACTCGGTATTTGAATATTCTGTCTATAATTAGTTGGCAAAACTCTGTCCCTGATCTTCATTTCAGTTCAGTCCTAAGCCAGAATGTTCCTTTCACATGTGTGCCCATAAGGCTGAGTGAATACCTTCCAAACCCACAATAAAATAGAAAAGGATCTCACATGGCCCAGGCAATGGCCTGTACTCGTGCTGCATGAAAACGAGATTTTATTTTTTGGCTCGTTACACTTGAGTAAAACAGCTTCATTCTCAAAAAACTGCTGAGTCCTTCCTACAACGTCTGTTAACTGGGGTTCAGCGGAACATCATTGTTGTTCATTCTGCAGTGAAGCAAAGGGCCAAATAGCAGTGCATTTGAAGTCACAGCACCCTACATTTTCACTTCAGTGAGACAGCCAAAGAATTTCTGTGGGACTCATCTCTACTCTTTCCTGAAGCCAGCAGAGCACAGAGCAAGCTGAGAAGGTAAGTGCTACCCCTCTTAGATTTTTCATCAACATGTAAAGAGTCCGGTTATGCAGATGGGAAAACTTCGGCCACAACATTCCCTGATCCTTAGGGAGGCAGACACTGATAGTAATCCTCTCATCATGCCACCACGGCCTTTGATTAAAGGATGCTGTTGGTTCCAAGCACACCAGAAAGCATAAGGGGCAGAATAGTTGACCCAGAGCCCCCAACGAGACCAGACCACACACGCATTGCACATATGGCAATTCAAGGGGACTCACAGGGATGGAGAGAATGGCCGGACCGATGTTACTCACTCTATTCTCCGTGGTCGGTTGAGAGCAGCACCCATCTTCAGTGACTGTCCAAGCTGAATAAGATAAGGGCATGTAGAAGAAAAGCCAGTTATAAAGCCTTAAGCAAAAGCATATTCAAAGCCAGTTGACTGATGTGTTTGCCTTCTTCTTTTTAGGAAGGGGCAGACTATAGATAAGTGGTTTTCAGTTGGTTGCTTGGCAGTGGTGCTCTTTCTCAAACAGGGTCCTTCAAAAGTTCCCAAAATATTAACCAAGCTGAAGCAGGGCATCCCTAATTGAAATTAGGGTGAAGATGAGAATCCCACTCACATGGTCTCTTTTCACCTCCTGATATTGATTGAATTGTGCCCCCCGCCCCTCCAAAAGAGAGACATTGAAATCCTAACACCCAGCACCTGTGAATGTGATCCTTGGCGGGGGAAGAGTCTGCAGATGTAATGAGTTAAGGTGAGGTCATACCAGAGGAGGTAGACCCGTAATCCAACATGACTGGTGTCCTTTTAAGAAGAGAAAGTCGCACAGGGAAAAGAATGTCATGTAAAGACACAACACAGAGGGAAGACGGTCATGTTAAATCAGAGGCAGAGACTGGAGTGATGCTGACACAAGCCAAGGAATGTCTAGGGCTGCAAGAAACTGCAAGAGGCAACTAAGGATCCTCCCCTAGACGTGTTAGAGGGAGCATGGCCCTGCCAACACTTTGATTTTGGATTTCTAGCCTCCAGAACTGGAACTGAGATGATAAATTTTGGTCGTTGTAAGCCACCCAGTTTGTAACATTTTGTTACAGCAGCCTTAGAAAAGGAATACACCCCCAAACCCACTCCAGCCCCCAAAGATGGCCTGAACCATCCCAGTGCTCCAAAGAACCTAGTTGGAAAAACTCTAGTACAGATCAAAGATCCTGAGTTTGGAGTTCGACAGATGTTTCAAGCCCTGGATTTACTGGTTACTCCTTGTTTAATCTCTGATGAGTTTCATACCCTATCCGGGCCAAAATTTAGCTTCTTGCTTTTAAAAAAAGGCAAGAGAGGGGCGCCTGGGTGGCTCAGTCAGGTAAGCGTCTGCCTTCGGCTCAGGTCATGATCCCAGGGTCCTGGGATAAGCCCCACATCAAGCTCTCTGCTCAGCGGGGAGTCTGCTTCTCTCTCTCTCTCTCTCTCTCTCTCTCTCTCTCTCTACCTGCCACTCCCTCTGCTTGTACTCTCTCTCTCCAAATAAATAAATAAAAATCTTTTTAAAAAATGGTTTAAGAAAAAAAGGCAGGAGAGGTGAATTTATTCATTTAAAAATAGAAGCATCGTATGATTCCAGCATTACCACTTCTGGGTACATATCCAAAAGAAATGAATGCAGAGCCTCAAAGAGATATTTTTACACCCCTGTTTATGGCAGCGTTGTTCGCAATAGCCAAGAGAGAAAGCATCCAAATATCCATCTTTGGGTGGATGGATTAAAAAAAATGTACATGCATATGATGGAATATTACTCAATCTTAAAAAGGAAGGGAATTCTACTACAGGTAACAATAGGATGAACCTTGAGGACATCGTGCTAATTGAAATAAGCCAGTCACAAAAAGATAATTACTGTATGATTCCCCTTATATGAGGTATCAAGGGTAGTAAAACTCATAGAAACAGAAAGTAGAATGGTGATTGCCAAGGGCTGGGGGACAGAAATTGTGCAATGGGTATAGAATTGCAGTTTTGCAAGATGAAAAAGTTCTGGAGATTGTTTATATAGCAATGTGAATATACTTAACGCTATTAAAATTTATACTTAAAAATGGTTAAAATGGTAAATTTTGTTATATGCATTTTATCAGAAATAAAAATTAGACAAAATTTTTAATATATCCTGTCATCTGATCCCAAAAGCTAAATGACCAAATTGAAATAGCAAAACAATTTCAATGCCACACTTAAATTATGCTTCCATATCTGCTTGCTTTCTGTATTTGAGCAGTATGCCTGGTTTAAATTTAATATTTTATGTTAAATTTATATCCCCAATGTTGCATGTCACTCATTCAATTAAAAAATCTGCCTGTAGTATGCCTAGTAAATATCTGAATCCCATTTGAACATTTGGAGGACTGGCCTCACTGGCCATTGCATTAAGCTATGGATGGTTTGTTAGAGGCAGATTTGAAGTAGCTTCTCATTCTCCCTTTGTGGGCAGTGATTCAATGTCAATGTCAATTTTAAGGCTTGCTTACAGAACCAACCTACCTACAAGAGGAATTATGTAGCTTCATTGTGTTCCTTTCACAAATGGGTATCTACCACTCCATTTCCTCCACGATGTGGACAGACCCCATATCACACTAAGTGGAACCACCTGTTTTGATGCATCATTCCTTCTAGTGTTCCCAATGCCTGACTGCCACTGAGATGTTTAGCATTTAAATGAAAGCAAATCCAACTGTAGGGACAGAAATGGGCGAAGGCCCATGGGTTCTCTGCAAATAAATACATACAAAAAATGGTACTTCTACCTTCCAAGTCATGTCAAAACCATCTAAAATAATAAATCAGCCACTTGACCAAGGGCTGCCAGGAAGAGCAGAGTAACAATTTCCAGAAAAGTCTTCTTTAGTGAAGATCACAACGAAGAGTTGTACCCATAAATTATAGCCAAGAAAGTTAGCTTTTTGATTTGAATTATCTGCATATTCTTAGGCAGTCTTTTTTTTTTATTATGTTCAGTTAGTCACCATATAGTACATCAATAGTTTTTGATGTAGTGTTCCATGATTCATTATTTGTATATAATACCCAGTGCTCATCACAACAGGTGCCCTCCACCTGGCTACCCCATCCCTCCAGCCCCCACTTCTCTCTGAAACCCTCAGTTTGTTTCCCAGAGACCATAGTCTCTCATGGTTTGTCTCCCTCACTGATTTCCCCCCCTTCAGTTTTCCCTCCCTTCCCCTATGGTCTTCCGTGTTATTCCTTATGTTCCACATATGAGTGAAACCGTGTGATAATTGTCTTTCTCTCCTTGACTTATTTGACTTAGCATAATCCCCTCCAGTTCCATCCATGTTGATGCAAATGGTGGGTATTCATCCTTTCTGAGGGCTGAGTAATATTCCATTGTATCTATGTACCACATTTTCTTTATCCATTCATCTGTTGAAGGACATTTTGGCTCCTTCCACAGTTTGGCTATTGTGGACACTGCTGCTATGAACATTGGGGTGCAGGTGCCCCTTCTTTTCACTACATCTGTTATCTTTGGGGTAGATACCTGATGTGGAGAAAGGGGAGCCCTCTTACACTGTTGGTGGGAATGCAAGCTGGTACAGCCACTTTAGGCAGTCTTTATTTAATTTTGGAGAGATAAGAGTATAATGTAGGTAACACTCTTGGAGCCGAAGAGTAGGTTGCAAAGATTAAAATAAGGACAGAGCTAGGGGAACAGGGAGATGGGGAGGGATGTAGTCTCTACTCTAGCCCTCCATCCTTGGAAATAGAACATATTATGTCATGTTTGCAGGCAACTAGACTAGAATGTTAGCCAGTGGGTCTGGCCAGGGAGAGCATTTCATCTGGAATACACAGAATGAGTGTATTAGAGTTCTCCAGAGAAACAGAGACAATAGGATAGACATGTATATATCTAGAGAGAGAGAGAGAGAGAGAGAGATTTATTTTAAGAGACTGGCTCATGTAATTTTGTGGGATAATGACAAGTCCAAAATCTATATGGCAGGTTAGCAGACTAGAAATTCAGACAAGAGCTGATGTTGCAATGTTGATTCCAAAATCTACAAGCTAGAAACTCCGCAAGATTTGTATGTTTACAGTCTTGGGGCAGAATTCCTTCTTCTGGAAACATCAGTCTTTGTTTTTAAGGCCTTCAACTGCGTGGATGAGGTTCACTCACATTATGAAGGGTAACTGGCTTTACTCAAAGCCTAGAGATTTAGGTGTTAATCTTATCTAAAAAAAAAAAAAAAAAAGCCTTCATGGCAACATTCAAACTAGTGTTTGACCAAACAACTGGGAACTATAGCCTTGCCAAGTCGACACACATAAATGTAAACATCATAATGAATACCATTTTACTACCTGGAGTTGGTTAGTACTACCTTAAATATAGTCACTCCTCTGCCTGCAGAATCCAACTAATCGTCTTTTCTCCCCCAGAACAAGAAGCAAAGAATGTTGATTTTATTCTCTCGACTTCTTGCATGACAAGGAAGAAGGGAAAGCAGATTGAGCAAAAAAAAAAAAAAAAAAAAAAGTTGCACTGATACTGTTTTTAATATGCTTACTTGTTGTCAATGTGCTAACCCTAATTCATAAAGGTGCGTCAATGGACTTGAGAGATACGTCACTTCCCACAGGTACAGCCTTGACGTCCCCTGTCTAAATCGGCCCCAGGAGCCTTAGGACAGTTGTCTTAGGAGAGACCAGACTCCAGACACTGTCTTCTCTTTCAGAGTCTGCATTTCATGTTAGAAACATCATGGAGGGCCTACCCAGGAAAACACTAGAAGCACAACAAACAGTCCACTGGGGAACATCAGGCTGACAACGGCTCACTAGTATATTCCACCTGTCACAGCAAGCGCTGTTGAAGAGAGCTCAGTTCCCTCCTCTGATGCCAGGGGACACTCAGCAGTGGGTTCTCCCAGGCCCAGAGGAGAGAAAAGCCCCCTTCTGTTCCTATCTGAGCCCAGAGACAGGGGACGGGAATGGGAAGGAGTCCATAGTCTCTTGACGTATTTGTCAAGTGGGACTTGAGAGTCCCTTAGTGGGACTCTTAGATTAACCGAAACATCCCTCAGGGATTCATTGCAGGGGGTACGTGGACCTCTTCCCCCAAATTGTCTCCTCCGCACCTGCGCGCAGGGCACCGAACTGCCCCCCGCGGAAGCCTGCCTCTGCCACCATCTCGCCCCTCCCCCTTCCCCGGGGCCCTCACCGGCTGCAGAGAATGCCCATTTGCTGTGTTCTACCAGCTTAGCTTCAGAGCCAAACCCATGCAGAATTTCAAATTGGGTGTTCTTTTTGATCCATGGACTCCTTTTTCGGGACAATGAAAAGGGGCCTAGCTCAGGGCTAGGTCAAAAGATAATTGGGGATTCTGCGAAGCCCTAATGAGCACAGCCTGAAGGTCCAGGCTGTGTTCGCACTTCGAACAACTACCTTGTGTCGACACGTCACACCACCAGCCCTGATTGTCTTTTCCGGGGGTCTCCCAGCCCAGGAAGGGGTCCCACGCCCCTTCTGCAACTGCCTCACACCCTGGTCTAGCTGCTAATTAGATGCCTCATTTCTTGGCATGTGCATGGGCTTGAACCATCTGCTTATTGATCACATCCTTCAGAATATATTGGATTTTAAGGAATCCAGCCACAAAAGCAGGTAATGTTGCAGGTGGCTCCTAGAGAAGCTTTCTCCAGAGCACCCTTCAGAGTACAGAACGAGTGTGACGTGTAGCCACACACAGGAATCAACAAGCTACAGAAATACTGGCGGCAAAGTCCATTGATTATCCTCCTTACAAAGCAATATAATAATAAAATTCAGAATTTCTTCTTGAAATCCTTCCACTACGGTTGGCATGATGGAAAAGAATAATGTATGAAATGGGCCAACAAGCTGCACAGCCACAAGACGATTAGCCAAGTACCAGAACGCTTGGTGCCCACTTGGCAGGTCATTCTGCACTTGTTTCTCCGATCCAGGTCAGGTACATGGATATTCCAGGAGACCACAAAGCCTTTGAGGGGAAGGATGACCCGTCCATCCCTGTGCCTCCAGCATCACTAAGCGGCATGTTGGCACACATGTGGTTCTCAGCTCTGCTCTTTGAGCTGAACAGAATGGTGCCGCTTTGGATTGTTTTTAAACTCACCTCCAAATAAAAATGTCTGACATCCCTGACATTCATCCCAAACAAAACATAACCACTAGGAAGATGACTTATTTTTCCATCCCGAATTCCTGTCCCTTCCTCCTTTTAACTCACCTCCTTGTGGGACACAGACAACTTGTTCTCAGGGTCAGGTCAGATAGCAGTGTAAATACAGCAGCATAAGCCTTCCCTGGAGCACCAGTGTCCTTTGAGATTGCTCTTCATTTTCCGTGAAAGAGCTTTATTCCAGAAACCCCTGCAGGACACGGTGCTGCAAGGGCCCCGTGAGCCATGAGAACCAAGCCTGGAATAGGTGGGGCCTGCAGTCAGGGCCACGATTCAACCACCCACCCTAGCAAGTGGACCATGGGGGTGACCAAGGCTGGGTGACAGGAGGCCACCTTTGATCCTTAGCCTGCACCCCATCACCTACAAAGAAAGACGTAGATGAGGAGGAACTTCAGTCCGAGTGACTATTGCAACAGAAGAACACTCTAACCTGAGATCCTTTCAAAGTTGAGGCAAAAAGGAATTTTCTTTTCTGGGAGGGGTAAGCTAGGCGACAAGAACCAGGAATGGGGAGTGGGATGACTGGACAGCTGCATCAGAGAGCTGATCAGGAAATGTCTTTCCCTGAGGTCAGCGCATTCTCACAGGGAACAGCTGGTCTACATCCTGATGCTGGCTCAACCTCAGGGGAGTCAAAGTTCAAAGGTCAAACCCAGGAAGGGGAGAAGTCTGGTAAGAGTTGGACCAAGTCAAGTTAGCAGGTATTTTGTCTCAGTTGGTCAAACAGGGAATCCCTTCTGGGGCGGAGACAGGGAACTGGAGGGTCTGTGTCTGGCCACTGCACAGGGGAAACAAGGAGACACCGGGGAGTCATGTGTTAAGTCACAGGGGAAGGATGGCTTTTTTCGGTAAGCTGTTTTCCAGAACATAAGACGGTGAGGATTCTTGAGCAGTGCTGTTTTCCAGGAGTTGCTTCACTTCCCCAGGGCTGCTCTTTTCTGTAAAATGAGATTAGAATGATATACACCTTACCTGCCTCTCACCGAGAGTGTGAGAATCCAATGAGATGTGTTGCTGAGTGTGTTTTATAGCCAGTAAAGTCCATATGAATAATGCCAGCTATTGTTGTCTCTGATAATGACCATTCAGCTCAATGCTCACAATGCGTTTCAGAGATCACCCTCGCTGTCAGGACATTCATAGCATCTCCGTTCCTCACAGAGGTAATGAGTTTGCTGTGTGGGAGGCCGCAGTGGGATGTGCTGAGGGCCCCTTGGTATAAGTCAATGGGGGGGGCGCACAACTTTCCCTCTGAGCCCATTGCCTGTCTGCAAAGATTTAGAAGATTTTAGAAGCTCATGGCAGATGCCTTCTAAAATGCAGTGGTAAGTGAAGCCAGCACCTGTGACAGTCTTTACGTTCTCAGAGATCAGAGCTCTTAAATTTCTTTCCCTCAAAGGTTTCTCATGGCCCCTGCCAGAAATTCAGACCACTGGCCTTCAGAGGGAGGAGCCTGGAGCTCCTAGCAGCAGCTGTCAAATCCTCACGGCCACGGGAGAAGTGTGAATGATGTTTCGGTCAGCAAGCTGGGTAAAGATGCCTGGGGAGCAAAGCTTTCTCAGAAACCCAAGGAAGAAAATCAATGTTCCTGGAAGGGAGAGAAGAGAAAAATCTATACGAAAGGGAAATGAATGATATGGACTGGAATTTGAAGATCCCCGCCTCTCAGAGCAATTGACTCAAGAGATTGAAACCTAAAAAACTCTGGCTGGAAAGGGGAAGGCTGACCCAGGAAGAGGAAGAGCCAACTGATTCTTGTATTGACTGGTCACGGGTTCACGGGTCACTTCTGGTATCTGGGCTGGTTTGTTGTTTGTCTCTGGTTTTTCTGAATTGTCAGAGTGGAGCTGACACGGATATTCTGAAAATGGGACATCGAGTTTAGATTTGGAACAAATGCAATGGCCGTTTATTAATTCTCCTCCCTGCTATAAATAAAACCCAAATGACTATGACAGTTTTTGCAGTTGATTTCCTGCATGAAATGTCCACAATTGCTTTTCAGAAGAGTCTTGAGCACTGATTTGCAAACTTGAGAAGCAATTTCATCAGAAATATCCTAGAAAGGGGCGCCTGGGTGGCTCAGTCGAAGGCGTCTGCCTTCGGCTCAGGTCATGATCCCAGAGTCCTGGGATCGAGCCCCGCATCGGGCTCCCTGCTTTGGCGGGAAGACTGCTTCTCCCTCTCCCACTCCCCCTGCTTGTGTTCCTGCTCTCACTATCTCTCTCTGTCAAATAAATAAATAAAATCTTTAAAAAAAATTTTTTTTAAATTAAAAAAGGAAATATCCTAGAGAGAAGTTCCATTTTGTGCATTGTTTAAATGATAGTGCTGGAGGTACATATGACCTTCCCTAAGTGACCAAATCTAAAATATGAATTCTAGAACGTTAATCCATCAGTATTATATTACTGATGGAGGGGAGCATGTCCCAATTATCTTTGCATGTGCACTACTGGGCATGAATACACATGTTCTCAGATAATGACATGCATATCACCATTTGTCACATAGACTACTGACCACTCTGGCCCACCTTCTATTTCTCCATCAACATCCACATTGTTCTCACAACCAATTCTCTCTCCAAAAAATGGCTGGAAAAGACCAGATGCTCTCAAACCAACATAAAGAGACAAAAATGACTTACTCTACCAGCTCTTCTGTAGATCCACCTTATTTTTCTGCCTGGGAGACCACAGCCATTTATGGAAATGATGGACAGAAAGCATGATCTGCTAGAAATATCCTCTTAGGAAAGACTGTATTGGAAATGACAGATTGGGTGTTGGCTGTTGTTACCAGCATTTACTGTTAAAGTAACCCACCGCATGAAAAATAAAGGGATAAAAGTCCCAGCTAAATGGAGATAACGAAAGAGTCCCAGGCTTGTAACCTGTTCATGTTTATCATTCCAAGTCTCTTGAAATCAACTGGTTATAGCAACATCAGAAGTTGGCAAGGGAACAATGTGATTTCTCTTTGATGTGTTTGCTCACCAACCAGGAGTTCTTGGGGGCTAACCTTTCTCTTATATTCCTTGATCCTCCAAGATCTGAAGGCTTTTAACAAAATTGACCTGACTGAGGCCTAATTCTTTCCATAATTTGTCTAAATCATAGACTGCATCCCAGATTGTGACAGAGCTCCTTGCATCTATAAATGATGACAAGGAAACCGGCCTGGGATACGATTGAATTTCTGGCCTTTTTCATTAGAACAAATGATCAGCCATTCTTTAAACATAAAATAACTTCTGAACTGGCAGTGTAAGGGTAGTTTCTCACTAGATACAACTTTTGCCCCAAGAGGAGATGAAAAAATGATTAAAGTGTATGGGCGCTCAGGTGAGAGATGCTCTGTAGGCCTGCATCCTAGTTGGCCATGCCCAGAAAAACTTAACACGTAGCCATCCTTCTGACCTCCAAAAGAATCCTAGCTTTTTAATTGTAGGTACATTCTTTCAGGCTACATTGTTTTCTCTGCATTAGAAACAAGAGAATGAACTGAAGAGAGTCTCTGGCAATATGATGTTTCCATGATCTCCTCTTAAGCTTTTTCTGTGAAGGGGCTAACTCCCTAATCACACAGGAGATATATCCAAAATCATGTCATTTCTCAAAAACAATTGCTTGATAGACTTGCAATTTCAGTAAAAAGGTTTTGTTTCATGAATTGGTTGTTTTCCAATTTAGGTTTGAGAATTCATTGACTATCTTCTTTAAGAACAATGAGTTTTAGGACTTGAATGGAGTGTTGCTCCGCATTTGGGTAGAATTCAGCTTTAATTAGCATAACAGGTGGGCCCGTTTTTCTACACAAGACTCGCTGTAATATTCAAACATTGCATCCAGTTGGGACGTGCTCTGCTACTTTCTTTATTCTGTCCCAGTAAATGTTTCCCAAGGAGATAATGAGAATGATCTAAACAACAAATTAATGAATTTTGATGATTTAAAGGGAAAAGTAGGGGATTTGAAATCAAGAGCTGTTCTTCAGTCCTTGATCTGCTATTTTCTGCCTTTAGTGTCTTGAACAAATAGGCATTCTCAATCCCTGGTCTCATCATCCACAAAAAAGAACAGCAGTGCCTTATAAGGAGTTTCTTATGAGGCCAAACCATACAATAAATGGGAATGCTCGTTGATAACTATAAAGTTCCCTGTAACACATTTGTTTTCCCCACTGAAAGGCAAGTTACAAAATAGTGTTACTGTGAGTTTGGGGGTCAGACAAACCTAGATTCAAACTCTGGCTCTAAGACTTACTTGTAAGTCATGTGGTCTGGGCAGTGTGGAAGGCAGAATTGTTCAATGGCCCCCAGATCTCCAGCCCTAGCCCCCAGGACTGGGACTGTGATGGGAGATCATGCCCATGGCCAAAGGGATTTTGGAGACGTTGTTGAGCTCACTAATCAGTTGACTTTGAGTTAGTGAAAAATGGAGATTATCCAGGTGAACTTAATCTGATCATGGGAACTCATTAAATTTAAGTAGGGAGTTTTCTCTAGCTGGTAGCAGAAGGGGAAATCAGAAAAACGGGAAGCATGAGAAGAAATTTGACGCATGGTTGGTGTCTTGGAAGAGGAAGGGGACGATGTAAAAAGGAACTCAGAGTGGTCTCAAGAAGCTGAGAATAACCCCTGGCCAACAGTCCACAAGGGAATAGGGACCTCCATCCTATACCCATGAGGCACTAGATTCTGCCAACAGTTGGGTGGGATGAGCTTGGAAATGGCTTCTTCCCCAGAGCCAGCGCACCAAAACCCTAATTTGAGCCTGGGAGACCCTAAGCAAAGAGCTCAACTGCCTCTGCCAGACTTCTGGTCTACAGAATTGTGAGATAATAAGGGGGTATGGTCTTCGTCTATTAAGTCCCTGTAAATTGTTAGGGCAGCAGTAGAAAACTAATACAGACAAATTTAGGAGAAACTGAGGTAAGGAGCCTACCCAGGGCCTGGCACATAGCAGGAAAAAAAGGAACTTGTAAATGTTAAGCTTATTCCTTTCTTTAGAGCCCCATTTCTCAAACTTTAATGTGTACATGAATCAGCTAGGGATCCCATTAAAATGCAAACTCTGATTCAGTCGGTCAAGGAGAGGCCTAGGATTCTGCATTTCTAACAAATTCCAGGTGATGCTGATGCTGCTAGTTGGGGAGCCACATGAGGAGTGCAGAGCTCTGGAGCCCCATGCCACCAGGGGACCTCAACCCTGACTTCACATTGGAATCTTTTGGGGGACTTCTAATATGGTCAGAAGCTTGATCCTACTTCTAATCGAATTGGTCTCAGGTAGAGCAGAGGCATCAGTTCTTCTAGAAAATCTCCTCTGCAGCCAGGGATGACAAGTATGGTCTCAGACCTGCACTACCCAAACCATGGTCCTTGGACCGGCAGCATCAGCTTCATCTGGAAGTGTGTTAGATATGCAAGTCCCCAGGCCCCCTCCAGACTCTTTGAATCAGAATCTCTGGAAGTAGTGTGCAAGAATCTGTGCCTTCACTAGCTTTCCAGATGATTCTAATGCTTGCTTAAGTGTGAGAAGCATTGCCCGAGATCAATACTCTCATTCTCTCAGTGTAGAAATGAAATCTGAGAGACTGAATGATTACCTAAGACAGACACAACACAACCTGTGGGCCAAATCTGGCCACTACCTATTTAAAGTTTTATTGGAACCCAGCCACAGCCAGCCATCGGTGTGTTTGCCACTGTGTTGACTCAGGGGCAGAGTCGAGGAGGGGCAACCATATTCAAATGTCCTGCAAAGATGAAAATATTTACTATCTGGTCCATTACAGAAAAAAAATTCTTCCCCCTGCTGTAAGAATCACTTTTAGTGAAAGAAAAGGCAGAATTCCCGCTGTTTGGCATAGTGGCCGACGCCGACTTCAAGAATACAGAACATTTCAACCGAATGGTGATGAGGATCTGCTCATTCCCTGTGTTTGCAGGGCTCTGAGACCTGATCCTCGTCATGGGTCTGCCAAGGTCATGGGTCGTGGCAGGCCTCCAGGAGGATGAGCATCACCCTGAGTACCACTGGCTCCAGGCCAGGTCTTCATAGATCTCCAGTCTGCCCCTGGCTGAGAGAGATCCTGGGGCTCTTGAGCCCTTCCTAGGGGCCTCCAGCTTTTCACAGTTGGCTGACATGATGGTATCGTTTTCTTTTATTAAAGCTTCAATGAAGTTAACAAAACCCAGCTTACTCTGTGATTCTTATAGTTGTCCTTGCACTCATACAGTTGTCCAAGTCCAGTCACCAACAACCACCAGGAATCTTTTGTAGTCAAACAACCTGGTTTAAATTAGTGGGTGCTGTTTTACCCACAACAGACTGGACCCACACCTCTGAGCAACCAGCCCAGGAAGCCAAACCACAACCCGTGTAGCAATCAGCCCAAAACACCCAAAGGCTTGATGAATGTCAGCTTCCTTCATTTTTGTCCCCATTGCCAAGTCAGGAACAACCAGGAAAAGCCAAATATGCTCCCTTAAACAATCGCATAGGATGCCCTGCTTCTAATTAGCTTACCTAGCGCTTCCCCAAGCTCCCGTCAGGCACCCTGAAGCTTTCTTTTTATTCTGTATAAAGCTTTCCACTCCCCTGCCTCCCATTGAGTCTGCCAAACGCCAGTGATGGTGGCTGATTCCCCTGCTATAGGAGGTTCTGGATAAATGGCTCATGCTTGTCCTCATTTGGGTGATCTTGGTTTATTTCCACAGACCCATGGGATATCTTAATGATGGGGAATTGAGACAGGCTTCTTTTAGGATTTGCCCATCTCTAGAGGATTTGAAAGAAGAAGCAAAGGTGGTTTGAGGCTGAATGCTAACAGGATAGGTGCACAATTCAGGGACTGGGCACCTTGGTAATTTCTAATTAGGAGGCAGGAGGGTTGAAGCAGGGAGCAAGTAACAATCAGCAAGAAGTCTTTGACGTTAGTTGGAAAAGTGGAATGTTTACTTGTTCGGGGTGAGTTGCAGACTGTCCTTGTCTCTATGTTGTTTCTATATGGTCCTGGAGTATTCTTATCTCTGCCTCGTTCTGCAGCACTGAGTGGCCTTGTCTAAATATTGTTTATATTCTGTGAGTGTTGTTCATCTTCACTGATAACATCATGGGCTAGCTGCCATGGCTGTTTTCACTTTCTCATTGTTAAGGTGGCACCTTGTCTCCTAAGCTGGGGATCAGCAAATTTTGTCTATAAAGGCAAGAGAGCAAATATTTTAGGTTTTATGGGACACCCAGGACAGTTTCTGTTGCATATTCTTTATTTTTCATAACACTTTAAAAATATGAAAATCATTCTTAGCTCCCAGGCCATACAAAAATAAGCCACAGGTTATAGTTTGCTGACCCCTGACCTAAGTCAGAGCTTCACTTTCCACCTGGAGCACATATCATTCAACCACACTAAGGCTAAGGAGAGAGCCCTAGGAATGTGGAGCTATTGCCCATCAAGGATTATCATCCCTCCTCTTATCACCTCTTACTCGTGTTGCTGTCTGACTTGAGAAATCCTACTCTTCCCAAACTGACTCTCCTAGCCT
This sequence comes from Callorhinus ursinus, assembly GCF_003265705.2. Lineage (NCBI taxonomy): Eukaryota > Metazoa > Chordata > Mammalia > Carnivora > Otariidae > Callorhinus > Callorhinus ursinus. The sequence goes on from NW_027397069.1 coordinate 5,724,512, forward strand.
CAATTTCTCCCCAGAATTGTTGCAAGAATTTTACTGGGGAGGATGATCCAAGGAGCCAGAGGAGAGCAAGCAATGCACAAAAGAGGTGAGTCAACATAAAGCTGTGTTTTTAGAGTTGGGGTTGGCCATCACGGTAGGCAACCAGTAGCTTAATTCTGCAGGACTCTTGTCCCAAGGGAAGAAAGGAGGAAGCATTTATCCATTGGCTGCTGCCTGCCCCCCTCTGATCATAGGCTCCCCACAAGGCAATTACTCCTGTGCCCTGAGTTAACTCAGCTGATCAGGTCCCAGTGGCTCCCGCACATGCTGGGACCACAGAGAAGCCTAAGGCCCAAAGCAAGAGCCATGTGTGAGGACGGTCAGGCTGCCCCTGCTGGGAGGTGGCTAGAACTGGTGCACAATAGGTTGCCCCACAGTGGCCAAAATACAAGACAAGGCCCAGAGGCTCATCATTCCCCATGCGCCAACTACTAGAAGAAAGCCTCAGGGGAAAGACCCCTCCCCAAGGGGCGCCACTAGAGACGTCCCCGGGAAGTGAGGCCCGAGAAAACTAGACAAAGCATTCTAGAGATCCTTGCCAGGTCCTAGCTACTCAGGAATCACAGATGTGACTTCTCGGCAGCCCCGGCCACCCTTGGCCACTCCCTCTCTGAAAACCTTGTTCTACCCTGGACCTCCATGGCTCCTCTCAGCTCTAGGCTTCTGGTTTCCTAGCTGCTTTGCAAGACCCTTTTCTGAATCTGAAGTGTTGATGTTCCCCAGGCATTAATCTGTTTCCTCTCACTCCAAATGTTCTCCCCAGAGAAACTTTTATGTATGTCCATGCTTTAATTAGCACCGATGAACAGATAACTCTAAAATGTCCAGCAGAGAGACCACCAGGCATCTGATGCTTACCTCCACTTCCACACTAACAAGGCCTGTGAAGCCCGAACTGTGTGTATCTGCAAGAACAAGCTTGAGCTGACATCAGGAACACCCGGCCAGCCGGTAAATGTTGTCCCCTGAAGCAGGAGGAACAGTGACGATTCTTCAGGGGCTACAGCTCCTGAAGCAGGAGGAACAGTGACGATTCTTACTGAATCGTCACTTGCCCTTTGCAGTAACCTGTGACCAGGCTGCCTCTATCATTGATGGGGGGCCGCAGCCTCCCCCAGGGCCTCTCTCTGTGAAATATCCTAAGGGAGGTAACAAAAGAGATCTTTTACAGAACTTAGGGATTTTGCTTTATTCGGGCATGACCTAACAGAGTTGTCTGGCTCACCTTTGCTCCCAGGACCCAGTGAGAAATGGCGGGAAGGTGTATATGAAAGAAGAATGCATTTTTGCTTTCAATACTCAGAAAGTGGCTTGGAGATAGGAAAGACTTTGTGGGTGGGTGGGTGAGTGGGTGAGTGTAAGAAATTGGGAGGGAGAGAGAGCTGATAATTTGAATTATCATCAAAGTTGACACAGGAGATGCAGAGACCGTGTAAAAGGAAATGAGGAATAACAGGAAAAGCCTCTATAATTTTGTTTTGCAAAATAAGATACATGTCTCTTATGGGTTGAATGGTGTCCTCCAAATTCATATGGTGAAGTCCCAACCCCCAGTACGTCAGAATGTGACTGTATTTAGAGACCTTGTTAAAGAGGTCATTAAGGTCAAATAAGGTCACAGGGGTGGGCCCTAATCCCAACAAGGAGAGATTAGGACACAGACACGCATGGCGGGAAGACCATGTGAGGACACAAGGAGAAGACAGCCCTCTGTGAGCCAAGGCAGGAGGCCTTGGAGGAGACCAACTCTGCCCACACCCTGACTTCAGACTCCCAGCCTCCAGAACCGTGAGAAAATGACTTTCTGTTGTTTAAGGCCCCCAGCCTGGGGTACACTGTTAGGACAGCCCTTGCAAACCAATACAACACTTCATCTTAGGGTTTCTCAACTTCAGAGATGACCTCATTTGAGAAGACATTTCTTTTCTAGTTTGTTTATATACAGAAAGGATTGGTTTCCCTGTTAAAGGGTTGGCTAAATGGAGTCTCCAGAAAAGTCTAATATTGAAAGCTTCCAATTAAGACTCCCCTCCCTAGTCCATGACTCTACAACCTCAGGTCTGCCATCAGGAAGGCAGACTCTCTTCCCTGCAAAATGGGGCAGGCTGAGAGGCTGCTGACCTCCCAGGAACCTCCCTGGGTGCGGTGGAGACTTCCCTCTCTTCATCTTAAGTAGCACTTATTTCCATGGACTCCTACAATCTGAAAACCCAACTTTTTACAACAGAATGGATTAGAAAGGCAATGTGGAAAATGTAACAACCAATTACTGCAAGAAACCCCCCCCCGCCATTTCCCCTTTTGACTTATCTCATTAAATCAGGCAGTTTATACACAGAACCTTCCAATTTTTTAAATTAATGATAAGTGCCTGAAGGTATTGAAGCCCTGAACATTTACAAGACTGTACAGCCAGACGAAAACAGAAGGACTGCTGACTTCACAATCAAGCAACTTAACTTCCCAATTATCTTCCTTAGGTAAATTGTAGATCTAAATATAACATATTATAATCTTTGCCATTTTTCTGCAGGGCTGATGCATCAGTGCCTTGATCTCTTGTTTTCTTTCTTTCGCTCAAGGAAACAGGGTGAGTAAGGGTAATCTAGATGCTTGTCAAATGAGACGTTGCTAAATTAAAAGGGAGACCTGCATGACATTACCCAGCCAGCAGCAATAAGGGGAAATGGGAGGGCTTGAGCTCCCCATGCCCTGGACACTGGGAAGGAATTAATTAATGGTTCTGAATTTAGACCCTTCAGGCAGCATCTCTGAGTTGAGCAGCTATGGCTGATTCACACGAAGCCCAGCTTGTTATTTCAAGGTGACACCAACTGACTGACAATGAGCCCCCGATAAACACAATATTTATGGCAGCTGATGAGAGCCCACAAAGCAAGCCAGAAGCAGTCCACTTCCCTGACACAGACCCCCACACTATTGGGGGTAGGAGTGGGATCCAGCAACATCTGAGTGTGGCTGAGTTCTAAATCTGCACTCTAGGGAAGAGCACCCTTTCAACTCAGACTCTGACCTCCACCAGCTTTCTGGAAATCTCCAGCTGCAAATCCTAAAAATACCTTTCCCTTAACAGAACCCAGAGTCATCAAGCCTGGTTTCTCAGTTGTTCTATGTTCAAATAGCTATTCATTACCACAATCAAGGAAACTAGTTAGGGTCTACTAAAGCCCTCCACCTGGCACTCTAGCTCCTAAACTGCTCCTGGCCACCCTCTCACGCCCCCTGCCCACCTTCTCATCTTTCCCGATGCTGCATTTTGGTTTTGAACCTGTTCTTGCCAATGTGGTTTGAATTTACATTCTAGTCTTTTGCTTTGTGTTATGGGCTGAAGTCTGTCCCCCCTACATTTATATGTTGAAGTCCTAACCCCCAGGACCTCAGAATGTGACTTTATTTTAGAGGTTATTAAGATTCAAGGAGGTCATTGAGGTGGACCCTACTCCAACATGACATGTCCTTATAAGAAGAAAAGATCAGGACACAGACACACACACATGTGAAGGTACAGGGAGAAGACAGTCATCTACAAGCCCAAGAAAGAGACCTCAGAATGAAGCGAAACCTGCCAATGCCTTGATTTTGGGCTTCTAGTCTCCAAAACTGTGAAAAAATAAAATTATGCTGTTTAAGCTACTCAGTCGGTGGGACTTTGTTACGGCAGCCCAAACAGACTAATGTACCTTGACACCCTTCTGAGATATAAATTTCTATTTTTTTCTTCTTTTTTTTCTCCTACACCAGCCATAGACACCCTCCCCACAATGCCCTCATCCCTTGGGACCAAGGGTGATATCCAAAATATTTTAAAACTGTTATAACATGAGTATAGATTCCAATTATAGCAGTAGGGCCACCACTATTAATGAACAGTAAGTAAATCAAGGGACCCCAGAGGAGACGACAGTGGTTGGGGGGCTTCAATGATATTGAATGGAATGGGGACATTTAATGGAAATCATTTACCCTGGAAATATTTTAGTATTTCCATAACCTCTACAGCCATCCTCACTCAAAGCAGCCGGACATCAGCCTGCTTGGTCCATGCAACTGAGCAGCTGAAGCTACTCCGCACTCTATCTTCCTCTGATGGGAAAGAAACACCATCATTTATTCACTCACTGTAGCAAGCTAGAAATCTCCACACCACCTTTCATTCTTCCCTCTTTTCTGTATCAATGGTAACTACCTCTGACTGATCCTGTTTCTGAATGTTCCTCATTTCCCCACGGAACGTCACTACATCTCACACTGGTAGGCAATGTCCCCACCCTGCTCCAGGAAGCATGACCTTTGTCCTTCAATATCGAGTAGCGGGGACAACAGGCTTCTTCCTCATAACTGCTTGGGAATGCTGGTTTGTAAAGCTCCGGAAGCTTTGAAGCTTACACAAGTCCTTAGGCTCACACAGCAAAACTTCCTAATTCTCACAGCCAGAAGAAAACAATGTAGGCATTGTGGACATCTTACTGAACTTTATTGAGATGCGTAAGATTCTTGTAAGTGGAGAGAGTTGGACCTTCCAGGACACAGTAGTGACATGTTTGTTGTTCCAGTGGGAAGTCTTCCTCCTCTAGTCTGACGCTGTCTGAGTGGGCCCTTTCCCTGGGTCAGCGAGATCCTGTGGTCACAGTGGTCCCTCTGGACTCTGGGAAGCATTTTGTCTCTCGTATTTGAAGATCGAACACAACCGAAAAATCTGGGGAGAGAATGCGTAATGTCCTAGAGGAAACAATAAGATACTGAAAAGGATGCAGCCAGCACTCATTTATGTTGCAAGACGTTCCTCAACAGTTGTTCCTCCTGGTGTTTGGTGTGTTATTACAACTTCCCCAGGGGTAGGGTTCCTGGGGCAAGCTAATGTCCTCTACCGCCTCTGCCCTAAGCCAATCCTAGTCACCCCACGCTGCTGCAGCAGTTGTGTCCCTGTTGGAACATGGCCACCTCTCCTGGAGACATCACTTCCGTCTCCATCCTCAAGAGCAATTTCCCAGCCCTGACCTAGGATGCCCATTGCACTAATGAACAAATTCCTTACCAAGGTGATATGTCACTGCTCTATGCCACTTGTCATCTGCTAGACTATTTTGTTTTCTTAGCTATCATTTCCTCTTTTAGGTGCCAGGACCCTGCATTTTCATCAATTTCTTACCATCTGTCCCAAGATGAGAGGAACGTCAAATCCCCTCTGGCTAATGTCCAGCAGGACAGCAAGATGCAGCCCACACAGAGGCTCTGGGAAGTTGAGCTCAAGGGCAGGGCCTTTACCTTAATTTCACATGGGAGATCCCTGAGGCCTCATCAGAGCCTGAGAGGTTAGTTGCAAAGAGGTGACAAAGGTCAGCAGCTTTCTGTTGTTGTTTCAATAATTCTCTCCCCGCCACACACCCCGCCTTGAGAAGCAGGAATTTGAATATTCCAAGATATCCATCAGCAAGCTACTTTCCTGTCACTTAGTTGCTGCTGGATGGACGATATGAAATCTATTTGGGAAACAGCACTGGGTTTCAGCTACAGCTGGACCTTATGTTGTTAGAGACGGGGTGGGGGAATCAACTGATTTGGGGCCATATGTTGTTAGAGACGGGGTGGGGGAATCAACTGATTTGGGGCCATAGTTTTGGTCCCAATAAGGAAGAACATAAAAAAAAAAAAAAAGACACAACACAACATAAATATCCCTTTCCCTTGAAAGAAAAACATAGAGACACTTACAGAAACTCTGTTTTAATTGTCTGATTCAAATCTTCCCTGGGAGAGATATCGCTGTTATCATTCAATCACAAGATGGCACCTTCTTGGATTTATATCAGGATATACATCCCCACGGGCAGTTGATTCGGTGGCTCTCCAGTGAAGCTCACAAGCAGAGTTTTTGTCCTTGCAAGGTACTTTCATGTCTTCAGAGGTCTCCTTCAGGGAGAAAGCAGTAGAAAGCCCCCACTTACCTGATTTTTTTTCTCTTCGATTCTCAGGAATAGAGGTTCTTTACCCTGCAAACATTGTCTAAAGGCTCTGTCGTCGTAACCACCTTTTGAATGCAGGTAACAAAGTTGTTTTGGTATTTTTATTCCTGAGTAATAATATTTCTTACTCAAGAGCTGTTGTCCCTTCCTTCTCCTAAGAGAGAGAGAGACAGCTGCAGTTTTATTAGGCATGGACCTCAAAAAATAGATTTGTACAAACATTCCAAGAGGCTAAGGGATGCTCACTCCAGGCATAGTATTTCGGAGACAACTAAAATAATTATTTGTGAAAGGCTAGCAGAAGAACTCAGGGCTTCACATGAAGATACAATAAAGCAAAGAAACAGTTGAAAAAGCAATTGCAAAATTTAATTTTGCACCTAAAGTTGTATGTCCTGCTGAAAAGTAGGACAAATTTAAAATTAAGCAAAAAGAAAGCAAAGGCACGTTTGAGAAAGATACAGGACTCTTGGGGGAGTTGTTTGTTTCTCTTTTTTAATGAATTGGAAAATTCAGCTGGGGACAGAGTCACAGATGCAAAGAGAAGTGTGATCAAGGTAAGAATTTTAAGAAGGTAAAAGGAAATTTAAACACAAAATAGGACTGTAAAAGAACCAAATACTTGAATATTTCATTAGCAGGATAAAACTACAGGTCTTGGATTATAGATAGGACTTGCAGAACAGAGTTAATTTTTTATTTGCTTTTGGTTGGAGATCTGTGGTAGGAGGTAGAGTTTACGGCTGATGTGTATACGAGCCAAGTCCGAGACTGATGTCATCCCCAATTTTACACTCCGTGTTGATATCTGCTCCAACAAAGACAGCAGAAAAACTGAATTAAATTCAGTACATGCCATTCAACAGAGACACATCTCCTCGAATCTTTCAAGAAACAAGACCCTCCCTCCTATTTAATTCTGCCACCTCCTTTACAAGCTCCTTCTTTGGTCTTTCTGTTAATTAATGCCTGAATTCTGTCCAGTGGGCAGGTTTCCTAAGGTCACTGAAGAATCACTGGTTAGGAAAAGCTGCAGATAGCTTATTTTTTAATCATGTATAGCTCAGCTTAACTTAAAGTGGGGCTAAAACTCCAGCCCCTCACCCTGGGACTTCCAGGCTCTCCCTCCATCACAGAGCACCACACAACCACATATCAACCCCCCTTCCTGAAGGACACCTCCTATAAACAGTCAATAAATCGTTCTCATTTTAAATTCTATGTCAGCTTCCTCTAGTCCCTTGATAAATCAAAGCCATGAAGATAGCCATCTTTAATACTTCTGAAACATGCATTTACATTTATTATCCTTAATAAAGAGTAACAAGTTATCAAATGTTTTGTTCTCCGATCTGATCCACTAGCCTGTAACTAGTTTTTAAATGCTCAGAGACAAACTATACCCCCACAAGTCACACTGTGGTGAGCAAATGAAATGCATGACCATAGTTTTACATAATATTCATATGCAAAAAGATGGATACATCTCATAGAAGCATAACTGAATAGACTGTTCTAATAATATGCTGGGGGATTTAAATGCACAGTAGTCCCCCACTTACTTGTGGTTTCATTTACCAAGGTTTCCACTGTCCATGGTAAACTGTGGCCCAGAAGTAGAACCTTTTGGTGAATCACCAGAAAATCAGTAGTAGCCTAACGCTACGTCATGATGCCTATGTCATTCCTCTCATCACATGGGCATTTTATCCTCTTACAACATTACAAAAAGAAGGGTGAGTACAGTACAGTAAGATCTGAGAAAGGCCACATTCACACAACTTTTAATCCAGCATATTGTTATAATTGTTTTATTTTATTATTAGTTATTGCTGGTAACCTCTTACTGTGCCTAATTTATAAATTAAACTTTATCGTAATGTATGGTGATTAATATAACAATAAAAATTTAAAGAAAAAAATAAACTTTATCATAGGTATGTATAAGAAAAAGCATAGAATATATAGGGTTCGGTACTATCCATGGGTTCAGGTATCCACTGGGGATCTGGAAGGTATCCCCTGTGGATAAAGGGGAGGAGCTTACAAAATTTTATAAGACTGAGAATTATTCCGTGTAGTACTGAACTACATAACAGCTATTCCAAATTCAATAAAAAAGAAAAGTAGATACACTCTCCTGAACTAATCAACAAAATAGAATTTAAAGTTTTTTTCTTTGTGCATTTTTATATAAGATTTTTTTCCTTCACCTCCCATCATAGTATACAAAGAATGATAAATTCTGTGATTCCATGTGAAGCTTGGAAATAGAGAATTAATGTTACATAAATGTAGAAGATATCATCTAATGTAAAAGAACATAATGCACGGAAGGAATGAGGCTATAGATGGTTAAGAATTCTGAATACCTGTGTAAATGTCATGTTCACAGGGATACCAGGTGTGATGAATTTAGAAGTCAGGTTATTTTTCAAAAGGAGGTTCTATGTTCATTTCCCAGCCACATAGGGAGTAATTTTGAAGGTATGTTATTACATGCCCCAATATGGCCTTCATTCATGGCCAACCACCCAGTCTTTGCTCTTTGTTGGATTTTATTTTAGTGTAGTTTGTTTTCATTGTGATAGAGTTTCCTAAGTATCATCCTGCAAATTCTCAACTCTCATCATAATTGTTATCAATCCACTGTTATTAGTCAAGCAAATTATGCTAGGTAATCAATTGGATATCCACATGGAAGAAAACATTAATTTTGACCCCTACCTCATACCGTGAACAAAAATCAATTCCTATTACATTCATTGTAGATCCAAATTTGAAAAGTAAAATTTCAAAGTTGTAGAAGATATCATAGGAGAATATATTTGATGTTGGAGTAGCCAGAAGTCCTTAACAAGTGCTTAAACCACTAACTCTAAAGGAAAATAGTGATAACTTTTACTTTATTAAAATTAGGAACTTCTGTATGTAAAAAAATCAACATTAAGTATATGAAAAGATAAAATACAAGTGGGAGAAGATATCTGTAATACATATAAATTGGCAAAAGACTTAAACCCTGCCTATTTAAAATATTCTTACAAAGATAGAAAAATAATAGAACATTGGACTTAGGACTTAAATAGGCACTTCACAAACAAAGCTTCTAAATTGGCAATAAACAGGGAAAGGTCCTCAACCTCATTAATCATCAGGAAAATAAAAATTAAGGGGCGCCTGGGTGGCTCAGTTGTTGGGCATCTGCCTTCAGCTTGGGTCATGGTCCCAGGGTCCTGGGATCGAGCCCAGCGTCAGGCTCCCCACTCTGCGGGGGGCCTGCTTCTCCCTCTCCCACTCCCCCTGCTTGTGTTCCCTCTCTGGCTGTCTCTCTCTCTGTCAAAAAAAAAAAAAACTACAATGAGGTTACCACTACACACTTGTTAGAATGAGTAAAATTTTATAAGACTAAGAATAACAAATGTTAGCAGGACTAAAGAGCAATTAGAACTATCATTTCATGCTGGAGGGAGTCTATAATACAAGAGCTTTCATAAGCTCTTAGGTAGTACCCGCTGAAGCTTAAAGTGTACATATGCTCAACAGAAATGTATCCAAGTGCAACAAAAGACATTTCCATCCATATTAGAATGAATTTTTAAATTGTGGTATAGTCATTCAATAGAGTAGTATACAGTAATGAAAACATGCTGCATTTAACTATATCGATGATCTCAAAAACAAAAGTAGACATACACACAAAAAGTCCATACTATAGGATTCCCTTAATATCAAGTGCAAAAACAAGCAAAATTATCTTTGGTGTTAGAAGTCAGGATAGTGGTTACCTTTGGGAAAATAATAACTACAAGGGAGCATGAAGAGACCTTCTGGTTGCTAATGTTCTACCTCTTTATATAAATTGTGGACACACAGATGTGTTATGAAAACACAACAAACCGTGTGCTTATAGCACAGAAACTTTTCCATATGTATACTGTACTTCAATTGAAACATTTATTTTTTTAAAAATGCATGGCAACTATGTTTCCATACTTAAAGCAAGGTAGATTCCTGCAACTGCAGACTAATGATATTCATATTGATTTCAGGGGGAAATAGTAAGTAGAAGCATAAATCACTTCTATATCATAGGATGCTGTTAACTAAAGCTAGTTTCTGATAGGTCTTGTATATGTTCCTCCAGACAGTTCCATTTTAAGCTGTATTATAAAGCTGAAAACGAGTCGGCCTTATGAAAAATAATTAAATTAGCTTAATTTATACAACATGATGCAATTAACTCTAAACTTCTATACTATCTTAACTCCCCAGAAGTGAACGTTAGGAGTAATACCGACCTTAAGTGTGTACAGAACAGAGTAAGTGAAGGTACAACCTGCTTTATCCTGGCAGTTCTGTTTCAGTGCAAACTAAAGTCAAACACAGTTATTTTGAATATCTGTTATATTTCCTCTAATTTCTTCTGATTGTTGCAGGATAAATGTTGATTATCTTAGATTGGAGGTTGGGGGTCCCATAACTCACCCCTCTCTTCCTTACCAAGAAAAAGACAGATAACTAATGGAAAATTGGACAAAAGACTGAAATAGGCACTTTGCAGAGACAGGGAGGATCACAACTGGAGTATCCAGGCCCCCCCAAGGGAGAGCATGAGAAAAAGGGGTCCATTCAGCAGGAGTGGGCCCCAGCAAAAGGTTCGGCCAGAACTAGCAAAAGAAAAGGTGGGAATACAGTCTATAGACTTGAGATGCAAGAGAGCTTCCTCTTCTTTTCCATTTCTGATTTCTTACGCCACCCTTGAGTGATCACTGGGCATGGTAAGAAATCTGCTGGTGACCAGAGAACCAGGAGCTGGACCGGTCAGGCGTTGGGAGCTGGCGGAACACAAGCCGGGCCTGACAATCCTCCAAAGAGCATAGGGAGAGAGGGTGACTTCCCAATCATTTGGGACACAAGTTTACACTTGACTGCTACATAGTAAATGGAAGGGGTTGGGAACACTGATTTATGTATACAGAGAATCTTATCCATAGTAGGTACCCAAAATTAGGCAGCTAATATTCTTTTCATCTACTTCTTGCCTCAAGAATATCATGAGAGCCTTCATAACACTGTTCAGAACGAAAGGGTCTATAGGAATGTCTCTGTCAGAAAATAGCTTGGATTAAAGACATTTTACAATAGAGGAGAGATATTACGAGAAAAGAACAATTGCTTGAAATCACGCCACCTTCAAATTGCCTCCTACTTGGACCATACGTCCTTCTATTTGTTGGCTTCAGAAGAGAACAAGAAAGCAGAATCAATCTGAACGTTTTTCCTAAAGTTGCATGGAGCTAATGACATTGGAACCATAGAGAAGGAAATGGAATCAGAAGATCCTCGATTCTCAATAAACAATGTTTCTCTGACCATAATAAGAGAAGTTCTTCTTATTCATTCAACCAACGTTTGTTGAGTGTCTGCTAAGCACCAGTCGTCGTCTAGGCACATGGGCTAGACCAGCAAACAAGACAGAAAATAAAACAAACCAGCCTCCCCATTGTGAGCTACATCCATATGGTTTACATCCTAAAGGAGGCAGATAATACCGTATAGGTCGCCACAGAGGAAATTATGTAGGGGTAGCGCACCGGGGAAAGGAAAGAACAGGCTATGAGGGATAGGATGTGGATCGTGAAGCAAACTGCAGACTAAGACTGGCTAAGAGGACATGATTTGAAGAAAGATCTGAATCCGGTGAGGAGTAAGCCTGCAAAAAGGCCAGGGTGGCGGATTCTGAGCAAATGAGAAGAAGAGAGAAAGCACTGGAAGGTGGGCAGGGAGTTGGGTAGAGGGCAAGTGGGCAGTTGTGGCTGGCTTTCTAGGCCCTTAGGAGGGACTCTGGCTTTCACCCCTCGTGAGTGGGGACCATGGCAGAGCATGAGACCAGATGGGAGTGACATGATCTTTAACAAGATCATTCAGGCTGTGGCAGCAAGAACAGACTGGAAGGGGCAGAGGTGGAAACAGGGAGACCGTTAGAAAGCTATTGCAGTTTCTTATTTTTAATCATTCTCTGTCCAAAGCACAGAAGACTTAACCACTGTTAAAACCTAGACTGTGAATGTCAGCAAGTTGGCAATATTCAAGTAAATGCAGAGCTCCAAAAAATCAGGTCAAGGTAGGAGGAGAATATAGGGAAAACTGTGATCAGGAACTATTACTTTTCATGACAGCCCCCCCCCTTTTTTAAAGATTTTATTACTTATTTATTTGACAGAGAGAGGCACAGCGAGAGAGGGAACACAAGCAGGGGGAGTGGGAGAGGGAGAAGCAGGCTTCCTGCGGAGCAGGGAGCCCGATGCGGGGCTCGATCCCAGGACCTGAGATTGTGACCCGAGCCGAAGGCGGATGCTTAACGACTGAGCCGCCCAGGCGCCCAAGCCCTTTATACTCTCTTGTTTTTTAGCTGCCTTCAGAATAAATGATTTTTTAAACGTAGGTGAAATATGCCCACTTCAGCCTAGAAAGGAGTTCAAGTAAATGACACAGGATTATATCCAAATTGTTCTTTGGTATTTTGGACAGGACTCATTCCCTCTAGTGGCTTTCCAAACGATTTTTAAGACATTTATTTTATTTTATCACCTCCTTTCAGTAAGGTAAGCGTTTTCTGCCATCTTCATTTACACATCTGCAATACCTAGCTTTAAACAGCTGACATTTTTGCAAAGCAAAGAGCTTGCCAGGCTAAATATGCAGCACGACATGATAGAAAAAACAGAGATTCCAGGCTCTGCCACTTAGGAGTAATGTTTGGAACACTTTCCTAAATATTAGCCCTAAGAGCACCTGTAAAATGAGCAGAAGAGAAACGTCAACTCTGAGGGTTGTTGTGAGGGTTCAATAAGCTAAAAGATAGGAAGGACTTTGTAAATAAAAAGTGCTAAACATCCATGTTTCATGTGCCATTGCTCAGTGCTTCATAAGTTCTATACATTTTATTCCTTCTTAATTCTTTATAACAATTGTTAGTGAAGGTGTGCCATTAAAATAAAATGGCAGTTACCTTGAACTTCGATTCAGTTATGACAGGGGGCTGGTCCTATCAGCCACTTTGTGATGCTTCAAATACAATGTCATCCTCTTCTGATTTCAGGTGGACCTAGTTTCTATGATGAGCTCTTTACAGTCAAAGGAAACATTTTAAGGGACTTCCCACTTATTCCGTGCAAAATTTTTCTTGATGAGAATAGTTTACTTTTATCACATGCCACAGGCGTTGGACTTTATATTTTGACATACATTTGAAATTTAAGGAGAATTATGTCAATCGTCATGAAACCACTCTACAGAGATCTTAAGTAAGAGGCTCCCTACAGTCAAAATGCACGTGTAAAAAGAATGACTAATCTTTCCGACACCCTAACCATTCATGATGTCAGCTCACTGAAGGTTTAGAGACCAAGCTTTTATTAACATTGGAATCATATAATCTTTGGCTTGGCTGACAACAAGCCCTTTGTCTAACATACTTACCAGAAAACAAGAGAGATAGCCTCATATTTTCCCTGAAACTTCATTATGGTGCTAACCTTTCAACACGAAATGGCATTTTAGAAATGCCACATGCATTTTAACTCTTGTTCCAGTTACTAATGGCAAAGATGACCTATCAAGAAGAAAGGGCGGGGGGGGGGAGAGCATCATTAACCATGTGATAAACTCAGTCCTCAAGGTTATTAATACCCTCTTTTTCAAGCAGGCCAATATCATCTTATTGGTCAATTCACTCCAAGAAATATTGCTTTCTTTTTTTTTTTAAAGATTTTATTTATTTATCTGAGAGAGAGAGAATGAGAGACAAGAGAGCACGAGAGGGAGGAGAGTCAGAGGGAGAAGCAGACTCCCCGCTGAGCAGGGAGCCCGATGTGGGACTCCATCCCAGGACTCCGGGATCATGACCCGAGCCGAAAACAGTCACTTAACCAACTGAGCCACCCAGGCGCCCCCAAGAAATATTGCTTTCTATCACTATCAGCAAATAGGGGGATCCTGGGAGATGTGATGTTATAAAGTCCTACAAGAATGTCACTTCCAGCATCTTCCTATCTCTCTTTTCTTGAATTTTCTCTTGTCAGGTTGATTGGCAGAAATTGCTTCCGATTATCCATTTCTGAGCCCAAATTCACATACCAGAAAATAAAGGTTGAAGGGTTTGTTTTTTTTTTCCATCCAAAATCTCTCTTCAAAACATTTTCAGAGATTCTAAAAAGAGAGCAAATCTAATGTATTCTAGTTTGAAGAACAATCTACAGGCAAGATCATCCGCCCTGCTGGACCATTCAGATTTGGGGAGAATATAACTGGAGTAATGAATAAGTAAGAAAGCCTCTTGCTGAGTCAGGCACATTGGCCGAATCAAGCCTGACTACTGACTAGGTGGTAGTTGAAGATTTTGATGTGGTCAACATTTGGAGCTGCCAAGGATTCAAGGCCAAGGTCCTCATTTTAATAAATACTCAAATGCATTCATATTTTTTTCATTCATCAGATATCAGTTGAGGCCTAAGTCTTTATGCCAAACACCACTGTACGTGGTAGGAAAGCAGTGACCAAGGAAACAAGTCCTTGCCTTCATGGTGCTCCCATTCCTGATGGGGCTTCGAGAGAAACAGAGTCAGATGAAGGAGATTTGGGTCACCTGGTGTTGGGTGGACGTTGCCATTTTATGTGATGGTGAGAGATGTCCTCTCTGGTCAAAATGACTATCTTTGTATTTTCAGGCTGTTATTACAAAAGTACCATGGAGTGGGTGGCCTAAGCAACAAACTTACTTCTCACAGTTTTGGAGGCTGGAAGTCCAAGATGAAGGCAGATTCAGTGTCTGGTGAGGAACTGTGTCCTGGTTCGTGGACAGCGATCTTCTCGCTGTGTCCTCACAAGCTAATCCCATCACACTGGGGGTTAGGACTACACTATATGGATTTTAAGGGGAGACAAGAACATTCAGCCCATTGCAGGAATGGAATGAACATTTCATAAACACCCATGACATTGAATGCCAGGAACCACGGCATGTGGTTTTCTCCCCATCAATTCTCTGAACAGTCATGTGGGGTAACTATCCATGCCCTCATTTCATGAGGGAAATACGTCTCAGAGATGGTAGGCAAGGTGGGGTGGTAGAGCCAAGACTCAGGCCCAGGACTGAGCGGCAACCGCAGTCCATCTTCGTCATGGTTTTTCCCTCTAATGACAAAAGAAGGATCCAATATAATAACTGTAACCAAACAACACCCCTCACTCATCACCATGCTTCCACTATCGGCCCCTCCCGCTGGTTCTGCACAGAGCAGCCAAGGCGATTCTTTTGCAAAATTGCACATTTGTTCACCTCCCTGCTCACCACCCTCCACCCCTACTCCCTCCCCCAGAATAAGGCCTCAGCTCTCACTGCCACCTGCAGGCCCTGCTGGCCTGGTCCTTCTGACCTCCCCCCATCAAGCTTTCCTTGCGAACATCTCTTTGCCACACGGGGCTTCTTGCTCTTCCTGGAGGGAAAAAAGATAGTCTCTCCTGTCCCCAGACTACATCACTTACTGGAACACCTGTCCCTATGCTGTTGTGTGGCTCATTCCCTCACTTTATTTGGGTTTCTACTCAAATGCCGTCTTTCTGGAAAGGGCTTCCCAGAGACCCTGCCTAACACAGAACCAGCCCTCCCATTCTGCAACACCTTCCTCTGCTACAATCCCCTTCCTAGCATTACTTAGCTCTCTCCTTCCTGCTCTTTGGCTCTCATGCCTTTACCTCAAAGGTGTTTGGGGCTTTTTTCCAGGGCTGTTACTTGTTCTGTTACCTATTTCCTCACTCTTAAGGCTTCAGGAGAAGGTAAGCCTCTGCTTCGTGTCATGTCACCACCCACCGGGCCACCTCCCTGAGTATCTTGCGAATTCACTGAAGCATCACTTCAGCGTTGCTTTTCAACCTGCGCTCACAGAAACTTGCTTTTTCTGAACTGAAGGGGCAGACGTTTCTTGTTCATTTCTGGTACTCTGTTACATTTGGATCTGTTAGAGAACAGTCTTCGTTCTACAACGAACTGCTTTGGAAAACCAAATCATAACCATTCTCAGACACTTACTCACTCCCGAAGTTTTTCAGAATGGCATACAACCCCTGAGGAGACCCATGAGTTGCCACTTCGTCTTTAAATTACCTCTGCCTGATCTGTAGATCTGAAGACAATATATAGAAACGGGATTAAGAAATAGCTGGGACCATGAGCTTAGGAATCAGACAGCCCAGGAAATGTGTCTCGACGTCGGCCGTATTGACATTTGTGCTGGATCATTCCTTGTTTGGGGGCCAGTAGCACCCTCCTGCCCATTGGAACACCTGTGAAAATGTGGCTAAATATTCCATGGGGAGGGTCAAGATGGGGATCACTGCTCACTGCTGGTTGTGAGCCACTGGCCTCCTGGTTCTGCCCATTCTACCACTTACCAGCTGAATAACCTCAGACAAGGTCACCTCAGGGTGCCTCAGTCCCTCCTTCCTAATGTTGGAATTAATAATACTCCTTTCTTGGGGTGCCTGGGTGGTGCAGTCAGTTAATCGTCCAACTCTTGGTTTCAGCTCAGGTCATGAGCTCAGGGTCATGAGATTGAACGCCGCGTTGGCTCCGTGCTCAGTACAGAGTCCGCTTGAGATTCTTTCTCTCTCCCTGCCTCTCCCACTTGTGGAGTGAGTAAATAAATAAATAAGTAAGTAAGTAAGTAAAGTAAATAAATCTTTAAAATAATCATAATACTCCTTTCTTTATGTAGTAATTTTGAGGATTTAATAAAATAATACAGGTAAAGTACTTAAAACTGTGCCTGGCTCATCGTAAGCATGCAATAAGGGTTAGCTATTCTTTGGAAAGGGAATTCCAAAATACCACAGAGGCTGACCGGCCTTGTCTAACGAAGTGAACTCTCACAGCAAAGACTTCAATACAGATTTTTATATACAGAGTGCATTATATAAAGGAACTTAAGTATTAAGTGAAAAAAAATGATATGATTCTACAAAAAGACTCCTGGTAGGTGACAAATTTTTGAGTGCTTACTAGCTGTCAAGTACTATGCTAAGAGTATTACCTGTATTTTCCCATTTTATTCGGAAAACAAAGTAGGAAATTGATCGTGTTTGCCCCATTTTACAGTAGGAGGACTTCAGTCTCCTGGTGATCAAACAATTTGTCCAAGCTCACCCAGATTGAAAGTGGCAGAGCCAAAACTTGAACCCAAGCCTGTCTGATGCCAAAATCTGTGCTCTTATACATTATTTTATATCATTTTTAAGGCAAGACAGGAATAGGTTGTGAGAAGTGGAAACCAAGACATAAAGGAACGAGTGACTTGTTTGAGGTCACAGCTAGTGAGAGCCAGAAGGCGAGAGCTGTATGGCAATGATCATTACATTTGTCATGCTACTTTATTCATAGGTTTTATTTTTAAATGTCCCAATCCCAGTAAATGTACCAGGGCCATCTCTTTTATTTATGCCACCTAAGGTCTCTCCTTTCTAGAAAGTGTTCTAGCTATAGACCACAGCATCTGATGTTTTCACATGCAGACCATGCCAACGGGTGGAGGCCCTGTGATTTCTGTCTAGCCATCCACAGTGTGAGGGGGAGGCTAACTGCCACCTCTCTCGTGGAGTTTGTCAGTGTCTCCAAAGGTTTCCCAAAACAGATACTTCTGCAGAATCTAACATCAAAAACAAATTATTTCAATTCCCAAATTGCAATCCATGTCAAGGGAACCCGTGAAAGTTAAGGACTCAAAACAGGAAAGAGCTACGAAGTACTGCAGCAAGCATTTTGGTTGCTACTTCGGTAAAACGAGCCCTAACAAGCTGTCCAAGGCAAGAATCATTCTGCATACACCAGCTAACGCCGCCTCGGTACTTTAAATGTGCCCACATTAACTCGATCCTGGTGATACATCTATGCATTGCAAATTTGGTGGGCAATAATAAAAATCAGGAGCCAAATGTGTGAAACACTTGCTCATCAAAATTTTTGCAGCTCATCACTGTGCCCTGATATAACATGAATTACCACTGAAAAATTGGGAAGTGGTATTTTGCATAATCAGGCTTCAAGAGATCTATACTATTATAGACAATTGCATTTGGATGTTGCCTCTGGATCACATATGAGACGGTAAAGCAAGAACTCAGCCCTGGCACACTCTGCTGTTTACCCTTCTAATACCCATTCTTTCTCTTCTTTCTTATGGACAGAACCCCAAATTTGATCAGGTTTGCAGTGTGCCCAGCTAAAATAAGGTGACACCGTTCTGCCCATTGAGACATAAGCTGAGGGATTCTGGAAGGCTCTGATGAGCCGATCTAGGTACCACTCCTTCTTTCTTCCCCTTCCTCTTTATTTTTGTCCAGAATGCAGTCACAATGACTGGAACAGCAGCAGCAGTCATGATGGGTCCATGATGACCAAATCATGCAGTAAGAATGTGAGTGTTGGAAGACAGAAGGAGGCCAATATGAAGGTCCGCAAATCCAACCTGCTCCCTGTTTTGATACAGCCTGTAAGAAGGATGGTTTTTACGCCTTTAAATGGATGGGGAAAGATCAAAAGAAGAATAATATTTCATGAAACATAAAATTATACGAAATTCCATTTTATTGTCCATAAATAAAGTTTTATTGGTAGACAGCTATGCTCATTTGTTTACATTGTCTATGGCTGCCATTTATTTCTCTATTAATTTGCCTCTTGTCTATGGCTGTTTTCACATTACAAGGGCAGACTTGAGTAGCTACAACAGAGTGTATACAACCTGCAATGCTTAAATACTCTCTGGGCTTTTCTAAGTTTTGCCAACCCCTGCTCAGAGAACATCCTTGACCACCTAACTCTAAATTTTGTGTTGTGTGAGAAAAATAAACCCTTTGCTGATATAATCCACTATCTGTTTTTCAGATTTTATGTCTCTTGCAGCTGAAGGCAATCTCATTGGTGCAGAGCTAAATGAGACTTGATGAACTGGAAGAACCAAGGGTGGGTAATGAGGACAAGTGGCTGGAGGACATTCTGCAAATGTCAGGGCTCTTAATCTATTTTCCTATAATTCCCCCCAAGAACCTTAAGTCTTTCTTTGGAATAGGCTGTGGCTATAAAACTAGAGACGAGGGAAAAGGTAAAAATTTTAAAGAAAGATAAAATCCCTACAGGACTCTGCAGCCAAGTGCATGTACAGAGTCAGAGAGAAGCAGATTGGTGAAGCAACATACCTCCGTGTATTAGTTATCTCTTGCTGCAGAAACAACATTTATTATCTCACATTCCTGTAGCTCAGGAATGCATCATAGTTTATCTGGGCTGTCTCCTTTACAGCCTTGCACAGACTAAAATCAAGGGACCTGTGGACTAGGCGCATCTCAAGGCTTGCCAGGAAAAGGATGCACTCCCATGGTTATTGTCAAGATTCAGTTTTTCCAAGGCCATTGGTCATTAGCCAGAGGCTGCCTTGCTATGTGCTCCTCCCCGTGCAGCAGACGGCTTCAGCAAGCGTGCAAGTGAGAGGATAAGAGAGAAGTGTGGGCAAGATGAGCATCACGGTCTTCTATAACCCTAAGCAGAAGCAACCTTCCAGCACCTTTTCTGTGTTTCAGTCATTAGAAGTGAGTTCCTTGATGGAGGCCACTTTCAAGGGGAGCGGATTAAGCGAAGGTATGAATTCTAGGAGGTGGGGATCCTTGGCGGCCCTGTCAGAAGCCACTTACCATACTCCTCAAAGTTAGTACTCAAAACAGTCATGGATTACTTCCATGTTGGTCTTGTAGAAAGCGAAGAAAGTGGACCCAGGACCACAAGGGGATACAATGGAATGGCACTCCCTATGTCCATGCCCTAACAGAGGACAGTGCCTGATGCCACCTCTCTGTAACGCACACACAGCCCACCTCCTCCAACCCCATTCCCACCTGTAGAGTTCCTCATTTTAGCCAAACAAACAAGAAGAAAAAAAGTCTAAGCCTGTAACCTATAATCTAGATACATTTGGAAAAGGTTTTCCGTGTGAGTAGTGTACCCTTTACCTTTTGTCTTGAAAACATTTGTTGGCTTTCCCGTGATCTGAATTCAGACGAGTTCCCCTGAGTAGCTACCTGCCAGTAAAGGAAAACCAATAGTCCTTAGCTTATGTACTTCCCCAGCCTTGACTGGGTCTTTCCCACAGTCCCCAACTTTCCTCCTTAACTTTCCTCCAAAAGAGGGCTCCCTCACTTCACATTCCCTCCTCCCCGTGGGAAGAACTTTCTGAAACAAAGAAGCCCTTGCCCACCCCCAAGACTACTCAAGTGGCCACTTCTGACCAAATAGGCTTCAAGTTGGTGCCACAACTATCTGAGGGTCTGTGAATTACTCTTTATAAAAATGTGCAATGCTGCTTTGATCTCGGCAGACAGCATCCCTCATTTGAATGCCCCCTACCTCTTCTTCAAAGCAGATACTTTGAAACAAAGAGTTAATCAAACTCCTGAAATGAGTCCCAGGGAGTTGGAAACATGGCATCATGCCCTGCCTGCCTATTTTGCAAATTTTAAAACGCTGGGCTTCCAAAGAACTAATAGTTGAGAGTCTTTTAAGCACATAGAATACTAAATGGGTTGAGGGGGGGGGGAATGTTCTGTCATTAGCCTTCAGCAGCTAAAAGGGGAACATGAGAAGGAAATGTAAACTATTTTATTTTCTTCTCTTGGCCAGATGCATTTCTGATTTAAAATCAGAAGAAACCAATAGGCTCCAAAAGAAAAATATGCCTGAATTTATATACACCTAATAGTTATACCCACTTGTTAGCACAGCTCTTTATATTAATTCATCCCTTCTTTTTTTTAACGCAACATAATGGGAGGTCTGCCCGGCCTGGCCACCCAGGAGTGGGTCACAGGGGGCAGCCACCAACAGACCAGCTTACATGAGGATGCCACAGCCCCTAGGAAAAACAGAAATAGAAAAAGATTTTAAGGAAATTAAAACTGTTGAGATAAATTTTACCCCCAAATGTTTACGGGAGAGGTACCCCAGGAGAGCAAGGGGACTTGTTCTCAGGTAGAGAGGGCATTGAATTTCCTGGTACCCATCCTCAGGGACAGATTTACGATCATCAGGGAGGGTGGCTTTTTAACATGACAGTGGAAGGGGACACCCAGCCATCCTCTGTAAGGAAGGAAGGGGCCTGTTTAAAAGTAAATCATTAAAATAAATAAACAAACAAGGGACTGAATATACAAACAGGCAATGTCCAGACATATGTAAGAAAGAGACTCTGACCCACACCTGCAGCAGCCTGCCCCTGATCCACAGGGCACCAGCTCCCCATCTGCAATAAAAAGCCCAGGAAGCCAGAGTGTGAGCCCTAGTGACAATCCAAGAAGCTAAGTTACATAAGAATCTACCCCAAATGGCCAGGACTCAATTAATAACTGACAGCTTCTATACTATTTGAACTCACTTCCAACTTGGGACCAACAGAGAAAGCCAAATATGCACCCTAACCCAATCGCATCAGTCACCCCGGTTCTGGTTAGCCCGTCTCCAGCTTCCCCAGGCCAGCAGCCCCCAGTCAGGGCACCCCGGGAGCCCTCCCTTTTTCCTCTGGGAAGCTCTCTTATCCTCTGCCTGCTTCTCAGTCTCTGCCAAACCCAAGTGACGGTCACCGCTTCTCTTGCCATCACAAGCCCAGAATAAACAGCCCGTTTTTCTCATGTGGTCAATCGTTGTTTATTTCCACAAAAACACCCTGAAAGGACTAAGGTATGTCTGGGGAGCCTCATTCAAAGCTCTCTGGCTGGAGAGCAAGAGAACCTCATGAGTGGGACCTCGGGTGAAAAGCGCCGTCACTCTCGCTATGACTGTCTCTGTCTGCATCCCCATCTGCGTCCCCAGGCCAGAGGCAGCCTCGGAAGGGAACCCAAATCAACTCAGCTCCAAAGAGTTCCAGCACTGGTTCCTCGGCTCGGTACGGTCTCAGACTCCCTCAGATGGGCCCCTCTGGGAACCGTTCTTTCTGAGTCCTGAACGTTAAGTTACAGAGTGTATGCACTTTATTCTGTCACCCTTGTTTCCATGTGGGCCGTAGTATCGTATTTGTCCTCTAACCGCTGTCCCTACCCAACGCTGTCAAGAGTGCTTTGCATCCTCAGGCCTTCTGATCGCTAATATTAACTGCCCTTTAGAAAACTCTTGAGCCAAAATATTGTCAACATGCATTAAATTTAGACATATGCGGGTTTGGAGTTTTAGTTAAAGAAAAACCAAGGATGTAACTGGATAAAAGCCTAAGTCTCAGGGGCTTCAGGGAAAAGATGGTTATTTTTCTCGATAAAGCTGACTCCAAACCAGGGGACAGATGGCCTCAGAGCAGTGATTCAAGGACCCAGGCTCCTTCTATCACATGGCTCCATCATCTTCAACCCCAGGTTCCCGAAGTTACCAAGTTTGTCTGTATCAAGCCAGAAAGACCATGGAGCCAGGCCTGGAGGTATGAACATGACTTCTAGAACATTCCATCAGACAGATCTTGATCATGGAGACACGCCTATCTGGGGAGGGAGGGGGGCCTGGAAAACGTGCTCTAATTCTGGACTCAGAGGAAAGAGAAGTAAAGAGCTAACCAATTTCTGCTACATTTATTAGGGCAAAAAAACCTTTGCTGTGAAGACCTTGCTAATACCATTCCCTTACCCAAATACCTGGCTTGGTCTCTGGAAAATGTGCACAGGCTAAGCTCTAAATTGGATTCTTCGTACATCAAAGGATACAGTAAAACTCTTGATAGCTCAGCCTTCTCAGACATGAAGGACAGCTAACAATGCCTACAACAACAGAAAGTCCTGCCAACTCTCTCTGCCTTTTTAAAGGAGCTCTGAGCTTTAATTTTATTGCTTCCAGAAGCATTACAGCTTTCATGAGCCAGTGAACTAGTTAATTGGCTACAGTAATAACTGAGTCTTAAAAAGGTGGCACTTAACCAAACAAATATTAAGAAACTGTGACTCGGGAGTACAAGCTTTCAAGGATGAAGGGTGTGTCATGGATTGACATGACACCGTATGTGACAGTTAAGGACAAGAGAGGAAATGACATTTTATAAAGGGAAAAATTGTAGGAATGCTTAGATTTGTCCCACATTCACCCAGTAAGACCAGAAGCTCCTATATAGCTGATCTTTTGGCTACGATTAAAATACAAAAAAATAAAAAAATAAAGGTTTCTTTGCTTGACATTTCTGTGTCTGCCCTTTTACTCCGTTTTATGTAGGGACAGCCCAAGCAAATCTGATGGGAAACGTAATTGAGATTTCAGTTTTAATGCAGATTTTGATTTATTTTGACTTATATGCAGAATCCAGCAAAATGATCCACTCCTTCCTCTAGAAATGAGATGTCAGGCGAGAAAGAACACGGTGTCCTGTCCACAGACAGCCACAGCCTGTCTCCCCATTTCATGTGTGCATCCTTCAAGGACAGTCAAGATCAGGGCCCCTTCATCAGACTGCCACGTGCCATGCTGCATGGCCATTTCTACAGGAATAAAAGTTGAGAGCCATACTGCATCTGAATTTTCCCTGGAGCTCACCAAAATGTAAGGTCTACTTCCAGGGGACTCATAGGAAAACCACTCATAGAATAAAAGCGATGTGGCCATTTATTAAATGAGAAAATGAACATGATAGATCAACCTGGCTCAGACATACCCCTCTGTATTCCATTGTAGTTGCCCGCAAATCAGCTCTCAATTTTCTGCTTGTTGTGTTCTCTAACACGGCTCTTCCTGCCCCTGCCAGTGATCACAATACACACTATCCCCAGGTAGTCTTGCTCCGCCACCTTCCCAATCCCAGGCCACAGACATCCTAGCTGAATTCCAAAGTTATCAGGGCAGATATTTACAATATCTAAAAAGCACAGATGTGTACATTGTCTTTTTTCCTACATTTATCTCTTATGACTTGCGATCTTGTGTTACCGGCGCCTCTTCTCCGCTCCATTAACACTGATAAATTGCAGTTGATTATAATCCAGTTCCTTTTCTAGTGGGTTAAGTGCAGTAAAATGAGCAGAAAAGTAGCAAACATGGCATCAACAGCCTATAATGGCTTATTTTTACCTCCGATATTTTCTCAGAGGATTCTGCCTAAAATTCTCCAATTTGGGCTAATGATGCAGAGAGTGTGTAATAGGAGAAATTGGGGTAGAAGAAACAGATGATGATGATGGTGACAGAGGGGTTATGTGTGGATGAAAACCTAGCTCTGTGTGAAAGGCTAGTCAGGGCTAATAAGCCAAGTGCTAGAATGAGTCTGTATTTAATGTCTCCATGAGTAAAGAGAATATATTTTCAAGTTTACTTTTTAAAAAACAAAAAGAACATATCTGATGGTATATTTAGAAATGAAGGACCTGGCTTCTGGGTTAAGAAAACCATGCTAGCTGCAGCTCTCCGGTGGCACACGGACCTTCGGACTGGAATCATCAACCTTGTAGGACCCCCCCTTTTTGCATTAGAATATTGGACAAAATGTCATGGGCCTCTTGATCTTATCAGCGATAAGATCGAGATAAGATCTCCAGATGTGAATCCATCCATATACAACCATGAGAACCTCTGCTACAGAACATGAGGGACTCGTCTCTTTATTTAAAAAAAAAAAAAAAATGTTTAGCCCAAGTTTCCATTTCTTAAGGGGCTTTATGTAGAGACATTATGACCACAATAAAATGCTCACTCTGGGATGAGGGTAAAAGAGTTGAAATTTAGGAAGGACCAGAAATCTCTCCCGGGGCCACAGAGGCTTGGCCTGCCTTATCTCCCATTCCCTGCAGGGACTGAATGCACTCCCCAACCCCCAGTCCCTCGAACTCTCTCTCCTATGATGCTCCAACTGACCCCTGCCAAACAACTCTGGAGACTGTGAAGAGCTATTTTGTAAAGCTCCTTCCCAACACCCTGGAATTGCTCACTTTTTGGATTGTTATTTATGCCCAGCATTGTGTGGGCAACCCTTCTGACCACTATCTCTCCATTTCACCCTGAACTCCGAAACATTGCACCACAAAACAAGGACAGCATGCTAACAGGACCCCCTACAGATTCACGCAAAACATGTTTTCTTCTCTCGTCTCACGTAAGTATGTTCCCTGCTGACGTGATTGCTAACCTTCCACTCTTTCAAGACCCATCTCCACACCCAACGCCCACATTTAATCTCCTACACTGGACTTGGACACTTACAGGAGCTTCAATTTCCACTCTCGCTGGCCATCCTATTTCTAAGGAAGAGGGCTTGATCCTCTTCTAAGGGCTCACATTTTCCTCCCTTTGCCCCTAATCTCATCCTCATGCTCTCTCTTAGTTTCCTCATTCTTCCTCAATGATACCTCCAATTTCTCTGTCCTTGATACTATAGGAATCCAGAAGATGCCACCCCAAATATGCCTCTTTGGGATTAGGATTATTTTGAGAAACAGCAGGCACAGGAGAAGCTCTGAAAATGGTGTTAAGTTACCCCTTGTAAGGGAAATTTACATTCATAAAGGAAATCTCCACTTGTAAGTGTGTCTCCGTTTCTGTACCAGGAAGAGAAGGACAGCTGTAAGTCATAAGAGACTCCTACCCATGGAGAAGACTTAAATCTTCATAGCCAACCTTACCATTGTTTACTGCGCTGTCCCCCTTAACTGGCCTCCCCTACAACTTCCTTGCTTTGAGTTAGCTGAAGATAGTTATTTAAGCCTGAATTCTAAACCATGTCTTTCAGCCATACTCATTTCCTATATCTATGAGATATACATGGTGATAAACTTCTGTTTATTTTTCCCTGGTTAATCCGTCTTTTGTTACACAGGCCCCAACCAAGAACCTAGAAGGATAGAGGAAAAATTATTTTTTCTTCCCCTGCCATACATTTCAGTCCTTGAGTTATTCCCTACTTTAAATCAAAAGGAAAAGAAAAAGTGAAATGAAATAAAGTCTCTCTCTGTGACCCAGCTATGCTTACGTTGCTCCTTTTTACTTTTCCTGCCGCCAAATGTCTTGAGTTAGACAAAAACCCTCATAATCTATTTTTTCATTCCACCAACAAAATCTCAGTTATCCTCTCTGCAGTAATGCTTTTTAATACACCAACACTTTAAAATTTCTTTTTCCTTACATCAGACCATCAGAATATTACATCACTTCATTACTTACTGGATTTTAATCTCTTTTTAAAATGTTTATTGAAGAGCAATATACATAAAGTGGACAAATCATAAATGAAACGCTCATTGAATGTATACAAGTTGAACGCACCTAGATACCAGCACCCAGACCAAGAATCAGAACATGACCAGAATTCCAAACTTCCTACTAACGTGCTCTTGTCACTTACCACCCCCTCCCTCAACAAGTTAACTGCTATTCTGACTTCCGAGACCATACAGCAGTGCTGCTCATTTGCAAACTTCCTATCAATGAACACATACAGGATGTATTCTTTTGCATGTGTCTTCCTTCATCCAACACTGGGATCATCTGTTTATCAATGTCATTGCGTGGAGTTGTAGTTCATCCGTCGCATTCCTGGAACTTTCCACTGTGTGACTGTATTACAAGGTGTTATCTCTTTCGGTCTGGGAGATCAGCTGTAGTATTATAGATACTGCCAGTTTCTAGAGTAGTTGTACCAATTTACACTCCAGCTAGCTGTGTACGAGTTTCTGGTTGCTCCATATCCTTGCCAACACTTGGTATTTTTTTTCATCTCTTTTATTTTAGGCATCCTGGAGGTGTGCATCAATGATTTTTATTTATTAGATGGACAACCTCATCCTACTTCAATATTTAACATTGCAGACATCCCCCCTTCCATCATAAACTCATTTCTTCCAGGTTCAGTCTATGCTGCTCATCGTCTCTTCCACCGAGTCCAGTCTTTCACTAACCCCTCCTGATTTGCCACATTGCTCTTCTTTTCTTCTCTACAAACTCTCTGTGATCATGTCCTTTACTGCAACTTCCGTTGTCACCTCTGCAAGTGTCTCCTCTTAAGTCCTGATTCCTTCAAACCTTGACAGAGCAGTCTTGCATTGTTTTACTCATTTATTCATTCACTTGTTACTGGTCCTTAACAAAGTGTTTGTTGGTTGTTTGCCTACTGGGTATCAAGCAGTTTAAAAGGAAGCAGAGATATAAATTCTAATAAGAAATGGACTTTGCTCTCATTATGGCCTGAATTGTGTCCCCACCCCCCAAAATTCGTATATATTAGAGCCATACTCCCTATGTGATTATGTTTGGAGATAGGACCTATAAAGAGGTAAGTAAGGTAAAATGAAGTCATAAGTGTGGGGCCCTAATCCAACATGACTCGTGTCCCTATAAGAAGAGGAAAAGGCACCAGAAATGCTTCTGTGCGTGGGGAAAAGGTCATGTGAGGACACAAAAAGAAGGTAGCCCTCTACAAGCCAAGGAGAGAGGCCACAGTAGAAACCAACCCTACCAGCATCTTGATCTTGGGCTTCCAACCTCCAGAGCTATAAAAAAAATCTTTTTCTGTTGTTTAAGTCACCCAGTCGGTGGTATTTTGTTACGGCAGCCCTAGCAAACGACTGTACCCTCAAACAGCTTACTATCCTGGGCAGATGACAAGAAATAAATCAACATTCACAGGAGTACTATGTGCAATACACTGTGATAGAGGTTTATAGGGTTAACATGAAGGCACAGAGAAAGCACCAGGACAAAAAAAAGATAAAGGTAAAAAGTGGCATGTCTTCCCCTAGGAGATGATGCTTACACTAAGTCTAAAGAAATTAGCAGAGATTATCTGGGCAAAGATTGCAGGGAAGGGTATTCCACAGAGAGGAATGAACACTTGCAAAAGTGTAGACAGCATGGCATATACAGTGAAACTAAGTAGTTTTGGATGGGTGGAGGGTGGACCGTGAGAGAGGGTAGAATCAAAAGATGAGACTGGAAACATACATTGAAGAGGGTCTACAACCTTGCTAGAAGTGACTGAATTGATAAGTCAAGGAATTCATAAACATAGTGGGGTACAGCTGTTTAATTCGCTGAAAAAAAATCATGTCTGAGTAAGGGATCCTATTTTAGTACGAAAATTCAGGCTGCCATATGTCCTGGGTTTTCCAGGACTCTACTGATTTAAAATATTTTGCCTTATCAGACCATGTGTCAGAACACAGCCCAATTTAGGGTTAGGAAAATTTTGTTACCAGAACTTCATTTCATCCCACACACCATATTGTTTTTTTCCAAATAACTGGTGACATTGTCTGTAGTCTGTAGCCTATGAAAACGATCCTGATTTGAGTTTGCAACTCATCCTTATGAATATTCAAGCGCACAACTCCGGTTAAAGTCGGAGCTGCAAGCCTATGCTACAGGCAACAAAAATAATCTCCTCAAAGCTACATTTATTTTAAGTAAAAGTTGTAGCCTGAAGGCCCAAGAAAAAAAAGAATGAATATTTTATTATTACCT
This sequence comes from Callorhinus ursinus, assembly GCF_003265705.2. Classification (NCBI taxonomy): domain Eukaryota; kingdom Metazoa; phylum Chordata; class Mammalia; order Carnivora; family Otariidae; genus Callorhinus; species Callorhinus ursinus. Next base: position 5,753,048 of record NW_027397069.1, read on the forward strand.
TGTTACCTTGCTTCTAAATGAGTGACTTTTTTTCTTCTTTCCTTTACTAAGTATGAGGGCTTTGGCTACTCTCTTAGCAGAAACTTGAGCTACTTTGGCCAGTTCAGGTGTAAGTCTCATGTATCTCGGGGCTTTATATGACTCCGTCTCTGCAGAGAATCAAATGTCAGGAACCCAACTCAGCGGCCAAGAAAACATTTAAGAGGAATTCCAAACTTTAGGTCTACTTAAGAACAATTAGCAGTTACAACACACAACCCACAGCAGGAACACTTCTTAAAAGCTTCCTTCCTCCGTGTCTTCTGTCAATCCTGCAACTGTGCCAGAGCCTCTCCCTTGCCAAGTTGCTGACATTCACCCCCTCTTTCCCCACCCCAGCTTTCTTATTATGGAGATTGTCTTAGTTCTTGGCTTTATTTCTGCTTGTCTCTGCTCATTATCTGCATTCTCCTCCACAAAAGGACATCGACAGCTTAACCAGACAAGTAGGGACCCTTTCCAATTTCTTCCCATCATTTAATTCACTCCACCTATGATCCTAGTTCTATTTTATAATCAGTCCGGGAAGTGGGAAGGCAGAAGTCAAGCACTCCTTAGAGGAGGAGGAGAATGAAATTTTATTAGCAAGCAATAATGAAATTTTATTTTAAAGCTGGTGGGGGTATGGTAGTTCCTCAAAACAAAAACAAGCAAACAAAATTAAGCATAGAATGTCCACATGTTCTAACAAATCTACTTCTAGTATATACCCAAGAGAATTTAAAGCAGGGACTCGGATATTAAACACCCATGTTCATAGCAGCATTAATTACAATAGCCAAAAGGTGGAAGTAACTCAAGTGTCCATCAACAGACGAATGAATAAACAAGATTTGGTATATCCAAACAATGGAATATCACTCAGCCATTAAGAAGAATATAATTCTGATGCATGCTACAACATGGATGAATCTTAAAAACATTTACACTAAGTAAAATAAGCCAGACAAAAGGACAAATATAGTATGATTCCACTTATACGAGGTAGCTAGAATAGTCAAATTCATAGAGACAGAAAGTGGAATAATGGTTGCCAGGGATGGGGGCAGAGGGAATGGGGGTTGTTTCATGAGTACAGAGTTTCAGTTCTGGAGACAGATGGTGGTGGTAGCTGCACAACACTGAATATACTATGAACGAAATATTTTGCCTCCATCTCCGCCAACAATTACAGAAACTCCAGCCACCCTAAAACATCGCCCAAAAGAGTTCTAGGAGTCCCCAAGAGGAATGGACAAAAATCATTTCTCTCCTTTCTAGAAAAGTCTTAGATTTATGGCTAAGTGTCTACTACTTTTGTCAGTGAAAATTAAAAATTTCATTTTTAAGCTGCTTACAAGTCATAGGATGAATAAAGGCATTATAACACAATGCCTAAAGGTAGGAAACCCATTAAAAATGAGCAAGAACTCTTTAAAATAGGATTCTTAAAATTCTATGCCCCAGTGAATCTGCTCTAATTACAAATCATTGGTCTCAGGAAATGCAAAACAATTCGGACGCAAGTATGTCTCATAAAGAACTTACTTAAACTTAAAAAATTGTAAACTCCAGGTAGCAGTATTTTTGAACTTCAGAGCACAATTATTAACACAAGGCTGAGTCACAAAGCACATAATTTGAGGCGTGACTTTCAATATTGCCAGGATCGAAAGATATCACTCTGGCCAGTCACTCTCAGACTGCTATCCATGAAAAGCAAGGTGGGAAGTCTCTATAGCAATGGCTTTTTACCGAGAGTATGTAAACATTATAGCTGCCTAGTCTTTCCATGGTCCAAATTTTCCTGGTTCAGTCAGACTGCAACTCCACATTCGCCCTGAGCTAGAATTTGACAAGACTGCAACGACAATTTTTCAGAGGAGCACTATAGAGCATGTGGGCTGGCAGCCAGAGCAGCTCCGGGGCTGGGCATGAGCCCACTGTGGCAACCTCAACCTCTGCATCTTCTGCCCTTTAAGCATATCACAACTGCATAGTCATGTCTGTATTTTTAAATGTTTTCCTGGAGATCTGAGTCACCATGAAGTAGGAGTTGCATACCATAGTTTCCCCATAAGTGAAAAATCCAGTCTTCAAGAGAGTAAAGTGTCTTGCCCGAGGTCCCACAACATCAAAGCCAGGTCTAAAACCAGGGCTTTGTAGCTTAATCATTCATTAAAGTAATATGCAATGAGTGCCTACTATTGACAGACACTGTTCTACACGCTTAGGATACATCAATTTAAGAACAAAAGACAATGATGTCTGCTTTCATGGAGTTTACATTCTAATAGAAAAATATACTGGTTGTAATTTCAAATAGAGTAGTCAAGATAGGCCTCCTTGAGAAGAAAACATTTGAGTAAATACTTGAAAGGGGTGAGGGAATCAGCTGTACAAATATCTCTGGGAGGTGAGTCTAGGCAGAAAGAAAAGACAGAGATGGAAAGCACTAGTCCAGAAATAAATAATATTGGTGGGCGTAAGGGTGTGTCAGGCAGTGAAGGTGATGACAAAAAGAACCCATTAGCAGATATTTTGGAAGTAGAGTTGATATGTCTCACTGATAAATTGGTTGGACGGGTTACATTTTCTCCAGAAGGTGTTGAGATGATTTTGGAACCCATTCAAAAGACACACTAGCTGAGGACATTCAGTGGAACATCAGTAACAACTCCAGACTCAGACCAACATTGAGCTTGTGGCTGATACTAAGAGCAAGGAAGCATCTCAGGCTGGAGCAGAGGGAGGTGGGGAGATAGCAGTAACAGAGACCAGAGGGGAACAGAGGTGAGACCATGGAGCCTGTAGATCATAAGAAGGACAGTGGCTTTTACTGTGAGAGAGCTGCGGAGCTGGTAGAAAGCTTGAAAGAGGAGGAGAATAATCTGGTTTGGGTTTTAACAAAGCTGCTAGATTAATAATAGCCTCTCTGGGACAAGGATGGGACAGGGAAGCCAGCAGAAGTTTATTGTGGTAATCCAGGCTTGAGATGATGGTGGCTGGGACCAAGGATTGGCAGTGGATGTGGTGACAAGGACCAGAATCTGGATATTTGTGGAGACAAAGCCAACAGAAGATGCTGAAGGGTTGGATGTGTGCTGTAAGAGAAGGTGAGAAATCGGGGGTAGCCCTATATTTTTGGCCTAAGCAACTAGATGCATGGCACCGTTAAGCACTAAGGGAAATAATACTAAGAAGACAGGTCTGGGGAGGAGAGACAGAAGGTCATTTCTAGGCAAGTAGAGTGAAAGATGTCCCAGTAGGAGATGTTGAGAAGGCTGTTGGACTGCAAGTCTGGACTTCAGGAGACATTGTTTGGCTGAGACATGAACTCCTGGTGCTCATTCCAGCTTGACATACTTCCCACATCCACAGCTTGGACTTTTCCAGGATGAGAAACACGTGGTCAGGTTAAATCTTCAGCACCGTCCTGCTGCCCTCAAATCTGCACTGGCCTTATTTCCAGGAAAAATAACCAGTCACCCTGCATTTTACCTAAGGGGATTCTCAATCAAGGGGCTCCTTGTCCAACTTCATATAGCAGAAACCTCATTACAGAACTTCAGACGCAAGATGCAACTTTGTGAGAGATGGACCTTAACAAATAGACCTGCAACTGATTGAATATGGCACCATTTCTCTAATGTCTGTAGTATATTTAATCATTTTCCCCTACTTTATCAGGAGGATGCAATTTTGTTTTTTATATCCTTGTAGGAGAATTTTTTTTTTAAAGCCTGGGGAAAATCGTAAGTAGCTGAGTGATCCAAAAAAGCCATACTCAATGCATCTAAATAACCCTGTGTCTGGTTAACAATGAATTGATGCCAGTGGAATGATGATATTTTAAAACTTTTCCTATAAATGTGACATGTGCATCCCTGTGCATCAGCATAATCTCTGCTGAAAACATTTCAGTGAATGACAAGTTGATTGGCCCCACTTTGAAAAGCATAGTGTATAAAAACATAATTTTGGGGGTGGCCAACATTATGACAGATACTATATTCTGCTCATACACAGAACTGGTTTGAACTGTCTGGGGAATCTTGATAGTCTATGAATGCTTTCAACAAAGAAAATTGGCCAAATAGGAGAGGGAGGAAAAGAAAGGAATGGAATTAACCACTGTTGGGCAACTATTATCAGCCAGACATTATTTGAGAGAAAATGGTGGGGTGAGAGATTGATTGATAATCATTGTTTTCACAGCCAAAGGCAACATCAGCTTTTCAGTGGAGAGCCCTGACCCAAATCCCAGCTTTGTCTCTTACGGTGAGACGTCACACTAATTACAGTGTCATGTCTGTGACCTTCAGTTTTTAGACCTGTAAAAGGAGGACAACAATAGATAGTTTCTAGGTAGTTGTGAGAACAGATTTTATCTGTATTCACACACACACACACACACACACACACACACACACACACACACACAGCCCGGCTTAACTCTAACTCTACTCTATTACAAATGGGGCATCAGGGAGGATGTGGTGTACAAGGTACCTGAGCTACTCAGTAGGGTACACACAAGCTTCAGATGACCACAGAAAGAGTGCAGGTCCCTTCTGCTAAGATGCCATGGGGGGTCTCATTGATTCTAGAGCTCAGAGACCTGAAAGAATAAACAGGATGCAGCACAGACTATAACATCAGCCACGTTGAGACCCGGTCCTGGGGTCTCCTCATTCAGTTTAATGAGTTTGTGTCAAAAGCTGTGGCCCCTGTCGGTTAAAAGCCACCAAAAGAAATTATGACAGAAAATAAGATATAGTAATGAGAAACCTATCTTGATTCTTTGGGTGCGTGGAGGTCGTAGAGAAGCTAGAAGGTATTTTTTTTTTCAACAGCTTCCTATCAATATACATCTGGCCCCATATTAAAGAGAAGCAAGAGGTCTGTTCTGCAAAACTGCTGACTTGTAAGGAATTGGAATCCCTTTATAATTTTCATTTTCTTTGACCTGCTTTGAATAACAGTAAGGATGCCAGCCAATTCCAAATCCTGATCCCAAATAAAAAGCCCAGGAAAACGGATGGCATATGGAGGCTAGGGATGAAGCAGGAAGGTGAAATGACAAGAATTAAAGTCCTGGAGAGAGAGGAGGGAGGCGGGCGGAAAATGAAGGAAGCTTGGATTTCCAATTTGATCCTACGGGGACCTTAACTTTCAAATGTGATCCGTGCCTCCCACTTGCTCTTTAAGCAAATATCGATCAGGTTTTTCAGACTGGCTCGACTGTGAGAAATTCCATGGCACTGTTAGAAGTGGAAGTGGATAGATCAGCTTCTTTTCCATTGAATTTGCTGCCAGAGCCAGAAGAGGATATAAGAAATAATAAGCAAGTGGGTGGAGAGGACTTTGCTTCCAATGTGTTATACTAGTCTCTTGCATAACAAAATCATCTCGAGAAACATGTTTATATTAGCATCTGTATATCAGGAGCTAAAGAAAGAAAACTGCAATGCAAAATTGCAATGTACTCGTTGAATGTGAAGTGTTTTCATTTTTTAAAATCTGAGCTATACAAGACAAACCTCCCTGGGGAATGTGGGACAAATCCTGTGGGACCAGGAGGGCGTCCACATGACCCATGCCATGGCACCAAGGCTAGGAGTAGGTAAGAGCCCAAGGCCATGCACTTCAGGCACAGCTGGGAAGAAGTGTCATGCAATAGGGTCAAGGTCAAGGACAAAGAGCTATGGCACAAATGCTGAAGCTTACCTGTGACCAGAGAAGACATTGGAAACTTGGTCCCTACATGGAAAGGCCTCTGAAACATGGCCTCAAGTGGCCTCCTGCCTGGAAGACAGAAGGGGGAAGTGAGCTAGCTCTGCCCTGAGTCTTAGAGGATAATCTTTGCCCTTGGTGGAGTTTTCCTTGGAGTCCTCTTTCCAGTCTCATTTTGTCCTCAGAGGACTAACAGTCAAAGGTAAAATCTGGTGTGAACAGATTGGACGGGAGCCACATTAGCAGAGATCCCGTGCCAGAGAGACAAAAGTAATCCTTGTAACTGGCAGTACTCCAGCCCTGCTCCCCGGGGATCTCCCTGCACCTGGAGAAACCCCCCGAGGGATGAGGGAGGCAGCCAGAATGCCCGGGGGTGGTTCTCTTAGCAAGGAGAGGGAATGTATACTTTTTACCTAGGAAGCTGGCTACACACACATTTCTGTGCTTCCCCTGTTTTCTACCACAAACATATTATTTTAATATCACAAAACTATGCTAAGTGACATCAAAATGAAGAGTAAGAGCTAACACACTGAAAACCTAAAGTAGAGTTACTTTAGGTTACTTACTCGGCCGGCCACATTCCACAATTTTGCAGATTAGCCTCTCTCCTGCTGCTTCTGAAAGTGCCACTCATAGTTCATTATGAAATATTCATTTATTACTCTTGGGTTCTGGAGCAGAGACACCCTATCTTAATATTAGCAAATCCCTTACCATGAGTCAGTTAAAAGTACTACATAGTTGCTTTTGTCTTATTCTACTTAAATCCACTTTACGCAAATATTGAAAACTATGTTTTAAGTTTAAAGATGAACAGATGGGTGTCTACCCAAAAGAACGGAAAGCAGGCCCTCAAAGAGATATTTGTACACCCATGGTCACAGCAGCACTATTCACAATAGCCAAAAGATGGAAACAACCCAAATATCTGTTGACAGATGAATGGATAAACAAAATGGGGTGTATCCATACACCACTGGAATATTATCCAGCCTTAACAAGGAAGAACATTCTGACACATGCTACATCATGGATGAAGCTTGAGGACCTTATGCTCCATGAAATAAGCCAGGCACAAGGGGCTAAAAATACTGTACGATTCCACTTACACGAAGCATCTAGAATTGCCGAATTCATAGAGTCAGAAAGTAGAACGGTAGTTGCCAGAGGTTGAGGGTAGAAAAGGAATGGGGAGTTGTTATAATGGGTACAGAGTTTCAGTTTTGCAAAATGAAGAGTTCTGGAGATTGGGAGGTGGAAATCTGGCAAGGGATAGTGAAGTAAAGGGAGCCACATTCAGAAATCCATTCCAAATCCACTGGCATGCTCCCAGTGGTTTGCGGACACATCAAGGACTGGCCAAAGGGCCAATGTGAATGCATTCACAACAGAATACTGCGTAGGTCTAGAATTTGGGAGACTCGAGAGAGTTAGGGTCTTGAAGCTAAGGGCACAGCTTTGGGTATGGATGGACATAAAGGGTAATAGCGAGCCACCATGGGGGTTTGATGAGAGAGGTGACACTGCAGGTGAGAAAAATGAATTTGGCAGCTGCATGAAGGATTGACTGCAGGAGAGCCATACTAGAAGCAGGGAAGCCAGTGAGGAATGGGTTGTAATTATTGGTCTTGGGGTATAAGCATTTCCTTGCCATTAAATTGATCTTACCACAATAAGTCACAGTATTTACTCAGTCCTACAATAAAATGGCTCAGCATTTTACAGTAAGAAGTCTCCAAGGAAACCCCAATATTCAAGTCCCAACAGATGCAAAAGGAAAATATCGAAGAAAGGGAGCCTTAAAAGGGGAAAAAAAGAACATGAAGGAGAAATATAAAGACTAACATGTCAGGGAAATAAATGGCAAACCCAACTGATTTGTATTAGAGAACTAGCATTCTTTTTTTCAAAAATAGCTGGACTATTTAACTCCAGCAAAAAGCAATTTATGAACATTTCACACATTAATGAGCATTTCTTCTTAGGACTGTTGAGTAACCAAAAACTCTAATGAGAAAGAATGGCATGCACAAATGAAAAAGCAGAGAGGAAAGAAAGCACTGAGCATCTTATGAAAGAGCAAGGGTCCCATTCCCAGTGGAGCGTAGGGTATGAGTGAGTGAGAGGCAGAGGAAAGTGTGTGTGGGTGTGGGCGTGGGGGTGTGTGCATCCGCGTGCACGTACAAGCATGCAGGTACTCAGGATTGGTGGGTGTCTGTGGTAGGAAACATAGATAGAACCAAACAGACCCAAGGAGAATGTGATAGTGTTGACCTACACACAGATTTTATTGTCAAAGATATTTGCTGGCAAGAATGAGCTCATGAAAGATCATGAACATGGCTAAAGATAAACCTATATTTAAACCTCATGTTAGGACACTTTTTTGTGACTGGGACAGGTAACTTAACTTCATGAAGTCTCAATAAATACATGTCTAAAACAGGGTGAATTGGGGCGCCTGGGTGGCTCAGTCGGTTAAGCGCCCAGCTCTTGATCTCAACTCAGGTCATGATCTCAGGGTTGGAAGATCAAGCTCTGCATCAGGCTCCGTGCTGGGCATGGAACCTGCTTGAGATTCTCTCTCTCCCTTTGCCCCTCCCCACCGCCCTGCTTGCAGCACTTGTGCTCGCTCTCTCTCTAAAAAAAAAAAAAAAAAAAAAAAAAAAACCCAGGATGAGCACACTTAATGAAAGTGTTGAGAGGATTAGAGATAACATAGAGAAAGTGCCTGGAATAATGCCCAACACACAATAGGTACTAAAAAAATAACAACAAAATGAAAATAGGATTGTATTATACATGTGTGTCTATATAAAATATTACTATTAATGATTGTTTCAAGGAAATCTACCTAGTCATATTCCCTTACAACAGCATATATTTATTGAGCATCTATTATATGCCAAATGCTAGGTACTAAAGGGATATGGCAAGGTCTCTGCCCTTAAAAGCAAATGTAACCTGACACAGTTGTATATTAACTCTCCAGAGCCTCATATATTGTTAACAGGGTCAAGTGCACAGGTGAAAATCCCAGTTGATGGAGGATGGGAGAATCCTGGTAACCATCCCCAGCACCTGGGCGAAGGTGCTGGTCAACCTGTGGAAATGCAGCACTGCCCCCTACTGGAAGGAGGACTTGATGACCAAGAGGTCTTAATTTTCCGAGTCCAAGATGGGCTTCCCGGATTGCTCACCCTTACCTCTTCAGAAAGAGGGAAAGAAAAGAAAAAGCCGTGCGAATAAGTGTGTCCTTGGATGAAGTCAGGGGCAGCCAGCTTGACTGAGGGAGGAAGGACATCTGCTGGTTCTCCCTTTGCAGGCATAAGTCATATCCCAAACCAAAAGCAAAGATCCAGACCCCTTGTAAAAGCAAGATCCAAAGCCCTGAGGGTGCTGCTGCCAATATGAGGACCAATGTGAAGAATGACTGAGTCTCCCCACCTGCACAGGTCAGCCCACCTCACTACTTTGATCTCATGTTGCAAACAGATATTCAGCAACCTCCAGTACCCTCTGACATGGACCATTTTCCCAACAGCCAATCATGTTCACCTCAGCTACACATGACCACCCCCATCATGTCAAGAAGAATTTAAAAAATTCATGGAGGGGCACCTGGGTGGCTCAGTCAGTTAAGTGGCTGCCGTCGGCTCAGGTCATGATCCCAGGGTCCTGGAATCGAGTCCTACGTCGGGCTCCCTGCTCAGCAGGGAGCCTGCTTCTCTCTTTTTCTCCCTCTGCCTACTTGGGCTCTCTCTCTTTCTCTCTCTGTCAGAAAAATAAATAAAATCTTAAAAAAAAATTCATGGAAACAAATGAAAATGAAAACACAACTGTTCAAAATCTTTGGGATGCAGCAAAGGCGGTCCTAAGAGGAAAGTATATAGCAATACAAGCCTTTCTCAAGAAACAAGAAAGGCCTCAAATACACAACCTAACCCTACACCTAAAGGACCTGGAGAAAGAACAGCAACTAAAGCCTAAACCCAGCAGGAGAAGAGAAATAATAAAGATCAGAGCAGAAATCAGTGAAATAGAAACTAAAAGAGCAGTAGAACAGATCAACGAAATTAGGAGCTGGTTCTTTGAAAGAATTAATAAGATTGATAAACCCCTGGCCAGACTTATCAAAAAGAAAAGAGAAATGACCCAAATAAATAAAATCATGAATGAAAGAGGAGAGATCACAACCAACACCAAAGAAATACAAACAATTATAAGAACGTATTATGAGCAACTCTATGCCAGCAAATTAGATCACCTGGAAGAAATGGATGCATTCCTAGAGATGTATCAACAACCAAAACTGAGCCAGGAAGAAATAGAAAGAGAAAACCTGACCACCCCCATCATGTCAGACGCCCCCACCTCTGTCAAGAAGATAGCACAAAGACATAGAATAACACGTAATGCCCCATGGGGCTGCTCAGGGACGTTAACGTCAGGCTGGCTATCGAGGGAAGTCACATAAGGATGGGGAGCTTTCCAACAGGCCTCAGAAGAAAAGCACTCACGGACAAGGCGGAGGAATGGAGAGGGCCCCAGGAGATTAGTGGGTTCAGGTGGAGGAGCTGGGGGACAGAGACCAGAAGAGCAGGTCAGGAGTCAGTTCTCAAAGATACAAACTACCAGGCTCACTCTGTGAACAATTGGGTTCTTCATGCAGAAAATAGAATTTCAGAAATATTCATTGGGCAATTCTCACTCAAGGTGTCCCATTGGAATTCTTGCCCCTCCCCATTCCATACCCTCTTCCACTGAATTCATATCTCCCTTAACACCACCACCCACCAATTTCCCTACATAGAAACTTGCAGTCATCCTTAACATATCCCTGTCCGTGATCTAGGCAGACACTAATTCCCAGCTATATTGCCTTCTCTAAATATTTCTCAAAACCCTCCCCTCTCCATCCCTGCTACCACCTTTATAATTCAGGCCCTCATTATCTCTTGGTCATCTTGCTTCATATTTGATGCCCTTCAGTTTATCCTCTTGTTTCCACCCAACTGATTGCTCTCAAATTCAAATATAACCATGCTACCACATGCTCACACTATTGACCAGCTCCCCATTGCTTTCATAAGAAAGTCCTTGGTTTGTTACATAAGACCCTTTGTGGTCTAGTACTTACCTACATCCCCTTGCTCACCTGCCCTTCCTCCTTCTATACATCTTGTTCTTTAACTGTAGCAAACTGCCTGTTTGGGCCAGACTGTTTCATACCTCAGGACTTTTGCCTGTGCTGTTCCATCTGTGTGGACCGCAATTCTATTCTCTGCATGTCCTTCAGCCACCTAGCATTTACTTATCCCTGGAGACAGCAATTCAGGTATAAGCATGACCTCTTAAAGGATGCTCCTCTGGCAGCTCAGGCTGATTTTAGAACCATCTTCTCTCTTTTCATGGTACTCCACTGCCTTTATTTTAGCACACATCATGGGATGAATTGGACTTAAATGTCTGTTACCCCCACTTGGCCATTTTATCCAGCCCTGTGTCCCCAGCACCTACCAGAGGGCTGGCTTCATGGTAGATATTTAATAATTGTGTTGAATTTAATACAAGAAGAACATTAGCAAATGATAAAAATCTGTGCCAGACAGAGAGAAACTTGGGACTCTTGAGATCCTATAACCTGAGCATCCCTCTGAATGGAAACTTCCAAAAGCAAAATGGAGCCATAACTGGGGGAGAAGCTTTGTTGAGGCCCAGGCAGTTTGGCCCATTATGTACAATGACTTGTAGGGTCAGATTATAAAGGTGGAAATACTTATGTGCCCATGTATATGTGAGTTTATTTTATTCTGATTGTACTCTGCCTTACTGAGCTTCACATGGCCCTCAACTATTTCAGTTTGGCATATATAAGGGAACTGAAATTATCTTGCAGAAAACCCAAGTTGTCTGCTCAGTGTCTTTCATCTAGCCACACTGGTGCCCCCCTTGAGCCCTCACTCCCACCTCTGCCACCACATGCCCTTCCCATCCTTAGATGTGGAAGTACACCACAATGTCAGGACAGATCTTCCCCCTACCAGGCAGGGATCCGAGTCATCCTGCTGTTTTACAGAGCCAAAGCACTCCCTGCATGGCCTCAAGTGCTTCAAAATGAACCCAGAAAGACAAGTGGAGGGCAAACATAACACAAATATGCACCTATAAAAATAGCCCTGGAATAACAGCCGCCCAAATGCTGGATAGGAGCAGTAACAGATGGCTACGTCTCTCTGATTTTCCAATCCCTAAGGTTGTACCTCTCTGCTTCCCTTCCATCTCTTTTCCTGGAACATGGTTTTGGCAGGCAGTGGGTCCCTTGGAATCAACAGTATCCTTCAAAGTCATTCCAGAATGGTACAGTAATTGAGGCCAACCTACATGCTACCCAGAATGAGAAGCCCAGAGTTACAGACGTGAGCCATGCCCAAAACACATCGGTGACCTTGACAGGACATCCCTGCATTTTAACAAAGTACATTAGTGGGCCAAATGTCCCTTTTTAAAGATAAGCTGTGGAAATCGGGCTCAGATGAAAGTCAAAAGATATTTGGGCAATGTTGTTTGCTGATTGAAAGCTGACCACCCGGGCACAGAAGGCCAATGTCACCCTAATTCCTGCTGCTGCCCACCACTCAGGTACAACTTTCCTCACTTACTAAAGAGTCTGCAACTTCGGACAAACATTGACTACAGCTGACCTGCTTGTTGCATGTTCCCCAGAACAGACTACCCGTGTCCTGGCAGTTATTAATGTTTGCAAATATTTTATAGTGATTTAAAAATGTAAAACACAATGTTTTCAAAATCACCCAAACTTATTTTTTTCATTTTATTTTGATAGCTTCCTGAGTCCAGTAATTGAAAGAGATGGTATGTTAAAGTCTTAGAAGTAAGGGGCGCCTGGGTGGCTCAGATGGTTGAGAGTCTGCCTTCGGCTCAGGTCATGATCCCAGGTCCTGGGATCGAGTCCCGCATCGGGCTCCCTGCTCAGCGGGGAGCCTGCTTCTCCCTCTGCTTCTCATTCTCTCTCTCTCTCTCTCTCATGAATAAATAAATAAAAAAATCCTTAAAGTCTTAGAAGTAAAATATTTCATATATTTCTCCATCTTTAATTTTCCTTATCATAGTTATAGAATATGAAGGAAATGGATTTAATATTTCACCAAACCGATGTGGATGCCCCCAAAGCCCCTTCAGGTGACCTCAGTGTTCCATACCAATATCACTTTCCATGAATACCAGAAGGTGAACAAATCTGGTGGGTAACATGCTAAGAAAATCGGGCTTAATATGTTAAACATTTATTGAGCACTTACTAAATATAGCACTAGGCCCTCCAGGAGGATATGACATTGATAAGGGCATCACCCCGCCCACACAAAGCTTTCCCTCTAATAAGAAAGATAAACAACTAAGTCTGGTGCCCAGGAGGATGTGGCAGGTGGGGGCGCTCTTACAGAGCATGTGCAAAGAGCTTAATGTTCTTCATTTCATATAATCCTCACCACAGCCCTCTGATTTGGATATTACCACCTTTCCAAAGGTGGGGATATTGAGGCGCTAGGAGGTTAAGTGACTTGCCCAGTGTCTTACAGAGTAAATCACCAATTCTGTTCTGATTCTCTACAGCATCATGTTCTTTCTCAATAAAAGCAGTACCATGCTGGGGTGACTAAGCAAGAAGAAGTTCATTCCAGTGGGGTTGTTGCTGATGTAGGTATCAGAGAGGGCTTCACAGAGGAGGTGGCATTTGAGCTGAGACTTGAAAGAACATGAATTCAGTAGGAAATACATGGGGAAGAAAATGTCAGACTAGAGGCTGTGAGCTAGCAGTTAGTGTGGTGTTAGTTCAGAATTCAGGAACATGAGGGAGAGATTAGCAAAATTATGCTTCCAGCAGAAGGCACTATGTGCCAGCCATGGTATTTTCTACATAGCAACCAGGCGAAATGCATCCATCCTCCAGACCCCTTCCACCATGGATCTTCCTCTAGCTTTCATACCACTAGTTCCTTCTTTCCTCTTTCCAAATGTTTCTCTCTCCTCTTTTCTCCCTATCCCAAGCTGACTTAATGAATGTGTGAAAATCAAGTCGTCAAAAAAAAAAAAAAAAATTCAGTTGTGCTTGCATAGCATTTTTGTCTCCAAGAAGGGTGGACCATTGCCCCAGCTCTGTTTTTCAGGAGGTGGGAGAGGCAAATGGTCTTATATGTACTTGCACCACTAGATTTCCTCTAAGGATCTGGTGGTACAAATAATGACCTAGAATTCTCACAGGAACTGGAGTAACTCCTGTTCTTATCATTTTGGTGGATTTCGTTAGTTGCCCAGGCTCCGTGCATGTCTCTTGAAAAGTCATAGGGGCCTCGGTGTCCTAAGCTGCTACTCCAGGACTTTGGAAGTAGCTGCTGCAGCTGGTTGGAGATAGGTGTTTTGAGTAGCTTGGAGACAAAGATGCTAATTGATCGATGGAGGTCCCTGAGAAGGCGGGAAGCCCCGTGGAGGGCATGTGCTTAGGTAGGATGAGGGAAGAGAAGTCCATTCCGTATTGAAATGAATGGACGATGCGAGGACGAATGAAGGCAAGTTTTAGGGAGAGGGCATAGTTGAGATAGTTCCCATCTGATGTCTTCTGTTTCCATAGGGAAGAGCATGGGGAAACTGAGGAAGCCTTGAAGCAAATACTATGGCAAGTGGGAGAGAGATGACTGAGGGCCACAGGAAGGAAGTGCTGCTGCCCTCAGCTGTAGGTGGGGATCATGGTCATGGGTGGGAAGTAGCTGCAATCCAAGCATTGCACCATTTTCTCCAACAATGTTCAGCAGGCACAAGAAAGGTAGATGGACAGATGAACCAAGACTGGCCTTTTGGTGAGTGGATGGGACAGACTTTAGAGCGAAATGTACTGAAGGTAGTGGTGAGAGGGTTGTTGAAATGTGTTCATTCATTCAGCAAATATTTACTGAGTGAATGACAGATGCTAAACATCACTCTCAGAGGGCACCTGGGTGGCTCGGTTGGTAAAACGTCTGCCTTTGGCTCAGGTCATGATCCCAGGGTCCTGGGATCAGGCCCCCACGTTGGGGGGGGGGGTCCCTGCTCAGCGGGGAGTCTGCTTCTCCCTTTCACTCTCCCTCTGTGCGCGCTCTCTCTCTCTCTCTCAAATGAATAAATAAAATCTTTAAAAATAAATAAATAAACATTATTCTAAGCACTAGAGACAGTGGTGAACAAAACAGGCAAGTGTTGTTGGTGGTATTGTGCCATGGAGACAAACAAGAAACAAATAGGTAAACAAGAAAATCAGAATTGCTGATAGTGGTGGGGGCCGCGGATGAAATGTGCTGAGGAGGAGTCTGTGTATTTGGAATCGTCTGGGAAAAGCTCTCTGAGGAGGTTGAAGTGATGACCCATAAGGTTTAGGCAGGATGGGGAATGAAGAAAGACCCCAGAGCCTGGTGGATAAGGAGGCTGAAAGTCTTGAGGGGGTCAACGAGAATGAAAACGCTAGGAGCCTGGACAGCTAAGGTTAGAGCAGAGTATATATTATATGGTTCCAGAGGTTGCACAGTTCCTGACAATTAGCTTGAAGGAATGACACGGGGGCTCTGTTGCTTCTCAGAATGGCAACTTAGGTCTAAAGCTAAGTACAAACATACTGAGAGCCCCCCATTTTACGTTCAGAGAAATTTCCAGTTAACGAGCAGTTATCTCTCCTTCAGGCTTTCTGGGAGGCATCCTCGCAAACAGAAGACTAACAAAATAGACGGAGGCCAACAACCATGACACCAGCTGTCAGTCACATGGGTCTGCCTCCTTTTCACCCTCACACAAAAGCTCCACATGTCCCTGCCCAGTGCGGTGGTGGGGGGGTGCGGGGGAGAAAACACAGGAAAAAAGACCACACACTTCCCTCCAGTCTAAACCGGGTGTTACAGACCAAATGCTTTGTCCCCCCCAAATCTGTATGTTGAAACCCTACCTCCCAATGGGATGTACTGGGGTTGGGGTCTTTGGGAGGTAATTAGATGAGGTCATGAGGGTGGAGCCCTCATGAATGGGATGAGCACCCTTACAAGAGTTGCCAGAGAGCTTGCTTCCCCTCTGACCTCTGCCATGTGAGGATACAAATGTCAGCATCTGCAACCCAGAAGAGGGTTCTCACTAGATCCTGATCATGCTGGCATTCTGATCTTGGACTTTCAGTGTCCAGAACCGTGAGAAATAAATTTCTGTTGTTTATAAGCCCAGTCTACGAAACTCTGTCATAGCAGCCTGAATGGACGACGATACTGGCACTAGAGTGACAGGCTGGTAGGAAGGAGGCCTTTAAATCATAGAGAAAGATTAGAAAGGAGAGGACTAGAATCAGCTTACTAAGGCCTGAGCACACAGTTGTGAGTCATGCTGAGAAAGTCGGCTCTCCAGTAATAACACTTTCAGGAGAAGAATTTGTATTTTATGTCTATACCCCAACAAGTTGAGACGCCATAAAAACTTGTTTTGTGGACTTAAGACAGGGTGACTGAAGAAGAGCTTGCTTATTCATTCATTCAACACACATTTATTGAGCACATGTGATGTGCTGAACTCAACTGTGGGGCCAAGGAGAAAGAGCTGAGAAAGACAGGCAAATGCCTTCCCTCAATGCACTTAGGTTCCAGTGGAGGAAAGAAGCCAACACAAATATGCATGGACATTATAACTGTGATTGTAAAGTGTGCACAGCATCAGGTTGAGAGCGATATTGTGGGTAGGGAGAGGAAGGGACTATTCTAGACAAAGAGATCAGGGAGGGCTCTCTGGGGCATTATCATTTGAACAGGAGCTGAACAGACTAAGGAGCATGCCCGGTGGATGTCTGGAGGGGCTCACCAGGCAGAGGCTATGAGGAGGGAATGAGCTTGGTAGAGTCAGAGGATTCCAGTATGATGGGAGCAAGCGGGACATGGTAGGAGATGAAACGGAGATGAGCGGGGGTCAACCCTAGAGGGCTTTGGACTTTAGTCTCAGTGTGATTTCTTGGGTAACTGAGTGGAAAATTGACTATGGGGGCAAGAGGAGAAAGCAGAAGCTGATTTATGAGGTTGTACATTGCAGCCCAGGTAAAAGACTGTGGTGGCTGGGTGTAGGTGGAAGCAGTGGAGGCAGAAGAAGGAGGGGTCAGCTTTGGGATATATTTGGATGGTAGGTCCTACCAGGTTCTCGGTCTGTTGTGGAAGAAAAGGAGCCAAGAGCCTAGGATGAAGGGTGGATTCTTCATACCTGAGATGAAAAGATTGACAGTGAGCCCAGAGGCTCCCCAAAAGAAGGGAGTGACCAGAAGGTATTGTGGAGGAGTAAAAATCTGCACGTTACTCAGGGAGCAAGGAGGACCCCAACCCAAATGAGAGTGTCACTTGAGAGGGAAGTTTTCAGTGAGAGCCAGGAAGTGGATGAAGCATCTGTGACGAGATTAAGAGTGTATGTGAAGTTATTTGCAATTAAGTAAAGGTTGTGACGATTATCGTGGAAAAGGTTAGGAGGAGAGCAATCACATCTGGTTCAGGGAGAAGGAAAGAGAGCCACAGGGGCTGGGATTCTAGAGAGGGTGGTGACTGGAGGACATTTCTCTGTTCGGATGAAAAACATGGATGAGTCATGGGGAAAATAACTGGCCTAGAAATTTTCACAGCACTGGGCCTGGAAGTCTGATGGATGGAGGTCTCTGGAGGAATGAAGGACTTGGGCCGCCCTGGAACAAGCCAGCTGCTCCTGGAAACCCTAGACCAGGTGGGCTGGCAACAAGATTGTTTGGTTCCCAGGAGCCGCAGGGAGCGCTGGAGATAGCATTAGCTCCAGACTGATGGGAGGCCTTTCTGGATGGAATCCTTTACAGCTTGTCTTAACTGTGACTCCCAGGGAATAAATCGAAAATGGCATCATTGATTTTAAAATAACTCTAGGTGAGATAGTTGCCTGTACTTTCTGTTTCCCTTTACTCGACTCCCACTCACTTCTCAACCCACAGGCATCTGATTTCCACCCATTGCATTTCACTCAAACAGGTCTGGCCAAGTACACTACTGGTCTTCATGTTGCTTGATCCTATCAGCATTTTCAGCCCCTATCTTATTTGACATTTCAGTCCTACTGACCAATACTTCTTTGTGAAACACTCTCTTCCTTTGGATTTCCACAGTGACGCCACTCTCTCTTAATCATGCTCCTACTTCTCTGGCCACTTATGTGTTCTGTCTCTAAAATCCTCATTTACTTAGCCCTTAAAATGTTGGGCTTCCCTAATCGTTGATTGTAGGCCTTCTACCTTTCTTATTTTATCTTATCTCTTTAGGCCATTTGTTCAGACCCATGGTTTCAACTGCCTGATATAGAAGACATATGAAAAATGCTATGAGTGTCCAGAGGTGTGCATGCCTGAGGCACGGGGGGAGATTACTTGAGTTGGGTCATTGCTACCCAGATGGTAAATTTAGCCCTTGGGCCGATAATGAAGCCCAAGGAGAGTATTTATAAAGAGAGAAAAGAGAATCCAAGCTAGAACTCTAGGAAAAATTATTCACTGGATTGGAAGATGAGTAAGCACCAGCAAATAAAAGTAATTGCTGTTCTCATTCATCACGATTACTATTATTCTACAAGTTAAGTGCTTGTTTGTACACTTCAAGACCCGTGTACATCACCTATGCATTAACTTTTTAATAGCATTTTCTACATTCCACCCAGATAATTCATGCCTACCTTTCTCTTAGTATACCACCAGGCTTTGTTTGGTTCATCAATTCAGTCCAGCATCGGTAATTTTTACTGATTGCTGTTAGGATGTATGGTGATATCTAAAGCACTATAATCCATCTCTATCCTTAGAGATTTTGATGGAGTATTGCAATAATCCTACAACTTGCTGTTGCTTTTCCGTCAGCATCAATTAGAAAAGACACCAAGGAACCATACGTTTGTCAATTATTTTATCAATGGAACAAGGATAGAAGCATCCTTTGCAAGTGCTCAACAATCATTATTTCATGCAACTAAAAGGAGTACATTCTACTTTTTTTCTAGAAAATAAAACACAATAGTTTTACAATTCACTTAATGGCAACTGGTAATCATCAAATTAGCAATGGTTATCTTCAAACGTTATTACACTAGCTGTACTGTCATTTCGCAAGGATGATTAGATACCTAGAGTTACAGACATTTCCCACATAAGATGCCTCATACAAATCAGACTTGGTTTATCACCAGCACTGATAAAACCAGACCTAGGGAAGAACTAGGTCTGGGGACACATGCATGGTTAATATAGCAAATGTTTAGCCTACCCCGATTATTACAAAATCAGGACAGCAAGAATATTCATGGAGTACATTCTACTTTTTAAAAAATCCACAATATAGTCAACTGACATGTATACACAAGGCAGTTATCTTCAAAGTGCTCATGGCAACCCTGCTGCTAAGCTTATTGATCTCCTTTAATGAATTACCTGCTTTGTTGATATCTGCACTCTTCAATTCCAAAGTCAACCACACATTTCCTCAATAGTCCACCTCTCCATTTCCATTTATTTGCAGACTGTCCACAGAGACAATCCACTAAAAAGAGGACAACACTCACCTTGGAACCAGAATGCTTGGGTCCAAGCTTTAACTTGTAATTTAATCAACTGTGCACAAAATCTGATTTCCCTCGTCTCTGTTTCTGTGTGAATTATCTTACACTCCTTCCTCATCTTTTCCAAACAAGCAGGTGGTAAAAGTAGTACCACTAGGAAAAGCTTTGGAAACCCAAAAACAGCCACTGTCCTTGCTCAGTGGAAAGTTTAAGAGACAGTGATCTGTTCTCAGTAGCTTTATGACGTGAACTATGAGGATCTGCCTCCCAGAAGCCACTATTAATTTATTACAAGTGCCTTTGCAAAATATTAGACACACTCAACTTCAGATCTGAACCTAAAGACATGTTCTATCCATCTGGATCCTCAAAATTATCCTGGAAGATAAGGAGGCAAGGGACCATTCTTCCCATTTTGCAAATGAGGAAAGGGAGGCTTGAGTCTTAGCAAACTGACCAAGATCACACAGCCAGAAAAGGGCCAAACTCGAACTTGGTTTTTCAACTTTTCTAATTCCTAGTTGTTCACCTTGCAACACCTTTATCAGGAAGGAACAAGGCAGTGCACAAATCCTTTTTCAGTGCAGGAAAGACAATTTAATAACCCAAGAGATTTAATGTACCTTCAGAAAGATTCACTTCTCCCCTACTTACACTGAAAGAGTCAGGTTGATTCTACATTCTCATAAATTGATTTAAAACAATCAGGAGAAGGCTCATTAAGCTTCACCTACACAACAAAATAAAATACTTGGCATTCATGCGTAACTTCACATTTTATAGATACTGACAAGGAGCTATCAAGAATTTATTTCATAGATGGCTATTAGAATTATTTCACAACACAGAACACCCAGACAGGCTTACTTTTTATTGGAAAGAGAGGTTTTAAAGGTCAACTTAACAATACCACTATGTGAGAGCTCCCAGCCTCAGTCTGGTGGGACACATTCCTGAAGTCTTGCACATTTAATTTACAATGAGCTTCAGTAAATTGTACTCTTTAGTTGTCTCACGTGATAGAGGTCACGCACACATGCCGCAGTTTAGCTGCAGACAGACACTATACGGTGCATTCTAGTCATTTCCAGCTCAAGACACAGAAAACTCCCAACTCCTACGGTAATTAGATGTTGACAATCTCTTTGACTCGGTGAAATGAAATGCTATCGAGCCCAGTTTAAATTCTTCTTAAGTTTTCAGGGAGGGTGAGTGATTCCAGAGCAGCTTTTGCAGGTATACGTCTGCATGAATAAGACACTAGATGGCCTAACCACAACCATGATGTCAGATTTGAGACAAGAGGATTTTGTACTCTGCAAAGTAGCATGGACCAAGAGAGCCACGCACACAAGCTCTTCACACATGTCTCACCAGATCGTGGCTTGGCTGCACTAGCTACTTTTTATGAGTGTTCAGTTCATCAATAAATGGAACAGAAGATCCGAGCCTACCTTTTTAATTATAAAATCCTTCTTCTCTCTCCTCCACAATCAGACTTCTACTCATTTCAGCCCTGAAAAAGAATGTCATCATCACAATTCCTAGTAGCTTGCTTCTGTTTCCGCCTCAGTAGATACCCTGTAGATGGGAAGTCGCGTAACAGCTTTGCATCCCATCAAGTTGCCTTCACCCGGAAACAGCTGCAAAGCTTATCTAATTAAGCCCCAGCGCCAAACTGTGAGCTTGTGCATCAATCATTAATATTGTATTTTGGATCACTTTAAATTCTGACTGAGGGTACGTGGCTCCCCACACACTGGTCGCTGAAGGAGAGTTTTCAAATAATCTTTAAGTGGCACTGAAAAAATAAAACAAGCCGCCTGCTGTTTGACGAGAACTCTACTACCCTGCTGCACCCTGATTAGCTGTTAATACTAATTGAGAGATGAATATTGCTTATTCCAAAATGCTAAAGATTTTTTCTTATTATTATGAAAAGGAAAAGGCAGTTCTTCTTGCCTCAGAAACATGGCTCCTTGCCCAAATTTTAAACAGCGCCAAAAGAATGGTGTTTCTGTGTCTCTCGTCTACAGTGTGTGGAGTCATTATACTGAATCACTCCTTTACTCTGTGGGGCCATCCACAAGTTAGTGAACTGTGATCTCCACGTGGGATTTGCACATTCATACCCTACATCTGGAACATGGAAATGGTCTTCGCAGAGATCTGATAGCCCAGAAATATTTATGTAAATCTCTGTCCTGCTAAGGCACACGTTGATGCACTTGGGTTCAAGCTCATAAACCAAGAGGAACAGTTTCCTACAATTGCTATCCTAATAGACTAAAGCCAACAGGCTAAGCCAAATGGGACAATTTAGACAAAGAGAGACTGGCAAAACCAAATGAATGTCTGCTTCCTTCTAGCATTCTAGGAAAAATACCAAGCAGCTGTGCCAAAGCATACTGCTCTTCTTTGTTAGGAAAAACACTCTGACCCACTTGAAATCAGGGGATGCAGTCAGCACCAGGTTCAGTAAATCTGTATGTAAGACAGACTTCCTAACGAGGCACGCTTGACTGCAGAAACACAACACACACCTAGCTCAGCACAAACACAGCTTAAAAATCATAAGGACATAGAACAAAGCATGGGAACCATGAGGTTCTCATTCCTATAAGCCGAGATGCCTGGGCCTTTGCCAGGGTACTGCCTGGCACTCGGCCACATCATCTTCAGAGTGATGGGAAGTCTTGGAGAATACAAATAAGAGAAAGAGGATGATTCAAGAGTAGCAAAAATATAAGGAAAAGACAGAGGCTTAGGATGGCATAGTGCAGAAAAGAGAAGACTGAAAGACATCAACAGTCTGAAAGCCCATATGAAAGACCCTAGTGATGATTAGAGGCATCCCCTGAGTCTAATTAACACAGATAGGGCATCGGGATTAGGACTGTCAATTTAGCTAAGCTAAAACTACATTTCCCAGAATTCCTCTGTGTGTGTGTGTGTGTGTGTGTGTGTGTGTGTGTGTGTGTGTGTCTGTATAATTCTGTGGGGAGAGTAAGAGTCATTCTGCAGGTGATTTGGAAGATGGTAGTGACGTAGAAGCCATATTGCTTTGAAGGCTTTGAAGATCAGAGCTGGGCTGGAAGCATTATTGATCTGCCTGCTTACCTCGCTGGCCTACAGCAACTCTAGCTGCTGCTGACTGGGGAGTCACCTTCAACTTCTGTGACTCTGTGGTCAGGAGAGTGTTTAGCTTGTTGACAAAGGGTGCCAGCTGCTCCTGGTCAACACCCCCATCATCAAAGTTGGAGGTTAGAAGGCTATGAGAGACCAACACAGATTCCAGTCCATCCTCCTGGATCCCAGCTAGTACCCGTGGCTCCCAGCTCAACCTTGCCTTCCCCACGTAACATCCATCTTCCCTCCCAGCCCCTAATCCTACCCACACTCCTATCAGTGGGGCTAGTGACCACACTCAGAAAGAAGAGTAATTTTCTTTGGCTTGTAGTGGTTTAACTACAACATTTTAGGTAGCTCTCTGTGCAGCTCTGTAGGGATTGGGGCTTGGAAATTCATGCTCAGGGCTTCGTGAGTAATAAACGGTCTCTGATCCAGAGACCTCATGTTTGCTTCCTGTTGGTATATTTATAATTGTGGCAGGCTGACCTGTTAACTTGTAAAGAAGGGTGAAATCTCACACTCTTCTCAGTTTCAAACAACATTTCCTACATAGATTCCCATAATGTCCACATCTTTAACCCCTTCTTTGATAATGAGACATACTCCAGCAGAGAAATTACCCCCTCCTTGATTCCTCTACTTTCTAAGTAAGGCAGAACAAGAATGTGCCAAAGTCTCTGCTTTTACTAGAATGCATTTCCCAGAGGTGTCTGGAAAATGGAAGACTGCCATTTGTGTTTTGCTTTTCCTCTGTGCCATTTCTACAATCCACATGAGAAAAGAACCCCCTGTATCTTTCTTCCAGAAAGGTCTTCCACAGTGCCCTACCAGCATAACATCACTCCTCACTAACTGTTCTGCAACAATGCAAAGTGCATCTCAGGTGAGCATGGATGGATTCTGAATCCAGTCTTGTCACCTACCATCTCGGTAACTTGGACAAGCTGTGTGACATTTCTGGACCCCATTTTTCTCATATACAAATCTGAGGAACGCCTGTGTGGCTTAGTCGGTTGGGCATCCATCTCTTGGTTTTGGCTCAGCTCATGATCTTGGGGTTGTGAGATCAAGCCCCGCATCGGGCTCTGTACTCAGCAGGGAGTCTGCTCCAGGATTCTCTCTCTCCCTCTGCCCCTCCCCCTGCTTGCTTGCTCTCTCTCTCTAAAATAAATAATCTTTTTTTAAAAAAAGAAAATTTGAGATAATGTTTGTTCTGCCTACTTACAGGGTGTGAGCATCCAATGAAATGATGTATGTGCAAATGGGGCCATAAATGTAAAGGGCTACAGGAACTTACTCAAGTTACTGTAAAAAGAATCTTGCTTTAGTTAAGCTCTATATGTGGAGTCTCTGCTCAATTATCATTGGTATACTTTGGCCCATATGCTGGTGATGGGCTTCTATGCTGGGACAGTCCCTGCCCTTCTGCCTCCCCATTTTCAAGAGTCCACTATTTCCCTACCAAATCCTCTAGTTTCCCCCCACTACAGGACAGAACCTAACTCTGAATCTTAACTATCATGCCCAGGGCCTTCAGACCCTACTAGTTCTTGTTAGTTGAACACTGGATCTTGGATCCCAAATGTCCATCTCGGGTCAGCATTAGAGGTAATATCCTTTCTCACTTTCCATCTATATCAGTTACACTAATGGCCTTAATTCTTTGCCTGTCCCTATATCCTTACCTTTTAGTAGGCAGGGTATAATTTCCCAACTCTGGACTTAGTATGCGATTCATTTTGGTTAATGGGATGTTAGCCAGTGTAGCACAGAGTCTTGAACATTTCTGAACCCCAGTGAAAAGCACTCGCATGTTGGTGCTTGCTTGCCCTCCATCACTTGCTACCAGTATGAGAATGTAATCAGGCTAGGCTGCTGGAAGACAAGAGACATACGGAGCAGGGCTAAGTTGCTCCAGTGATCACAGCAAAGGGTGTCCTAGAACAGCTGACAGTCAACCAACTTGCAGATATACAAGCCCACCCAAGAACCTACATGCTTAAGTAATAAACACATTATTTTAAGCCATGAGTTTTGGGCTGATGGTTGTGTATCATCACCAGGGCAATAAATAACTGACTCAGAAACTGTTAGACAGGTGCATAGGTATTGCTATAACCCAAGCCCAAAGTATGTGGCATTGGTTTGTGACTATTTGGTAAGTAGAGCCTAGAAAAATGGAAATAAAACTGCTGTAGAAACCTAGAAAAAGTGGTAAGAAAACTATTTTAGGAGGATGGGAAGTTGGGTGACTCATGTTATCCTAGTGGCAAACCGTGTAATGTAAGACAGATAATGCTCCTGATGAAATTCTAGACTTGAGCAAAGAAAGTTGAAGGCTGAATACTAACAGTGTCAGCTGTTTCTAACTAGCTGTATATAATGAAGAATTACAAGGAAGAGGTGAACTCAGAAAATAACTGAACAACTTGGGAGATGAACTCACAATATAGATGTGCCACAACCTGCTAGTTTGGAAAATAAAACTGATTTTCATCTCTAACCTTTCAAGACAGAAAAGATTCTCAAATTAAGACATGACCATGGGTAAAGACCAAATTAAGGGTGTGTCTGTGAGACCTTTTGTTGAGACTTCTTGGATAATTAAAGTGGTGCCTTGCAGACCCACAAAGCTCAACAAATGGGCTTTCAAGATTCTTTTTTTCTTTTTTGGGGGGGTTGGGTAGGGCCACAGGCAAAGGAGAGGGAGAATCTCAAGCAGGCTCCATGCCCATCATGGAGCCCTACATGGGGCTCGATCTCACAACCCTGAGATCATGACCTGAGCCAAAATCAAGAGTTAGATGCTTCAACCAACTGAGCCACCCAGGCAGTGCTCAAGATTCTTAAGGGCATTGTCCCACAGCAATATAAAATACAGAAAACATCAAGGATTACATAGAGAGAGAAGCACATCTCCAAAAAATTGTGGATTTCGTTTTTAATACATAGAGTAACCTCAAAGGAACTAAGACTGTTCAAGATATAAGAAGCAGGTTGAGAAAGTTGTTCAAAGGGTACATCTTCCAATCCCTTTTCAGAAACAGCCAAGAAGGAAAACAAAAATGAGGACATCTTGGACAGCAGAGATGAGAGCTGTGGAGAACCACTCTTAGAAAGCAGAACTAGGTCCTATCAAGGCACATGCCTCACTCCCAAAGCATGTTTGGCCTTGTGACTTACCTTGGCCAGTGGATACTAACAGGTATGATGCAAATAGAGTCCTGAAAAGTGCTTGTGCATTGTTGCTTACTCACTCCTGCCCTCTGCTATCATCAGGAGAGTGTGCCATGGGTCAGCCTGAAGCAAGATTAAACATCTATGGAGCAGAATGGAGCTGCCCCAGTCATCCCAGCTAAAATCATTCCAGATCAACTGACAGCTAGTCAAACACCCCGATACACGAGCAATAAATTCTTACTATTTTAAAGCCACTGAGTTTTGGAGTGGTTTCTTGTGCAGCAAGATTCTGAAATAAATAACTGATACACCATCCTTCTTCATTCGATCTATTTGCCTTCCATTGGCCAAAGTTCCAATGTGCCTCCTACTTGGAGTCACTCTTTTCTATTATTTTCATTGTCATCCTCCCTTCTATTCTCAGGAATTTTGTTACAGACTTATACATGCTTCCTACAGAGCCCTACCTATGCCACCCTCCGGTTATTACAGATGTTTCTATAATCAAGGTACACCCCTCCCTGGGGCATCTACCTCTGCCACCACATACCAAGTATGTACTCCGTCCTAGGTAGCTGAGGGCCCTTGAGCATGTTGGTGAAACTCTCTAGGTCTCATTTTCCTCATCTGTAAAATGAGATTAGAGTATGGCCAGATACAATTTACATTTATACAGCACTTCCTATGTATCATGTTAAATGTGTTTTTATATGTCATTTAGTGTCTTAAACAGGATGTGGTAGATGCTGTTATTTCCATTTTACAGATGAGGAAATACACGGGATGAAGCTTCCCCAGATTTCCCAAAGTCATCTAGTAGGCAAGAAGGTGGGTTAAAGTCTTCTCAGCCTTAGAGGGAAGGAAAGGGAGAAGAGAGAAGGGAAGGAAGGAAGGGAAGGAGGGAGGGAGGGAGGCAGGGAGGGAGGGAGGAAGGAAGGAAGGAAGGGAGGAAGGGAGGGAGGAAGGGAGGGAGGAAGGGAGGGAGGAAAAGAGGGAGGGAGGGAGGAAGGGAGGGAGGGAGGGAGGGAGGGAGGGAGGGAGGGAGGGAGGGAAACCAAACCTGGAACAGTAACAGCAACCAAAAAAAACTGGGAAGTGCTTCAGTAGGAAAGAAACCTAAATTTAGTTTATTCTGCTCAGAATTAAGGACAATTTGTCATATTCGGCAGTAAGGACTCTAATATGCTTGAAATTTAATAGAAACAGCCTTGCATATAAGTGACCACTTTCTGTGATCAGGAATTTGTCCTCTGTACACTTTTACCCCACTACTAATAACTGGCACTCTGAAGAGTTGGCAAACAAGTCCTTTATACCAAGCACTGCTCTTTTACTTGATTGTTCATTCAACACAAACATTTATTGATGGATGCCCGTGTGCCGGGCACTGTGCACTCGCTTTGCCAGGCACGCAGCCTAGAGCCAGACAGTCTGGTATCTGAGCTTTGAAGGCCAAGAACCAAACAGTTATATCTGGCATTTTCTAATTAAGTAATTTAACTTTTATGCAATAATGGCAGGGTCTTGAAATACAATGCAAATGCTGACAAGCTGACTGGACTCGAAGAGAAGTTGCTGGGAGATTTCCCACAAGGCCAGGCTCTCAGACTAGATGATTCCCGAATCTAACGTGTTCACTCCCGTGAAGCTGGGCACCAAGCATGATGCTTGGCCCACAGTTGGCAGCTGTTCTTCCCCACTTGCTATGCATTTGAATCTTCCAGGGAACTCCAAAAACAGAGGTGCCCAACTAGCCTCTCTTCCCAGGAGATGCTCATCCGGGGGGTGGGGGTCATCTGTGGTGTTTCAAGCTCTGCAGGTGATTCTTATATGCAGCCAATGGTGAGAACCAGTCAGTGTGAACCCTATGCATATTTTTCAAGGTATGAAAAATGAATGAGCAGATATTATTAAAGGAAAGGGGTTCCAGACTCTTAAAACCATTTGGTACACTGCTGGGTATAAAGTCTAAAAGCAAGAGAGGAATAGGAGGGAATGTAGAATTACGTATAGCATAACGTTCAGGGAGAACCACATGTACTATAATAGGGTGAACATCTTACAGAAAGAGGGCAGAAACCTGGAGGATGCTTTTAACACCAAAACATTTCCTAGGCCCTTTTAAGCTCGTATTTATACTTTATTATCCTTTACGAAGAAAATACATAAAAGACAAACCCCTATGAATTTGTTAATGCTTTTAAATAATTTGAATTAGTTAATTTTAAGTGCTACTTATATTCGAAAAATACTAATCCATACATATCCAAGACATCATTCAGCTTACAGGCGTGGTTAGTAGCTATATGGATTCGGGAAGGAACTCCGTGACTCACTGGAATTCGTGGTCTGCAAATCAGGAATCTCAGGACAGAGAGCACCTATCAGCAATAAGACTAGAAGGAAATGTTTATGCACTTTGAGAAAGGTGAGGTGAAATTAGACCAGTTAGTAGTAGGCAGCATCTTAGATTTCTACATGGCAGCAAAATAATTCATTAGGACCAAATGCAAAATTTGGGTTTTGTTGTTTTTTTTTTTATAAGTTACCATTCCATAAAATAGGTAATTTTGGTATACCAAAGAAAAAGAAAGAAATTAGATAAGGCTGTGAGCAATAAAAAATGATTCAGAGAACATCTGAGGTAGAACAACTCTGTAATATTTTCTCACCATAGGATCAAATTTAACATAATAATATCAGGACAGACATGACCAGGGAGAGAAAAACCATTTGATTATTCAATTTTTGGGAAAGTTGCTATTATAAAATAACAGCATTGGTTAGGGAAATAATATCAAATGCATAGCTGAAAAAAGTAAAAAAGAAAAAAGTCCCATAAGAAGTCAAAAGATCATTTTAAAAAACTTATTGAAAGTCCAGGAGAAAAATGTACACCCAAGATCAAGGTCAAAAGGTGGTTCTTAAATAGAAAGCATTGTGATTAAAAAAGCAAAGTAAAAGGGACTGTCATAGAAAAAGTAAAAGGCATCTTACTGAATGGATGCACTGCTGATACATGCAGGTCACAGAAGTTCATGATATAGAAACAGAACTGTTGCTCTGACTTCTCTTGTCTTCATGCTTTGCCATATGACCCTGAGCTGTTCTCAGGAAATCATTAGGCTCAAGAAATGAACAAGGTGGTGAGATTTTGGATTCAACCATACCCAAGGGTCACATACCACAATTCTACCTTTTTTCCCCCACACACTTCCCAATGTTATTGGCCATTTGACATGGATTACTTCACTTAAAGGAGCATATCTAATCTCCTGTAATATATTCCTATGTATACGGAATCCAAATCACCACTAACCCCAAGTAACAGAATTGTCTCTCTTTTCTTTCTTTTTTTTTTTTTTTGTTTTTTGTTTTTAAGAGAGAGAGAGAGCACACGAGCCAGAGGGATGGCAGAAAGAGAGACAGAGAGAATCGCAAGTAGGCTCCAAGCCCAGTGTGGAGCCCGCTGCAAAAGCCCAACACAGGCAGACACAGGGCCAGATCCCACAACCCTGAGATCATGACCGGAGCTGAAATCAAGAGTCCGAAGTCCAACTGACTGAGCCACCCAGGCACCTCGCGTCCTCATTTTCTATCCAGCAACATTTCCCAAAGTCTAGTGCTCTGAATGTTGGTCAAAATGGTCCTCAACAAAAGAGGGCTCTGTGATGAGATAATTAGGATTTGTAAAGATGCTCAGAAATCCTATGTTTACTGCATCTGTTTAGCTTTGTTTATCCCATCATTTCCCAAATTTATTTGACCTCAGATCCCCTTTATCATGTAATATTTACTAAAATTCCATAGACATGATCTTCCCTAACAGGCAGTTTGGAAAACCTTACTCTAAGATACTCTGAAATCTACCCCTTCAGGCAACAAATACACTGAGCTCCCACTAGATGCCAGGAGCTGGTCAGTGTCTGGGATTCTGTGGTGGACGAGACAGGCATTGTGCCAGGGTCCTCATGGAACTTGTTTTCTAACAGAGAAAATGCAGTGCACATGTAATCCAACATATATTCCTCATCATTTCTGGTGGTGCTGAGTGCTATCAGAAAAAGAAACAAAACCCAGTCTGGGACTAGAAATTGGTTAAAATGGGGGTGGCATGTAACCAGGTGGGACAGTCAGGAAAGGCTTTTTCCAGAGGTCATGTTTCAGAGTATGTCCACTTGTTGTTTTTATACTCAATATATTTTTCTAATTGTTCGAAAATTAGTGATTGAAAAGTAGTAAGGCGAGATTAGTATTTTAGTAATTTCCTATTAATAAAAAAAAGTCAATTAAACTGAGCACTTAGCCCCCATCTATTCCACTCAAATAACCATGTATTACATATGGGTCAGAAAGTTGTATCTCTCGGGATCTCACACCCCATTCTCAGAGCAGGTACATCTCTGGGGCACACCATTAAGTGGCTCACTGGGGTTTCTCACACAACTCAGAAGAAGTCCATCCACTTTCTGGGTGAGCACTGCGATAATTCTGCCCTTTATCCTTCTCTGAACAATGGACACACATAGTCAGACACCAAGAAACTTCTGTATGGCAAACTGACACAGGATAATCATCTTAGTGGCTTGTAATGAAGGAGAGAGATAATGCTGGGGAGTCAAATCTGGCAGGACTTAAACTACAAACCAGTGTTCACTAGCCTACGTGCCCACTGACTGCTCATCGAAATGCCTCTGACACTCCTTCCACAACATGGAAGCTGCAGAGATGCTTTTGTACTAAGGTAGTCTTTAATGAAATATTTCCTTCCCACAGCAACAAACCTCTTCAATCCAGGAAAGTGCTTTTAATAAGTGCTTTTGATAAATGATCTCCATAATGATCATTGTGTTTTCGGTTCAATGGTGTTAAGTAACAAAGTTTCCCCCAAAAATGCCTCTAAAAGATAAAAAGACACTAATTCAAAAGGAGACTGTTGTTTTTAATTCCAACATGTTTCTGAGAAATCCACTTAAACATTTGCAATAGCAGTGAAAAATCCTTAAATGGTTGAGGGAAAATTTCCCTCTTATTGTGTTTTGAGTAGTCAAATTGCACCCGGTGTTATAAAACGAAAGTGATTTGTTGCTAAGCAATTCCAAGAATCATCCCAAATCAGGTTTTTGCCAGATTGATGAAAGTGTTCCCCCTTTAATTTGTTTTCTTCACTAGAACGCCATTTTTGTTGAGCAACAAAATATGTGAACTGATCATATGAGAGTAGAATTTTGTGTGGCAATAAGGAAATCTTACCTCAACACTGACTAATATTTAATGACATGCATAATTATTGTTAGGATGCATGAAAATCAGATATAAGACAATGATTGCACTTGGCATTATGCTAACACTACAGGTAAAATAGCTCTGAGATCAGCCTGGAAGAAGAAAGAAGGGGAAGAAACTGTGATTTGCCTCCAGAAACGCTGAGATTCATGGTTCAAGGCCCCAGCTGTTGGGTCTCCCTGACTTGAGAAATGGTAGCATTATTGGCCTGTGTCTCCAAGGAGAGCACTGAAGGAGGCCGCATTCCATTGGTTTGTAAGTTTTTATATATTTGTTAAGGGTTAATCGTGTAATTGATAGTTATTGTTGATAGTGAGAAATTCACACCCTTCGTGTTACTTACTAACAAAGTAAACAGGTATTTAATCATGCTCAATTCAAAGGGAATAAAGACGACTCTAAGGGAAGTATTATCAGTATGTGAGTACTTACGGAGCCTTAGTATTCTTCACTATCTGCAAAGTTCACGTATTGATTTGAGGATGTAGACATCAAGATTCATGCAAACTAATAAAGATATATGTACACAGAGGGCAGCCTCCAATCTTTAAACTAAGTATAAAGCTCTTATAAATTTACAGTGTAATATCGTTCCTACTGTGTATATGTTGATGTAAATATCTTCAATAAATGGTCGACGGGTCAGAAGTCCACTCCTGTTGAGATTTTGCTTGGTGACAATACAAATGAACGATGGTGGGCCACTTCACCGTTCTAAAGACAGTGAAGCTCTCAGACAGGCTCTCACACTGGCTTTCAGTTGGATTTGGGTTTTAACTCCTAGTGTCTAGGAGCAATAAAGGAAAACTAGAGCAGAACATTTCCGAGCAGAACATGGGGATTTAATGTACAAGAATAACATTTAAGGGAAGAGGAGGAAAGAGGAGTGAAAATGAACTTTCCCGTGCTCTTCTCTGTGAGAAGTCCCCTTGTAATTATGCATGTTTCTTAATTAAAATCACATATTCGTGTTTTGCATTTTCAGTTGGCCTTGTATAATTAAAACTGCATCACATCTGATGTATTTATAATTATAGCTAAATGGTTATGTTAATGTTCATCTATTCCATGCTGAAAAACAACAAAAACATGACGAACATTTCTGTAAATTATTTCTTACAGGAAATTCAGTCTCCAGATGTAAAGGCCCAACGACCATGTATCTTGAAAACAAAATATCTTTGAGATCAATAGTCACAGCTTTAAGTGTGAAATCCAGAAATCCTGATGCTTGCAAAAGCACAAATCCAAACTGCTTTTAAGAGATAATCTATAGAAGAAGAAAAATAAAATGAATCATACAAGGTCTAATTAAGGTCTTATAGAAGATCTCTCACTCACCTAAAAGAATTAACAGGAGACAATCGTTATCTCCTCAGCCTATAATCACTGAGCTTTAAATCCCCAAGGCTTTCCATTAAAAAAAAATTATAATGTTACAAGATCAGTGCTTTCTCTTCTGAATTTAAAAACCATGACTAAATTGAATGCCCGTCGTTAAATCTTCACTGAAAAATTCTTTCTTAATTTTTCCCAGTAATCACAAAAATGAAAGCACTGTAGGATATAAAAGTTTGTGTTAGAAATAGTAACACAAGGCTTTGGACCTAAGGCTTGGCTGTTTGGCAACATTACAGATGAAGATGCCCCGAGCAGACATTCAGCACTTAGATATTCTTGTGGGTTGAATCGTATCTTTCAAAAATGATATGTGGAAGTCCTAACCCCTGGAATCTCAAAATGTGACCTTATTTGGAAAGGGGGGGTCACTAAAATATAATAGTTAAATTAAGATGAAGTCATACTGGAGTAAGGTAGAAACTTAATCCAATGTGACTGGTGCCTTTATAAGAAGAGGGGAAATTTGGACACAGAGACCTACAGGGGGAAGACCCGTGAAGAGGGAGGCAGAGATTTGTGTCACGTGTCCCCAAGCTGAGGAATGCCAAGGATTGCCAGCTCCACCAGAAGCCAAGAGAGAAGCACAGAACAGGTCCCAGTTCGGAGCCTCCAGTAGGAGCCAAGCCTTTCCACATCCTGATTTCAGACTTCTGGCCTCTGGAACTGTGAAAGAATCAACTTCTGTTGTTTTAAGTCTTTCTGAAGACAGCCCTAGGAAACTAATACAGATGTCTACAAAGCGTGGAAGCTTATCTTCCCAGAATTTCAACTTGTATCCACATTCTACAAGCTTTATTAACCAATAGTTTGCTTTTTTATAAATTCAAGGAAAAAGCTTGGGTTCTGGGAGCCTTAGCAGCCACCTTTCTTTCCTTTGTTCTCAAAGAAACAGGAGAAAGGAAAATGTTCTCCCTGCGGAGTTTATCCTCCAGCGCTAGAATCATTCATGGTATCTGCCTAAAAGGTCTGTAGTTTGAACCACAGGAGCTAAGACCTGCTGTCTGAGGTGGCAATGGACCCTGGGTCTCCTCTCCCTCACGCTGGAGGCCATAAGGTACAGCCACTCGACAGGGTAATGAACCTAAGCGTCGGGGTGCCTTTTCAGGCTCACATACCAAGTCTGAGGGAAACTGTCTCATAAACTGGTAAGGAGAACAAGGAAAAGAAAATCTTTAAAATGAGTATGCCTGTTCACAGATATTAATGCAAAAACATGCATACTAAGAACATGATCTGGAACCACAAACCCAAAAGAACCACATACCTTATACTTGATTGCTCTACAGAAATCAACATGCCAGAGGCTCGGCTGGCCATCAGCACCTGTATTTTCTTCGTAAATGTAGTGCTGTGGATCACAGAGGGGCTGAATGTACAAGTCCATATTCTAACAAACCCTAAGCAAGGATGTTTATGATAAACAGAGACCTTGGGGAGAAGGTGGTAGGAATCACAGATTAAATTCCGTAGCTTTTTGTATTTTACAAAGCATTCTTGGTCAGTTCGCAGAATAGCTCTGTTAATTTCACTATTTTAGAGAGGTAGGTAGAAAGTTCAAGTTAAATGATTTGTCCAAGGGCACACAGGAAGTGTAACTCACGTCGGGTCTTCTAACTCCCTATCTCCTGCTGCAGATCCCTGGAAAAGAGATTCTCATTGTTCTTGTTGACCAAGTGACCATCCTGGGCCAGTGGCCTGGAGCAGACACTGCAGGCACAAGCATGGTGAGAGCAAACAAAGTGACTGGACCACTTGTCACCAGCTCACCTGCTCTTCCTCACATTATTATGTGGTCCTGTTACTATAACACCACTTTTTTTCTCACTAGATCACCAGTTTATTGCAAAAGAGTACACCTCAGGAACAGGCAGATGGAAGAGATGCACAGGGCAGAGTGTGTGGGAAGGGGAGCAGAGCTTCCATGCCCCCTCCAAGACCCCACTTTCCCTACACCTCAATGGGTTCACCAACCCGGAAGCTCTGTAACAACACTCCTGATCATGTCCTTTGTGGGGAATGTTTTTCATCATCACCACCAACAAACTGTTTTTCCTTGCTTACAGGAGAAGGCTTTATACTAAATTGTTTTCTTCTCAAAGTAAAGTTCTAAGGATCATCTAACAGAGGTGTTTCTAGGAAAGGGAAATTGCTGTTAGGGATGGCTCCAGCCCTACCGTGATGCCAGATGCCACCTGGGGTACCAGAAACTCCAGAGATCCACATACTCAAATTTGTCCTATAAACCATCCTATAAACCAAAAGTCTCAAACGTGATTGCTCTAAACATTATAAATTATAACACACCCTCTGAAATTATTTTGAAAAATTAGGTGCCACCTCGCACATGTTTAAGTTGACAAATGAACTTCTTTCTTCACTAGCTTAAATAATTGTAAAGAACATGATTTCTAGCAGATTGTAAATGCTGAAGCTTAAAAATGAAAACTATGGCATGTTTTTAAATATATGTAATGGAATCCAAGTTGCATAATGGTTTGAAAGCCACCCGTTGAGAGTCAGTGGTCTCTTCTTGTTGCTTCTGACCCTGGTGACAAAGGTATCCTGCAGAAGCCAGGGCCCTTCGTCACAGAGATGGACACTCAAACCTGGCTCAGGAATCAGAGAAGCTAAAAGAGGATCCAGGGGAAGGTAGGCTACCTGTAGGCCCAGCTACTGCCTCCCACCAACAAGGTGAATTAGGAGATCAGGAACAATGTGTTTGAAACACTAAATGGCTGCTACTTCCCTTTGGCCCTGCCGTCTTAACCAGAAACATACAGGATAGAGAATTCTGGGACATGTGGTTCAGCCTAGGCAAGTAGACACATTACAAAGCCACAGTCCTTGCTGGTCATGGAGTGCCAGCCCAGACATGAAGCGTATGCTGCCTGCTGTATCTTGAATAATGAAGTCTTCTGTCTCTGACCCAGGAGTCTTGTATCTTCCACCAGCATCCATAAAACTGTAGCCGGCTAACTCACTAGCTTGCAAGGACAGTAAAATCTCACAGCTCTTGACACCACTATTATCAATTTAATAGTACATGAATAAGCCTTCTAAACTTTCAGAAAAGTTTACATTTCTTTTTCTTTCTTTTATATCCATTTCCATTACTCTTCCTTTAGGTTGGTACCCCAATGTAATAAAGCTTAATGCTTAGAAGTCTTTTATTGATCATACCATTACTCTTTAGTCAACAAAAATATGTTGAGAAATTAAGTTTTAAAATTTTGCTTCATTTCCTATGATCATGATGTTCTAAGTCTTAAAAATCCTTCCATATTGTGTAATTATTAAAATTACTATTGGCAAACAACACATCAAAAATGTAAATGTATTTCAAATTTAAAAAATAATGAATAATTGTTAAAATAAAACTTTTATTGGAAATTAATTATCTATTAATGCAATACTGCTAAAAATTAATCCATTATACTACATATGCTGATGTTAACAAGAAGTTGAAAATATTAAACATTCTATAACGTGAAGTAAGATTAAGAATGAGCATACCTAGAATAAATATTTTATAATATAATGCGATAAAATAATTTTTAATTATCTAACTGAACACATCCTGAATCTAGAAGAAATTGCATAAACGTTTGACCCAAGGATTCTATGTAATGTATCCTATAAATTTTGGTAGTTCTAGAAGCATTCCAGTTATACTGAAAAGATTCTGCAACACTACCATACTGTTGGGCTGTTCAAAGGTCTCTTCTTTCCAGCTAATAAAACAGACTGAGGATGAATCTTAAGAATATACAAAAAGATTTGCTTACAGTTAAATATACAAGAAAGGTCATTTTTAGCACTCAATAGGTCTTACTTAAAGTGCACTTTGCTTTGTTCTTACAGAATCTTACACTCTTTGGCAGAAGGAAGGGAATGGAAAAGACAAAGTCTTTAAACAAAAATTGTCATAACTCTCACTATTCCTATAGTTGAACCAGAACATTCCAACCCAGGTCTAAAACACCAAATTTCACCCTCAATAGAAAAGTGATTAAGATAGAGAAATACAGAATCCCTAGGTTCAGAAGCCCTTCCTTAACATTTTAAAAGGCCTCCCATTATTGGAAGCCCAAGAGATCTTTACAACTTCCAACCCATGGGTAAGATTTGGGATGAGTTAGGGATCTGGTTTCCGTTTATCAATTGGAAGCACTCTTGTGAACTCAGACAACGGCTCCGGGAATGAGTTGTAGGAAACCTTTTTCCTATAAGCATCCAGGATCTAAACATGATTTCCCTGAAAATTTTCCATGCTCTTACACTCCTTGAAAAACATATTCCACACTGAGACCACGTCCATAAACCACCTCAGCCTTCCACCAAGAAGCTCCACTGTCGGGTGACAGAACTCAGGGGTAGGATGAGCAGAGTGAGATAAAATAGAACTAAGCAAGAATGTGCCGCCACCAGAAGGGCGGACACAATGGCTCTCAGTTGGCCAAGGATAGTCGTGAGCTATAAGTGCCAAGCGTTCCAGCAGCTGGAGTACAGGTGCACCTCTGGGTGGGGGTCTCAGTGGCACCCAATGCACACCCAGGCACTGGACTAAGGGTTGAGGATGCAAACATAAGACGCAGCCTATGCTTCCAGATGCACTCAAACAGAAGATATATACATGTAGATAAATAATTCCTCTTAGGTTTAACAACAATCACAACAAAAACAGTGCTCTTTCTGCCCTACTCTTTGAGAACGGGGAGCCTGTCTCTTATTTCATTCAATAAACATTTGTTTGCCCATCGTTAGCCAGGTACTCTACTCAAAACTAAGAAAGAATCATAAGGGAGGGGCGCCTGGGTGGCTCAGTCGTTGAGCGTCTGCCTTCGGCTCAGGTCGTGATCCCAGGGTCCTGGGATCGAGCCCCGCATTGGGCTCCCTGCTCGGCGGGGGGCCTGCTCCTCCCTCTCCCACTTCCCCTGCTTGTGTTCCCTCTCTCGCTGTGTCTCTCTCGGTCAAATAAATAAAATCTTAAAAAAAAAAAGGGAATCATAAGGGAAAGCAGATAAAAGAAGGAATCAAGGCAGCATGCATGTTGCAAGGAATGTTTACCATTTCCCTACAATTCCTGGCATAGTGTACATGCCTAACCAACATTTATTAACCCTTGTTTACTTACTTACTCATTTTTCCTGGTTTTTTTTATTGTGGTAAAATATTTTTAACAAAATTTACCATTTAAACCATTTTTCAGTTTACAATTCTTGCTTACTCCTTCTAAAAGCGGTGTTCTCTTCTACGAAGAGTTGAACACATGGCATGGTAATAGGAATCATACAACCCTGTCTTTCATCTTTGGGGGAAAAAATCCCTTAGGCTCTGGAGTCCTTAATACCAAAAAAAAAAAAAAATGTTTTCTGCAGTACTACCAGTTATGATATTTGGGCAAATATCTCAGTCATTCAGCATGTCCATTTTCAGAGGGAAAAAAATTAAATTGCCCTTCTCTGGGCTAACAACCTTGGCACTGCATTTTGATCCTCCAATCTCCATACATGCTATCCTCACAACGGATGGGGGTTCTGTTTGCTGAAAGAATATAAATAATTAAAATCTTGCGGGGAGCAGATTTTTACTTACAGGGCTCTATCGTAATTCATGTACCTGGTGGGAGTATGGCAAAATTACATGAGTTTATTAAAAAACAAAAATTGATGGTTTCAGCTTCCTTCCTTTGCCTCATGGAATGAGATCAAACAGCGGCTGCATAGAGGAAGAACTGTCAGTATTTAAAGAGCTATCACGGGAATGGGGAGGGAAGCTAACTAACATTTGGTGGAATGAGTTCTCAGATACGCAAGCTCCCCATTGTGCCCAGGGCTTCCTGGACATCACCACATCTTGGAGTTCAGATGTTCACGCTATGAAATGTTGCCAAGCCCAACCTTAGCCCTTGTTGGATGTTCTGTTTCATCATTCCCTTTTTATTTATGATTCCCCCACATTTCTTAAGATAAAAGCTTACACTGCAGAAACAGTCTAAAGCATACCCCCTACATACAAACTGATCTCCAGATTACCAGTGAAATTGCTGCCTTTGTATACTTATGGACTGATGTGATAACTGAAAATAACTTCCATTAGCACTATAAAAACTCCAGCTGATACCAAATGAATTTCATTTGATACCAGCAGAGAAAAATATTGGCTACTGAGATATTCTTTGTTCATGGTTATTTACAGTTAGCTAGAATCCATGTACAATTCAGCCAGCCAGAAGGTGCCAGATGATTTTCCTCACTCAAGGACCTTGTATGGAAGGTCTTCCACAAAAGACTGGCTCGTCTTCATTTATTGAAATCCGGGAACCATGCTTGTCACCCCTGGTCTACCACAATACATGGTAATATCTAGTAATTAAATTTTCTGGAGTAAGAAAGATGTAAAAAAATGTGTGAAAGATACGTAGTATCTGGAGTCTGACATTCCCCCCTCTACCCCAATGTCATTCTATTTTGTAAATTTTGGAAACAGTCAACAAAATGATCAGAATATCCCCCTAAACGGTACAACTGGACATTTTTTTAAATGTAAATATTTCAAATGTACATGTATCACCACGAAGAATTAAGGGCCAACATTTTGTTATTTCCTTCGGAACTTTTAATCTTTAAAGAAATATCACAGATACCCTTGAGGCCCCCCCTCTTGGCACTTCCCTTTTCCAGATGAAACTGTTACCTCAAAGTTGGTGCAAATACTGTCTATTTGCTATACTTTTAATACATATGCATGTATCATAAACAATTTTATGATCTTTAGGTAGCACATGTACCTATCTTTCCACAGACTGTTTTCTTCAACATTACAGATTTTTAAATTCTTTATTTTAAATTGTTTTTACATTTTAACAATTATATGTGCATAGTTCAGTGATATTAATCACATTCACAATGTTGTGTAACCATCACAGGTATCCATTTCCAGAACTTTTGCATCATCCCAGAGAGAAGCTCTGTCCCCATTAAACAATAACTCCTTCCTCCCAGCCACTGGCTGCCACATTCTACTTTCTGTCCCCATGAATCTGCCTGTTCTAGGTAGCTGGATGTCAAATGATATTTGTCCTTCAGTCTAGCTTATTCCACGTAGCAAATCAACATTAGGTTTTTTATGTCAACGCATATTGACACATACACACTAGGCCAGTCATCTTAAATATTGTATAGTATTCCAGTATATTAGAAACAATAATTTACCCATTACTCTAGAGATGGAAGTTGACATTTTGAACTTTTTTCTATAACAAAAGCAATGTTGCAGTGAATATCTAGGGAATTCACCCAGAAGTGGAAATGCTGGCTGTGTGCATCTTCAGCTTTAGCAGAGAGCTGCCAAATTACCCTCTAAAATCATTAAGTCGATTTACATTGCTACCAGCCCTGGATCCGAGTTCCTGTTTCCCCACAACCTTACTTGCTCTGACAGGTTTTCATTTAATTTTTGACGATCTGATTGGTGTGAAATGTTATATCAAATTTTTAACTGGCATTTTCCTAATTAGTAGTGAGGCTGAGAATTTTTCCCTGCTTATTAATCATTTCATATGTTGCTTTACATATGAAATGCTTGCTCATAGCCTTTTGGCTCTTTTATTTTTTTGTTGATTTCTAGAGAAGACAGATAGATACACAGATAAATACATATAGAGATGGAGATTCTGCAACCATTTGACTGCTATATAAACCAGATAACTTTGTTAGTCATCTCTATTATTTCTTTGTTTTCTAGCTCAATAATTTCTGATTCTATCTTTATTATATTTTCCCTTCAACTTTGATTTACTCTGTTTTTTCTTTGTCATTTTCTTGATTTGGACACATTTTTTCCAATTTTTCTCATTTTCTAATTTGTACATATTAAGCTACAAATATCTCCCTAAGTAAATGCTTTAGCTTGCCCATAAGCATTAATAGTACTTTAATTTAATTGAAAAGATTGTGTGATGTCCCTGCTGCTGAATTCTTTCTTGTAGCTCCTTCAGTGGAGGCCTGAAGGCAGGACACTTTTTTTCCTTTGTAGATCTGAAAGTGTCCGGATTTTTGCCTTAACTCTTGAATGAGTGAAATGATGCATCTTCTCCCTCAGTCTCTTAAAGACAATCTTCGGGCAGCTCTTGTTGCCATGGGGAAGCAGCTGTCAATTCTAAGCCATCAGTCTTCCTTCTCAGGGAGAGTATAAGATGTTCTCTTTGTCTTTGGTTTCTTACAGTTTACTTTCGATGCATCTGAAGTGACTTTTTTTTGTTATTATTATTCTCTTAGGACTTGTGGGTTCCTTCACTTTGAGAATGTGTATCTGTCCTCAATAGAATGTTCTCTACCATTGTGTCTCTCCTCCATTCTTATCCTGTCATTCAGGAATGTCTCTTAGGTCTACATTGGAGCTTGTTACTTACAAGTTCTCTTCCAAGCCTTATACATTGTCTTTCAAATTTTCAATCTCTTGATCTTTCTCCATTTACTTTCTGAATTTTTATTTGTTTTTTTCTTCCAAATCTACTTGTTCTTTGCTAAAATATCAAATTCCTATTTCTGTGATTTCTATTCCTTCCTTTAAATCTTCGATCCTTTCGAATACATTTATTTTAA
The DNA here is from genome assembly GCF_003265705.2 of Callorhinus ursinus. Classification (NCBI taxonomy): domain Eukaryota; kingdom Metazoa; phylum Chordata; class Mammalia; order Carnivora; family Otariidae; genus Callorhinus; species Callorhinus ursinus. Next base: position 5,794,033 of record NW_027397069.1, read on the forward strand.
ATTCTTTTTTATATTTTTCTTTTATCTTTTGTGTGGACTTGAAAATGCTCCCTTTATATTATGTCTGCTGACCCTCCCTCCTTTCTTCACGTAATTCGTAATTTTGGTTATGAATTCATATTCAGAGAAAATTCATTTCCATGGAAAATTCTTTTTCTAACACTGGTTAGAGAGGCAGTCCAAGCTACACTCAAATCAGTTAGATCAGAATCTCTGAGGGGTTGGGTCCAGGAATCGGTACTTTATTAAGCACTCTGGGTGATTTCAATGTGCAATTGAGGTTGACACCACTGCTTAGAGTGAGTATCAGCTGATATCTGCTTTCACTACCTTTGGTAAGGCATTTGCATTTAGCCTCTTCTCCTTGCTCCTAAATCTGTCTTCAATTTTGGCACCTGCTGATTTCTCTTTCTTATTTTCAAATTGGACACATTGTGGGAGAGATTTTTTTTTTTATTGTGGTAAAATATACATAACATAAAATTTGCCATTTTATCCATTTTTAAGCATAGAGTTCAGTGGCACTGAGTATATTCTCATTAATGGATAGCCATGATCCCTATCCATTTCCAGAACTTTTGCATTGTTCCAAACAGAAACTCTGTATCCATTAAACAAAAAACTTCCCATTTCCCTCTCTCCCTAGCCCCTGGTAACTTCTATTCCAGGTTCTGCCTCTATAGATGGAATCATAATATTTGTCCTATTATGTCTGGCTTATTTCACTAAGCATAATGTTTTCAAGGTCCATCCATGTTTATAGTATTTACTGGAACTTCTTTCTTTTTATGACTGAATAATATTCCATTATAAGTATATACCACATTTTGTTTATTTATTTGTTTGTTGATGAACACTAGGCTGTTTCCACCATTTGGCCATTGAAAATAATAATGCTATGAACACAGGTACACAAGTATTTGGTTGAGTGCCTGCTTACAATTCTTTTGGGTATATAACTAGAAATGGAATTGCTGGGTCATATTGTAATTCCATGTTTAACTTTCTGCAGAACTGCCAAGCTGTTTTCCACAGCGGCTACACCATTTTATATTCCTACCAGCAATGCACAAGAGTTCTACATCCTCATCAACAACATTTCTCATTTTTTGATAATTGCCATCATAATGGGTGTGAAATGGTTGGGGATATTTTTAATTGCTGCCATATTTTATCCAGCATCTCTGAGTGTCGTTGAGGAAGGGGCCTTTATTTTAGCCCAGACCTCCCAACTGGTCACAAGTTCACATTTAGCTCTTGAATTAAAATAACAGGAATCACTTCATTTAAAGGTCTTTAGCATAGGTTAAGAGACTAATTACTTCTCACTGCCCTCAGAGACTCTGAAAAGCCATTTTAGGGTGTACACAGGATGGGTCAAAGGGAATGAATGATGCCAGAAGTTAACCACAATGAGTTTACTTGTATGTTTAAAAAAGTAAATAATTATAAAATGTAGAAAATAGAATGTAATTTCATACTGTGATAGATCAGCCCTGATACTAACAAGATGACACACCCATAGCAAGATAATCTGAGGAGGTTTATTTAGAAAGAATCTGTTTGCAAAGAAAGGCCTGGGCCAGGAAGGAATAGTACTATAAGAACAGTACAGTAACCTAGTGTTAATACCCCAGAGCTATTATCACACCTAGGCCAAAGGCATGAGTGGAGAAAGCAGATACCTGAACCCAGAAGGTGAGAGATGTGTTAAGAAGCCACTTTGATATGAGCAATGACCAAGGGACTCAGCCAACTTAGAATGACCCCAGAAGGAGAAAGCCAAGGGTTTAAAAAAAATGGCCTCATTAGGGGTGCCTGGGTGCCTCAGTCGGTTAAGTGTCCAACTCCTAATTTCAGCTCAAGTCATGATCTCAGGGTTGTGAGATCAAGCCCTGCATTGGGCTCCACATGGAGCCTGCTTGAGATTCTGTCTCTCCCTCTCCCTCTGCCCTTCCCCACCCTGCTTGCACACATGCAAACACTCTCTCTCTCTCTCTCAACAACAAAAAAAGATTCTCTCTCCCCCTCCCCCTCGTCCTTTGCCCCTCCCCTCAAAAAAAAAATGACCTCATTATCCTGCTCCCTCCAATGACCTACCAGCATGTCCATTGGTCAAACCCAAGTGGAAGCCAGATGACAAGGAAGCCCCTGATATTATTCCCATGGTCAACTGTCCAAGGCAGAGAGCATGTGCTAAATGGAGAACAGATCTAGAGGAATAGGTGCAAATTATGCACTAATGCAGTTATTTTATCTCCTAGAGGTAGTTAAAGCTCCCAATGTATACTTGGAAAGTAGCCTGTGATGAGGTTACCGATTTCTATAAACCTGTAATCATGGAAATTAAAAGCAAATTGTCACATCTATATTCTGCATCCCTGAGCACATACAAACCCAGTTCACATCTTATCACTTTGCATAAACATAGGAAATGCTGTGCTTGGTTGCACCAATTCTCCACTGATCTCAGCAAGCTGTTTTTGAGAGGGAAGAGACGTTTAGACATTTTGTAGGATAGCGTAGTCGCTCTCCCTGAAATGATCTCCAACATTTAGGGCTGTGCTCCCCAGTCATCCATAACATGACTCCATCCTTAACTCTCTCTTCTGCTTTCATCGTTTCAGTCATGGTATATAATCAAGTAATTTTTGCTGAATAAATTAATGGATAGATAGTTGAAAAATTCCTGACATTCTTTTCACTCTTTCTTCCAATGGATCATCACTCACAGCCCAGAATCCCCAATGTGGTTATGTAGGATGAGAAACCCAAGGAACCAAAGAAATATATCACTTTATAAGAGAGTTTTTGTTATTATTGTTGTTATTGTGAATGAGAGAAAAGAAATTCTGGACTAGCAAGTAGATTTTAAATTTTCCAAGAAGGGGATAGCATCTTACATTACTCCTAGATTTTCCATTCTCCAAAAAGCAGTAACATTTTCCTCAAAATGTTCTTATCTGGTTAATTGATTCTGGTGTCCATATGGCCTCTAAGAACCTAAACTAACACACTTAAGACACCTTAAATTTACAACCAAAAGATGAGTAAAGTTATTTTTTCTTATTACTTCCTAAAAATATATTATAGTGACATTCTGGAAACTCTGAGTTTGAGAGTATGCAATTTGTTCAACTCCCTAAAGCCACAATATAATGGTATAATGTCTTGTAAAAGGTGTCTATGCTTCCAAATTTGCACATACTTAATGAACTATTTGGAGCTATAAAATAAAAAGGCATCATGAATTGGTAGAGAAACTCTGTAGATGAATAAAACTGACTCAATATCTCATCTAAAATGAAAGGAAGAAATTGCAAACAGCCAACTTTACTGAGCAAAGAAGCTGAAAGAGGATCATCTCTGAAGTCTCTTGTTTAGAGATTTCTACCTTGAAATATTTGCACATAGAGGGTCCCAGTATATTTGCACAGCACTGTTTTACACGCACCAAGGAAAACATAAGAGGCATGCCCTGTCCTCAAGGAGCTAACATCCAAGCGGTAAGTCAGAGCATACAGATATAAAGCATGAATATAAACAAGGTATCTGATGGCAGACAAACAGGAACCCTATAGACAACAAGTTCAGCTGCCACTCAGGGAAGAGAGTGACCCTAGGGGGCAGGGTAGCCAGGCATCCAAACAGGTGAAGCCATGGAGTAAGCCTGGCACTTTGGAAAGCTGAGGAGGAAACCAATTTGATGGGAGCAAGAGATGTTGGAGAGTGGCAAAAAAAATGTCTACAGACATTGGGGCATGGCCGGAAGTTTTTGAGCAGAAGAATAAGCAAGCCATAGATTGGGAAGAAATATTTGCAACACCTATATCAGACAAAAGAGTTATATCGCAAATGTATCATGAATTCCTACAACTCAATAATAAAAAGACAAACAATCCAACTTATTTCAATGGGCAAAGTCTTGAACAGGCACATCACACAAGAAATATGTATACAAATGGCCAGCGGTCATGGGGAAAAGTGGCATCATTAGGCATGAGGGAAATGCAAATCCATAGGAAAATGAGATGCCACTTAGCACTCACACAATGGCTAAAAGGAGTAAGACTGACAATACCAAGTGCAGGCAGCTATTGTGAAGCAACTGGAATCCTTATACATTGCTGATAGGAACAGAAAATGGAAAACCCAGTTTGGCTATCTCATAAAATTAAATATACACTCTCCTTTGCAAAGCAGCTATTCTATTCCTGGGCATTTACCCCACCCCGCCCCGCCCATCCCCCCGCTGAATTGAAAACTTATGTCCAGAAAAAGATTTGTACGTCAATATTTATGGTAACTTTATTAACAGTAACCAAAAAACTGGGGGGGAAAACCCTCAAGTCTCATCAACCGGAGAATGGATAGTGGGGATATATCTACATAATAGAATATACACAATAAAAAGAAATCAACCCTCCCTCAGCATAGATGGGTCTCAAAAATACTACGCTGAGAAGGTGGAGTCCGGAGCAGGCAGTTACTAATATTGTCCAATAGTTCAGTGGTGCCTCTGAGACCCAGACTCTTTCTCTCTCTCTGTTCCACCACTCCTCCCATCCTGGCTTTTATTCTCATGGTCACAAGATGGCTGCTACATCCCTAGACATCACATCCATGTCAAGAGCAGGAGAAAGGTGTTAGGACAACACCAGCTCCATCTGTCCACTTCTCAGCAGTCTTTCACTTCACGGTTCTCTTTTCTGGCTTTCTTACGCTTTGCCGGAAGCAGGTCATATAGTAACCCCCACGAAAGCCAGAGAAGAGAATTGTCGATCTTGGTTTCGATCAATTTTTATTTCTCTTCTTAGAGGTAGGGCATATTACCACCCAGACCAAAATCAGAGTTCCTCCAGCAAGCCAGACAGGAGGGCTGGATATTGCACAGATGACCAACAGTGTCAGCTATACAACTTCAAAGTGGAAACAAATTAATCCGACTCCCCTGGGCCTAGTCTAGGAAGAGACAGCGAGGGGAAGAAATGGCCTAAACCGTATTGCAGGACCCATGAGAAGTCACTGTCCTTTCTCTCAGGCAGACACTGAGAGATTCATTCAATGCCAGAGGAAGAGAATAAATGGCATGGCCAAATTAAATGTTTTGGAATAGCTGCTGAGTCACGAGAAGCAAGGGTCAAGAAGTCGGAAGCCCCAGAGCTATGCATTGACATTAAGAAACAAGTCAGATTAAGGAATTTAGAGATGGAAAAATAAAGGTGCATTAGTCAGCTCAGGTTACCATCACAAAATACCACAGACTGAGTGGCTCAAACAACTGAAATTTTTTCTCACAGTTGCGGAGGCTGGAAGCCTTAAGATCAAGGTACCAGACAATATGGTTCTTGGTGAGCGCTGTCTTCCTGGAATGGGACAGCTCTCTTGTCGTTATGTCCTCACTTGCTAGAGACAGAGGGAGCCCTGGTGTCTCTCTCTTCCTCTTCTTATAAGGGCACCAGCCCTATCAGATTAGGGCCCCACTCTTAGGATCTCATTTAACCTTTGTCATCTCCTCACAGCCCCTGTCTCTAAATACAGTCACATTGGGGTTTAGGGCTTTAACATATGAATTTGGGAAGGGGACACAAATATTTGATCCATAACAAAGGGTCAACAGTGAACTATTTAGGGGATATGTCCCATTTCAAATGAACACATGATCAGGGATATCAGGGCGTTTCTCCAAACTGAACGTCTAATTCTGTTGAGAGAAAAACCATGACAGCAGCACCTGACGTGGACTAAAGCTCAAGTTTTTATTTCCCCACTGAGGTCAACAGTCTCAGTCTGAGAAGTGGGCCCATTTGTTTCAAGTTTTTGAGTGCTCACCTCTGCATTAACCTGCCTGCTGTATACTCCCATAGCAGAGCTCTTGATGGTTGCCTGGAGCATATGCTTTGTTTACAAACACAATACATTGGCTGGCATATAGCAGCTGTGATTAAGTTAATGACTAAGTGCTGTTTTAAGATGGCAAATATCTGAAACCCACATATCTTGCATGCTATTATTTGGCTCAGTAAATGTTTAGACAGGTGGTGGAAGTTTGCCCTGACACTGGCATTAAAACGCACACTCGTGGAGTACACCATGCATTCCCAGCAACTGAGATTCTTTCTCCTCTTTCGTGTAGGAGACACTCGGATCTGCTGTTCAGAGGCAAAGCCAACAGAGCTCAACCTCTGTGCTTCCTGAGTCATGGTTTATGGGCTATACAACGAAAGGAATATGGCTTCCCCTCCAGCATTGCCTCATAAGAAGGAACATGCATATGTTTTAGCTGAAACAGGCATTAGTAATCTTCCAGGCCAGTGGTGTTCAAACTCCCTCTAAGCAGCAGAACCCTGTTTTCAAGTGAAATATTCCACAAAGTCCCAGTAATTAAAGGAGATAAAAGTAGTGCTGCTTAGCTAAAACACAGATGCAGGCGATTCTCTCAGCCCCCCAGGGAGGCCCTAAGTGCCTTGGCGGTACCCTAGGTCTCAAAAGAGCCTACTTTGCAAAATATTTCTCTTTTGGCTTCTGAGATTTCTTGAGCCTCTTTTGACCTCTTATACATCTTGGGAAAAAGAATCAGGCCTTTCCTGTCAATCTTCAGAATCAGGAGCCTAATGGGGAGTCCGGGCAAAGAGAATTAAGACTGAAAATATCCCAGGGCGCCTGGGTGGCTCAGTTGGTTAAGCATCTGCCGTCAGCTCAGGTCATGATCTCGGGGTCTGGGATGGAGCCCTGCATCAGGCTCCCTGCTCCGCGGGGGGGTCTGCTTCTCCCTCTGCCCCTTCTCCACACCCCATTCCCCACGTGCATGTGCGTGCACTTGCGCTCTCCATCTCTCTAATAAATAAAAATCTTTAAAAAAAAAAAAAGACTGAAAATTTCCCTTTACACCTTAGCTGAAATAAGTTGTGAATTCTGTGGGCTAAAACAGGTAAAGGGAAAAGTAGGACCTGTCTCTCCCAGGAAAGAGATGAACATTAAAAAATAATAATAAAACAGCGTGGATGGATTACTGGCTTGTATGGGACAGGTGTGAATCCAGGCTTGAATCCAGGGAAGTGCGCTGGTTGAATGAGGGTAAGAGGTCTGCACCTCACTCACTGGTCATCGGCTGTCCCCACACAAGAGTCAAAGTCTCAGAAGCCCCTCTATAGAAGGCTGAAGCTCCACAGAACCACATTTGGAAACCTGTCCTTCAACACTGAAGCCTGTAATAATTGGTGGACTAAATTACTAGTAAGAAAGAACGCGTCTCAGCAGGGCTATCCAAGAGAGACCATGACTCAAATCAAGCCGGCCTTCAGCATTATCCACCCCTCCTTCTGCCCCTTTGCCCACTCACCAAATACAAAGTAATCTCTCCTGTTGAGGGGAAAGGCTACCAGATGAAGCAGCTCACACTAAGGTATATGGAGGAGTCATGGCTCACTCCTTTCATGACAGTTCTAGAGAGATCAAGGGAAAAGGGCAAAGAAGAAACTGAAGCATCTAAAGAGAGATAGAAAACACCAGGGGGTGAGGAAATTCACTACTGTCCTCAAATCACAGCCTACAGGAGAGACTGTGACATTCACTTACCAGATAAAGTAGAGTTTAAGAAGCTGGTATGAAACAGAGTGAAGGAGACTCCATTCAAACAGATCTCCATGCACCTATTTTAACCAATAGTTCAACAAATATTTATTGAGCATCTACCATATGCCAAGCACTTCTATCAGCACTGGGGAGACAAAGATTAAGGACACTGGTCCCTTTCGTAAGTGAGCTCAAAAATCCAATGAAATAGGTGAACAATTTAAGGGAACAGAATGTGAAGATTTATTTAAAAAGGGAGACACTAATTCAGTTGAGGAGGGGGTATGATGAGGTATAGCTTCACAAAAGGGTAAGGAGAGTTTTGAATGATAAATGAAAGTTTGCCATTGACTAAGAAAGAAAGTTTATTCCAGAACCAGAAACATGTGCAACTGGGAAACTTTTGAAAGCACGCTATAATTTATTTGGATAGATTATCCCAGTGGAACGTGGAACATGTATTTGGGAGTGTGGAAGCAAAGCCAGGTGCAAGGAGCCTGCTTCGAAAACTAATTTAATAATACCGGCAACATATGATGGAAATCAGAACCAAGGCAGCAGCAGAGGAGTTGGCTTGAAGACATATTTAAGACTGAAGATTAAAGAAATTGATGACCAAGAGGGCACTCATGGAAAAGAAATTGAAAATATCCCATGGGCATCTCCTCCATCTTCCCCTCACATCGAATTACTTTTATCTCTGTCACTAACTGCATTGGTACACTATAACTCACCCAGACCCCCCCCCCAAGCCAGAAACTTGGGAGACATTCTTAATTCTTTGCTTTTCCTTATGCAGACATTCAATCTATCAGCAAATCTTAAGAAATCAACTGCTCATTATTTCTTAGATATGCTTACTTCTTCCAACCCACTTGACAATCTTGAATTTTACTTGAGTCCTGTGTTCATATAAATCATCGATGATTAACAACCTCCCCCATTCTCTTGTCTTCTAGGAAACAGCTTATTGCAAAGAAGTCCCTTTTCTTCATACGATGTAGAAAAGATTCATGGATGTCCCCGTGTTCACCTGTGACAAGACAAGACACAAACCCTCTACATTCCCATTCTTTGCCTCATAAACAATTAGATGAACTGTTTGTCCCCACTCATCAAACAGAATAAAATGCCCATTGATCTGACTTGATCAAACTTTAGTTAAGCCTCTGTCCTTCCTCCAGGTCCCTGAACTTCAACTCACCCTCAGCCTGAGTGGGCATACAACCCCTCCTGAAAGGCCCCTCCCCTAATTAGGCTGACTTCGGGGTGAATCATTCTCTGTTCTACTGTCCTATCAGGCCACCCTCCTCATTCGCCCCATTGCCCACACCTGGTTCTGGGTAGAGGTTCTAGGTTCTAGCCTTATTCACTCCTCCTCGTAGAAGAGAAGCCTTTTCTGCCTGACGTTGGAGATGCTTGGAGGTCTCATAGCCAAAGAGCTCTCTCTACTGCAATAGCTCCCTTTCCTCCCTGTTGTAATAATCCTTTCCAGCCAAGTCTCTCCTACACTTATTTAAATTTGTTTTATTTGGCACAGCGCATCACCCTTGGCCAAGTCGTCATTATCTCTCTGCTGATATACCACAATGGGCTCCCCACTACTCCAGCCACTTCCCTTCCCTTCCAGCCAACTTCCAACTCATTTTTCACTCTCTGCTTATGAGACTCTTTTCCTTTGTTTGGTGAGACACCTAATGATTCTTGGCGTGTGGTTTCCTTCATTGGAGAGGGCCAATGAACCTGATGTTGTCAGACTACAGTTCTCACAGAGAAGTTTTAAAGGCACGGGTACAGAGGTATTCATTCTATTATTATTTTTAACCTGTACATAAATGTTTTCATCACCTTTACACTGAGGTTTATTTGATGTGTAGGTAAACTATGCTATCTTTATTTGCTAGGAGAAGTCAAGATTGGCATAAGCATATCTCTGAGGTAGGTATTCAAATAGACTGTGACATATCAAAAACTTCTAACGATCTCATATTTTGTTCTCCATTCATGGCTTGACCGACTCTCCCAAAGAGCAATACCTTTTCCTTTACTGACACAGTCTGACTGTGAGTGGCCAAATCAAAGCATTCAGTTCATCTACAAGGATGCCAATATCCTCCGGCTGGGGGGTTTTCCCCTCATAAAGTAGGTGATAAGGCTATGGAAATGACCCCCAACACTTTGTTCCTATTCCATTATGTCTTTCCAGTTGTTTCTGCCAGATTGATAGGGTGCACATCCCTTCTTATGTCACATATTCCTTTAGTAGTCCTTACACCAACCTGTCTACTTTTTAAGGAAAAAAAAAAAAACAACCCTGTACCAGTAAGGGCCAGACATTGTGCACTTAATAGACACAAAAAGTATCTCAAAGATAATTACAGGGGCGCCTGGGTGGCTCAGTCGTTAAGCCTCTGCCTTCGGCTCAGGTCATGATCCCGGGGTCCTGGAGTCGAGCCCTACATCGGGCTCCCTGCTCGGCGGGAAGCCTGCTTCTCCATCTCCCTCTCCCCCTGCTTGTGTTCCCTCTCTCGCTGTCTCTCTCTGTCAAATAAATAAATAAAATCTTTAAAAAAAAAGGATAAATTACACACATTAGATTTTTTCTGTGACTATTTTGAGCCTTGGTGAGTGATAGTGACAACACAACAGGACAATCTTTTAAATGAATCACTGATTTATTGAATATCTGTTGACTTTTAATCAGAATTCATCATTTGATGTCATAGTATAGTCTGTAATCTTACATTTTTTCATCAGAACTTGTTAACATGTTTCAACTAGAGAATTCCAAGGGTTCCCACCCCCCCCCCCATAAACAAGCAGCTATTCTTCTTCAAGAAAGAATTAATAAATTTTACTCAGAGTCTTAACATTTTGATTCTTTATGAAAACTTTCAATGGGTCCCTGCTCCCTGGCTGAGATTATTTTAGAAACCCAGTTTAGAAACCCTATTTAGAAAGTGGTGTTATGAATCTAAATTCTTTTCAGCAATAATTAGTTATTAATATGGTAATAATAATTAATAAAAATATCTAACATTTGCTGTGTATTTACCAAGTGCCAGCTAATTTACATACCTGCATTGTCTCTTTAATCTTCCTGACAATCCTGAAAATGTAGTATCCTTATTACCATCTGAGAGTGAAGAAATGTTGGCTGACAGAGAATGGGTAACCTGCTCAAGGGCACAAAGCTAAGTCAGGATTGGGACCCAAGTCTGTCTGACCCAAAGTTTACATACCTTCCCCTGTACTTGGGCTTCTGTATTAATGTTCCAGTTAATTAGCTGGTAGCTAAACCTTTGTCTGTCTATAAAGAAACAGGATTCTATTTTCATTTTTTATTTCTACCTAGAGTCATTAGGACATTCTCAAGCACGAGGCATGCAAGGACTTCTGAATTTTGTGTTAGAGAGAATGGAGAAGAAACCAGGACCACAGGGGATGGAAGTGAACAAAGTCCCAGGTGCACCGAAGGCTAACTCTGGTCCAGTGCTCAATGTCTGGCACAGAGAGGATGAAGAGGAAAGACCAAACTCAAGTGGGAACAGACAGGCATGAATAAGTAAAATCTCAACAAGCCACTATGTGTAGTCAGCCTCACCAGACCAGTAGCACACAATACGTTAAGTCAGATGGTGGCTTTGGGATCTCCAGGCCAGCAGCCAGCAGCTGGGGGTCGCGGGGAGAAGAGGTGCCAACCTCCAGGGGTGCCAACAAGAAACTGGAGAAGGAGCAGGGAAAGTGAAGGATCCTGGTGTTATGAATGGATCTGGACAGCAAGAAGCTCTCAATGGGTATTTGGCTCCAACTGGTGAACTGAGGTTTCGGCTCCATTCCGCTGGTCAGAACTGGCTTGGGAAGTTGGCAGGAAGGGGGTGACAGGTGAAGGACACCTGAGAATTGAGCTAGGAGGGTGAGGAAGACCAGCAATCGGCCTTTGGCGGGGTGATTGGGGCAATTCTTTTACTGCTTAACATGTTGGAGGAGGAAAGTTTTTTAAATGGTGCACCAAGAAAAAATTTCAAAGGGCAGCAGAGGTGGCTTGAACCTCTCCCCTCCCAAATACAGGAAGTAATGAAGACATCCTTCAACCCCAGCCCAGACCCCAGAAGCCTGCAGATTGGGAGAACATTGCATCAATTCCAAAGTAAGCAATAGCTCTCTGAATTATTTTTAATCCACTGAAATGCCCATAACGGTTAAAGTCTCCACTGACTTCCTCAATGTTTCCCATCTCCACTTGCCACTGCCCCCCAAAAATCAGAAAATAATTTTCCTCATTTTGGTGTGATACAAGCATTAGGTCTGGAAACAAAGATATAACTATTATTATGTTATAAATATTCATCCTTCAAAAGACCAACCCAAAGACCATCTGGAGGATGCCCCCAAATGCTCCAATAATAACAGCTACTGATAACTGCACGCGCCTGTGCTTTTATGTGTTCTTTCATGTAATTACCACATTTTATGAGCACTCTTTCACTTTCCATCACATCTCTGGGGTAGGTTTAATTATTGCTCCCTGTTTATAGAGAAGCCCATCTCCAGAGATATTGACTTGCCTCAGGTCACACAACCAGAAAGTTCAAGGCTGGGTCTAAATCCCATTTCTCTGAAACTCTGTAGCTTGTGCCTTGCCCCTCTCCATCACGATGCACTGCCTCACCCTTCAGAAATCTCTCTTCTGAAGAAAAGGAGGCCAGACTCTGTGCCCACCACAAGCCTACTCCCCAAGGTGGAATGGACCTTTTTTGAGGTCCATCAAGAAAACCTGCCAAAGTCCTATGGTGTGGATAAGACACAAATATGATGTGTGAGCCACAGAGATGTCTGTGGAGCCTCAGAAAAAGAAACCGTCTCAATTTCAATTGTGCCACATTCATTCTGTGATCATGCTCTTCTGGTCTGGTGTGTTCTTCCTCTTTAATCTCCACATAAATCAGAATGTCACAAGGCACAAAAGCTGCGAAATTCTGAGCCTGCCATGGAAATACAACTCCTGATGCATGTCAAAAGAAATTGTCCAAATCCAGCAGAACTTCTTCCGAGGGAAGATTTGCATTTTTCAGGCCATTGTTCTGACTTCCCTATCAACTCCGTTGAATATAATGTTATGGGTTAAGTGATTACTTTTACTTGTATTTGTTAAATAAATACCATTTATCTATCTGTGCATAATTTTGGGTTAAAGAAATTACTCTATCCAAGACTCTCTCTGTTCAAGAGTCTCTTTCCATTACATGAGATAAACTGTAAAATTTGTCATTTTGCCATGACCATACCATAAAAATCTATTGTCTTTCTCCATGGTTTCCATCTTCTTCCAACTTTATAAAGAAGATGAATCTTTCCTAGAAGTATCAGTGGAGTTAGATCAGTAGTAGCACAATTCATAATTTCATACTTTTGGCTAAAGAAAAAGGCTAAGATAGGGACATGACTGTGTTTCCCCTCCCGTTAAGGTAGATTGGCTCTAGATGGGGGAAAAGATCATTGATTTACAAGATACACACTCAGATTCAAACTCAGATCTCCAGAAAATTCAAGAAGACACTGGCCAATGAAAAGCAAACATTTCAAAGCATCAGCCTTTATGTCATCTGAGAGTAGTTTCTCGTCAAGGCTACCTTCAAGATTACAACTGCCCATATCTCAGTTAGTTATGAGGCTTTACTCACCTGATGCTTTTGCCTTATCAGGGAAGTTCTGGCACAAGACACAGCCTTGTCTGAAAAGCAACCCCATAGCTGCAATGATTGATCATCTAGGTCTCTTTGTAAATATTGTGATAAATGCTGAGGGTAAATTCTCATTTTTGCCATGTGTCTTATTTACAAAATATTTGAAACTGATTAGAATCTTTATTTCCATCACCATAGGACATGAGCCGTTTACTTGTATTTACAGAACAAGGAGATTTCCTTTAACTATCACAGGGAAACAAAAAGGGAGAGCCATCAGAGTAAAGTGGTCTCAAAGTCAGAACTTGATTCTGAACTGGGCAGTTGCTCATCCACACAATCTTTTGTTAACTGATATGCTAGTTACTCACTGTACCCAGGAGATCCCCAAAATTACATTAATCTCCAGAGTAGGGGAAAATATAATAGGGTTAACTCCCAAGGGATAAAGGACAGTGTCTCACTCCCTTCTGATTCCACAAACAAGGTAGTCATGGCCCAGAGCGGAGGAAGAAGGTCCTCCTGGCAGGTCCTCTGGCCCAGTATTCCTTGGTCTTCCCTAAACCAGAGGATTCTCGAGTCATTGCAAGGCAGTCCCAGATCCTGGGATGCTTTGTTGAGGGAGTTTGGGCAACATCTAGAAGGACTAGATACCCCAGTTTCCTGGAAGACATTAGTGTACATCTGCTGACCATGCCAAGTCATTGATAACACCCCCTTTTACTCTCAGAAGTGAATGTTGGCAAAATATTTGGACAACATATTATTTAGCCACCCTGTTAATGACAGAAACACCTGATTCTATCTGGGTTTAATCTATAAGAGATTCAAATTCTTTAAACCATTATAAGAAATGAAAAAGATCAAGCACTACAAGAAAAAATATGAAATTCTCTGCTTCATGTGTTCAACAGATATTTACAAGGCATAGTACTTACTTAGCCTTATGCTAAATATGAATATTTGTAAGACTGTGTTCTTTGCCCTTTTTATGAATCTAGCAAAATTTATGCTAGCTCATAAGATCCCATTGATTCACATCTGTCCTTTCTGGCTGTTTGTACAAAGCCCAAACTCCTGTGAGTTTGTCTTTGTCATTATTCGACTTTCAATCTCCATATTTCTGCTCATGTGACTCTGCTATTCCTAACTTGTTCTGCCTTGATATGGTGGGAATCCTCTAAGATGGCCCCTGATGATGCTGTCTCCTGGTAGACACATCTTTGTGTGATACCCTTTCCTTGGGTCTTGGCTACACATACAGCAGAAGTTATGAGATACCACTTTTGAGAAGAGTTTACAAAAAGAATGGTTCCCATCTTGAACACCCTCTACTGTTCTCTATGTCTTCATTCTGAGGAAGCCAGCTGTCCATGGAGAGGCCCATGCAGCAAGAAACCAAAGGAGGTCTTCGGTCAACAGCCAGCAGGAAACCTAGGTCCTTGGTTCAACAGCCCATGAGAAACTCAGAAATCCTGCCAGCAATCCCATGAGTGAGCTTGAAAGCCAATTTTCCTTCAGCCAAGCTTTCACATGAGATGGCAGCCCAGGGGACACCCAGATGGCAGCTTTTGGAGAGACCTAGAGGCAGGCACATCCAGCTAGATTTCATCCGTAGAAATTGCAAGATAGTAAATGCATTGTTTTAAGACACTACAGTTTGGGGTACCTTTTTTTTAAGATTTTTATTTATTAGGGAGAGAGAGAGAGTGAGTGAACAAACAGGGGGAAGGGAGAGAGAGAGAGGGACAAGTAGTCTGCTGGATGCAGGACTTGATCCTAGGACGCTGAGATCATGACCTGAGCCGAAGTCAGATGCTTAACTGGCTGAGCCACCCAGGTGCCCCTGGGATACCTTTTTACATAGCAGTAGACAACTAATACACATGATCCTTGTCTCTTCCTACACACCCACAGCCCCAGCTTCTCACCTTTCCAGCCCTGACCTTCTTCTAGCTCCCAGTATAGTCTAGTCAAGAGGCAGCCCCAGTACTATCCTCTCCCTCAGAAAGACTGAGATGACCAAGGAAACTTCTGTCGCACAGCAAACTAGGGACCATAGCCCTTCCCTGTTTCCTGCAGACCGTAGATGCTGGTGCCACATCGTGGAATCAATCCAGCCTCGGGCTAGTGGAGTCATGTAGCCAGTGCCTGGGCCATCTCTTAGGATCCTTCTCTTCCTATTTTACCCTTAGAAAGAATCAGATTTTAAACCCATCTTCTGTTCTTTTCAGCATTTTTTTAAGACTTTATTTATTTATTTGAGAGAGAGAGAGAGCGCGCATGAGCAGGGGGAGGAGCGAAAGGAAAAGGACAAGCAGACTCCGGGCGGAGTGTGGAGCCTGACCCCGGGCTCAATCCCACGCCCCGAGATCATGACCTGAGTCAGATGCTTAACCGACTGAGCCACACAGGCGCCCCTCTTTTTAGCATTTCTGATGCAGATGGCAGATGGATGGCTGATTATAATGCCAGATCAGTTTACAGTGTTTCAAATTCCATTCCCAGCACTTTTCTGGTACTTTTTCACAAAGGTAAATACATAGTCGATGACATGCCTGCACATTTCTATGGGGTTGTGGTAAATACAAAACCAAGTATGTTAGAAAGATACCGTTGTTTTCACTCAGGAGTTCATGTTGTTTAAAAATAATAATAAAGAAATAACCCCAAGGGCATACATAACAAAGAGAAAACAGTGAACTGCAAAAAGAGACAACACCTCAGGACGAGTACAAGCGAGGGAGGTGTAGGTGTTTACACTGTGTGGAGCTTTGGTGTTGACAGGTTTCATACTGAAGACTAGGCTGACTTCTACAAGGATCATGACATGTTATCCTCCTATGAGAACAATTCTCCAACCATGTAAAAGTGTTTCTGCATCCATTAACGCTTCATTCTGAAAAGCTTGACTATGACAGGAGAAAAAGGTAGAATCTCATCCAGCCTGAACTCGGGCTACTCAGCTAGAGATCAGAAAACAAAATTTCTCTTCATGAAACCACAAGGGCTACAGCTTTGATACTCTCAGGCAAGAACAGAATCACTCAGAGGCAGAGTAAGGTTTCCTTTTGGGAAAGGAATGTCTTTTGCCTAACGATCATAAACAATTCTACATATTCTGTCAGATTCCATATCCCACAAATGGTCCAGACATGGAGCCACTGGGAGCCATCAACAAGAGCAAGAAGATGGCTACTCTGAAAATGGTATAAAACAGAATTCTCCTCAATTGCATTGCATCCCCATGGGATAACTCAAGCAAGCTCTGTCCTCAACAAAGAATTCTGATTATTGTATGATCTTTGTCAGACACAATGGGCTTGTGTTTTGAGAACATAAAAAGTGATTGTGTAAGCCGCATAACACTCGGCTTGACTTTTTCTAGAACTCATATCCAGTGAGCAGGACAAAGCCGTGACAACCACCATCAGGATGCATGTCCTGAAAGAGATAGATGACACTCTTGTCACAAAGTGTTTTGCAAAATCTCAGACTGGAAAGAGGCAGTGGTGGAACACCATCCAGGCCTTAGAATGTTCCAAAATTCCATCTTTAGGAAAATGAGGAAGGAAGTCAACTTGGGACCTCTGTCTTCTGAGAACCTGTCACTGCTCGAGACTTGGATTAAATCTCTGTCTGGCAAGGTCAGTAGGGTCAACAAAGATGGTCTTTGGTGTTCCGTTAGTGCGTCCTCTTCCCTGCCCCTGCTCCACCTCAGGCTTACTGTTCCTCTTAGGTCATTCATTATCTCTGTGCTCTTGACTTGCCCATCTCAAACACTTTCCCCCAAACATACACACACATTCATACACAAACCCCAAAGCCTGTTCCAAATCCTTTATTCTCTCCAATCAAACTCAATCAAAATCAAATGTGCCCTCCACATAGCTAGTGACACAAAAGGGTAAGCATACCGGCCTTTGCTTATAATTTATACCAGGTCCTGTGAAGAATATGAGTCACTGCCTCCAACTCCCAACTACCCACTTATGTTGCAATTTTTATTCAATTAATCTCTAAATAGTCCTTTGAGATGGGAAGAAGCAGTGACTCAGAGAGTCAATAAACCAAAATACCCTAAGTCTACCTTCCCCATGTATCCCTTTGCACACTGAAGAAGAGGCAGACATGCCTCCATGCCACAGCTATCATTACTAGGTGGTGCTGCCAAGTTCAGCCTTAAAGAGGATGAATACAAATGAGACACAGCTCAAACTCTAACTTGGCCACTGAAATTCCAGTCAGCATCAATTGAAGGCCAAATCCCTAAAGTAGACAGTAGTACAACTTCTTAGAAAACCAAATTGGCTGCATATCTTTATGGGCTGAATTGTGTCCCCTCTAGAATCCCAATACCTCAGATTGGTGACTATGTTTGGAAATAAGGCATTCATAGAGATGATTAAGGTGGGCCCTAATCAATATGACTGCTGTCCCTAGGAGAAGAGAAAGGGAAGACAATGTGAAGGCAGAGGGCGAAGATGGCCATCTACAAGCAAAGGAGGGAGACCTGGGTCAGATGCTTTCCTCACTGCCCTCAGAAGCAACCAACCCTGCTGACACTTTGATTTCGGATTTCTGGCCTCCAGAACTATGAGACAACACATTTCTGTTGTTTAAATCACCCAGTCCATGGTACTTTGTAACAGCAGCCCTAGCAAACTAACACAATGTCCATTTCCACATTAGGGAGCAGCATGGTTCCCTGTGTAGAACCCTGTGTTGGGTGTCAGATAGAGCTTGGTTGGAATTGCCAGGCCACCACTCCCTCCCTGGATGAACTTGGGCAAGGTACTTCCTCTTTCTGGGACCAGTTTCTTCATCTGTAGGGTGGAAAATAACGCCTCTGTCATGGAGCTGTTCTGAAGATTGAAGGAGAAAACGCACATGAAATGCTGGCCACACGGAAGGTGCTCAGTAACAGTGACTCAACACCGATGGCTTCACAAGTTTTTGACCTTGATAGAACACGACTACAAACAGCAATGACATTAATAAAATAATCTCTCCTGATGCAGAAAACGTTAATCTTTGTAGTTTATAAGCAGTTCAACATCAAGGAAACACCAGTGATGATGAGTTGAAGGTATCTTGGATGAATTATGAATGGTTCTGCTGACAGCCTCATAAGTTAAATATGATACTTTCAGGAATAAATTGATACAATGGATTCAATAAATTTTTACAACCTTTCCAAGAGATGTTGAAAACCGAGATAGGTAGCATTTAATTGCAAAGCCATCTAGGTCCTAGATCCTTAGACTTTGTGCCTTATTGGATTGTGGTTTACAGTTTACTGGATGAAATCAGATTTTTCTTTAGCTTCCTCTACCAAAAGTGGAGAAATCTTTCACCCACCAGAGAAGTTCTTGTCCAAGGGTTTTTCTTTACTTTACGGATTTTTTTTTTTTTTTTTTTTTTTGATGCTTCCCTCTTTTTACACTTTACCGAGTGCAGCCCAGCAAACGGGATACTCAAGGTTAGGAGTAAATGTTGCTACAGGAAAAGGAAACATCAGGGCACAAACTTTCTTCAAGTGAGATCATCAGTGCTAAGTCGCCAGGATCCTGGTGTTCTGGACCTCATCTTGGATTGCTCCATTACATCCAGCAGAGAGGACATCACCAGGCCTGGCACAGTCTGTAATTACACCAATCGTTCTGGATTAAGGTCACCTTAGCTGGTTGGCCCAAACTCACCCTGTTCTTCTGGTCCCTGGAGGAATATGATTCTTATCATTATGTCTCTTCACTCACTCACTCATTCACCAAAATCTATAATCACTCCATTAGTCAGATAAGGCTAGGTCCTAATGTCAAAACAAACAATTTCAAAAGCTTAGTGTTGGAACACAACTGAAATTTATTTCTCCCCTTTGCAGAGTCCAGTGTATCTTGAGGGCAACCACCACCATGTGGCAACTTAGAGATCCAGGCCACCTCAACTGGAACTTCATCAACGTAACACAGACCTCTTCGGTTGCTACAGCAAAGGAGAAACCTAAGAGGGGGTGGTTCTCACTGACAGAAATGCTTTGACCCAAAAGGGCACATGTAACTACTGCTTACAGCCCACTGACTAGAACCAATGACGTGCTCTCCCCACCTGCAAGAGGGGCTGGGAAATGTAGTGGAGCTCATGGAATATTCGCTGAGCACTACTGTGCTACAATCACCTACTAGATTCTGGACTTGCACCGCAATCTGGTATCTAGTATGGTAACCACTAGCCACATAGGGCTATTGGGTGCTTTGTCCTGTGGCTGATCCAAATTGAGATGTGCTGTAAATATAAAACACATACCAGATTTCAAAGATGTAGCATGAAAAAAAATGAAAAACATCTCCCTTATAATTTTATACCGATGACATGTTAAAGCAGGAATATTTTTTATGCATCGGGTTAAATGTATTATTAAAATTAATTTCACATGTTTCCTTTTCCATTTTAATGTGGTACTAAAAATTTTAAATTACATGTATAGATCTCATTATATTTATATTGGACAGTTCTGTTCTAGACTCTACTCCACGTTCTGGGGAGAAAAGTTTTGTTTTGTTTTAAGCCCATGCCCAGCATGGAGCCCACCATGGGGCTTGAACTCACGATGCTGAGATCAACACCTAAACTGAAATGGAGAGTCAGATGCTTAACCAACTGAGCTACCCAAGCGCCTCTGGAGAGAAGAGTTTTAAACAAGGTACTGCCTCTGCCTCCGCATGGTGATCTGTGTTCCACAGACCGTAAGTGGCAGTTATGCTTTCTAATGCTCTTCTTCCTTATCTATAAAACCTGGGTCATAATTGTGCTTCCTTCCTAGGACTGCAGCAAGGATTAAATGAGATCACATATATGAAGCATTGTGTTGGGCACATAGTGAGCACTCATAATTCTTCATCATCTTTCTGTTGCTATTACTACCTCTGGAAAAAACAACATACTAAAACCTCCTTTTCCCCATTCTATACTATTCCTGTGATTCTGCCCTTGCTCCTATCAAGTAGCAAGACAACTATCGCACACATTTTTAAATGTGTGGAAGAGAGATATTGTTAAGAACACATGGGGCAAGGCTTAGTCTTGGACAACCTTGGAGGTTTTGGTGTCCTACTGGGATAAGAATGTAGACCAAGCTAGATGACCAAGAGGTTAACAAAAGTATATAAAGAGGAACACAAAGTAGTTAAAGGGACACAAAGAATAAGAATTTGAGGAATGTTGCCTTATGTCATATTTTAATCAATCACTGTGATTTTGGTAGTCTTAAAGACCTTACTAATATAAGTAGAGTAAAGGTATGGATTAAGAAAACACAGGATTTCAGTCAATCAAAAAGAGGACTTCTTGGAGGAGGGAGAGGGAATGTGTGTGTGTGTGTGTGTGTGTGTGTGTGTGTGTGTGTGTGTGCTAAAGACAAGGGCCAGACTGAGACTTATGGGTAAACTGGGGGGGGGGGGGGTAAAAACATAATTCAGAAGCCTCCAAGCCAGCATTCTTTAAATATTTTTTCACCACTTCTTGGAGAAGAGAATGGTCACCACATTTGGGAGGGCAGGAGAATAGGGGATCTGATGGGTGCTCTTCACTAGCAAAACAGTTATCCCTACAGCTAACCCAAGCACATCTTTTAAGGAAAGTTTATACCCTGTTTTTATGACTAAAGTATGCGCTTTAGGCATCTCAGTTTTACTCCCAGAAAAGTATTAAATTCCCTGAGGAAAGTTCTAGTAAAGACCAATTTCTAAATCTTATTACATTTCCACTGAGGTTTAGAACCCCCAAAAAAACCTGCCTATCCGTCCTCTCCCTTGATCCAGAGAGACAAGGTACCAGGTCAAAGAGCAGGTTGATGGAAGTAAATCTGCAGCACAATGCACAAGATGTGAATTCTTACTGGATGCTCTGGTGGGAAACACCGGAGCAAAAAGAACTCTCAAAATTCATCTGGGATGTTGTTAGATAAAGTCTGCCCTAGGTCCCCTCAAAGTCTTTAAAATCCTTGGATGGTGGGGAGAAGGTAAGGCAGAAAAGACTGGTACCCAAGGAGGAGGAGATGGTAGGGTAGGTAGGTAATAGGCAAGAGAGACCCATTCCAATGTATTGATCTGGCCTGGCAGCTGCCACTAAGTGTTAATGGCACAGAAAGGCTAAGTTGAAGTTTCCAACAATGGGGTGGGGCAGGGCAGGTATGGTGAGCACAACCCTTGGACTGTGCATGTGCTAGGGACTGAACTGTATCCCTCCAAATTTCATATGTTGGAAATCTTAACCCCCAATGTGACTATATTTAGAGTTAGGTCCTCTAAGGAGGTAATTTATGTAAATGAGGTCCTAAGGGCGGGGTCCTGATTCATAGGATTAGTGTCCTTACAAGAAGAGATGCTCTCACAAGAATTCCTGCTCTCTCTCTCTCTCTCTCTCTCTCTCGCTCTCGCTCTCTCTCTCTTTCCCTGCCATCATGTGAGGACACAGGGAGAAGGTGGCCATCTGCAAGCTGGAAAGTGGTTTCTTCCCAGACACCAAATCTGCCAGCACCTTGAGCTTGGTTGGACTCCCCAGCCTCCAGGACTGTGAGAAATAAATGTTTGTTGTTTAAACCACCCAGTCTATGGAGTTTTGTTATGACAACCCACAACTAAGACAGAGTATATAAATTTAATTTAATTTAAAATAAGAGACATATTTTTCCCTGTTGAAAATAATAAAAAAGGTCCCCTTCCCTTCCTTCTTCTTAGAGCATTTCAAACACCTAAAATTATAAGTAATTTTTCCTCTCTTTAAAATGTAGATAAATGCTCTACCTCATAGGTCTTTTGTCAGTTTTATGACCCAGAAATGTCTTCCTCAGAGACCTGGGAGTCAACTCTTTGAAATGCAAATGACTAGATAGATAGCACCCCTATTTCCCATTTTCTGGGAGGGTGGGAGTAGGAACCTAACTTCTGTGGGTGCCTGGCTCTGAGTAGTACAGCAACCTCCAGTCATAAAGATATGAGAAGTTTGTTTTTCCTCTGCATAAAGCCAATTAGCTAACACAGATGGCCACCCCAATTATCAGATAAAGTTAGGAAGAACTATGTGTGACAAATGGTGCTGTCAATTCCTCTTACTTGAGAGCTAGTTATTGTTTATCTTGAGAACAAGTCTGTTAGGAGTTGGATCTGCTTGGCTATAAAAGGGTGGGATTGCTTTCTGTCTTCACAATCTATTAAAGGTCACCTTGATGCACATCACATTCGGATTTAAGGCTTAATAATAAAAGCAGTTTCTCTCTCTACTACCTTGGTGGAGAGGACTTCTGGATTGGGAGAATATTTTGTCTTAATTCTATTTCCCCAACAGAGTGTAGTACTGGGCAACCTGCCTACAGCCTGAGAGACAATAGGCCATGTGGAATGGAAGGACTTAGGGGAGGGAATAGAACTGGCAAATCTACCATTAGGACTGAGCTCTGGAGGTGCCTTCTGTCCTCTCAACCTAGTTATTACTCACTCAAAGAGTATGCAGCCAAATGTCCCCTTGAGGCCAAGAATGGTATGTTGATGCATTAGTTTGACCTTTGAGCTACTCTAATACCATCATGTCTCAGTCTAGACCCAGATTTCCCTCCTTCGACGCTGTGAATCTCAGAGATTAGCATCAGAATCACCTGAGGGAGTTTTTTTTAGCCTGCAAATGTCCACTTCCCACCCCAGACCTACCAAATCAGAAACTCAGAAGGTGAGGACTGACGACCAGGTTTAAAAAGCCCTCTGGGTTACTAAAAATGTCCATTAGAGCCTGAGAACCGCTGCCTTTAAACCTGAGGAGCTTTCAAAAGGACTGATGTCTGGGTCTCACCCCCCAACAATTCTGATTTAATTAGCTTGGAGTGTAGCTTGCTTAAAAATCCCATGATTTTAAAAAACAACCTAGATGTTTCTAATATGCAACCCAAGTTGAGAATCTCTGCCTCGAAACATCTATATAAATGGACTCCTCCTGTATGGACCCTCTGAAATTTTGTATAAAATTGGGTGTATGTGCATATGTGTATTAATTCTCAACTAGATCTATTATGTCAAAAGTGGTTAATAATACGAGGGTTTAAGAGATAGTACATTCATCTTATTTATTTAGTAACTGGGAGACTCATGGAGAAAGTGGTTCAAAATTTATGAGTGCCAGAAATGCTAAATTAATGTGAATTAGGCTTTTCCAACCAATAACAATATGGTTTCATATATCTTGAAACAAGGAAGGGCAAAGAGAGGACAACTATTACTCCACAGTGGTCTCTATCAATGTCATCAGTAGAATTTGTTCAACACTCTGGGAAACAGGCTACCATAGCTCACAGGCACGCAAACCTGTGAGCTATGCCAGGTCAGGTAATCTGATCTCATTTATACATGGGTAGTTAATTGACTTGCTCAAGGTCATGCAAGTCATAGCAAAACAAGAACTTGAAGACATTCTTCAGTGTTTGGTCTTAACTGAATATAAAATAAACAATGGCCAGAGCATACATGAAAATGAATCTTAGACCCAAAACCTGCAGCAGCCTGCCCAGGAAACCAACCCCTTATCTACAACAAACATTCCAGGAAGCCAGCCTGCTATAAGCCAACTTGCAGGAAGCCAGAGTGCTATCTTTAGGGACAATTCAGGAAGCTAAACAATAACTTCCCTAAAAGTTGGCCCCAATGGCCAGGACCTAGTAAGTACAGGCTTTCCTAATTTTTGACCTCACCTCCAACCTAGTGCTAACCAGTGAAAGCCAGATAGGCACCCTAACTGATCACAAAGAACCCCACTCCTACTTGGCCCACCTCCAGCTTCCCCAGGCCAATGGTCCCCAATCAGGGCACACCTGGAGCCTTCCCTTGTTTCCTCTATGAAGCTCTCCCACTCCTTGGCCTGCCTGAGTCGGCCAAACACAAGTGACAATGGCTGACTCTCCCCTATTGCAGCACTCTGAATGAATAGCCTTTGCTTTTCTCATCAGGTTGGTCCTTGTTTATTTCCACAAATATCAACTCAAGCCTGTCCTTCACAGTTTCAAAATCAAGGACTATCTCTGACAACTAAACACTGCACTACCTTCAGACTGATACACTGAGAGAATGACTCTTTTTCAAGTTTTCCCAGTGGGCCTTCTATAGACTCATGGTCTATAGTATGTAGGCCAATAAGGTAGATAGATTCACGGAATAGACCCTAATCTTAAAGTGGTTCTCAGACTGAGGACCTAAATCAGATCTGAGATGAATGTTTTAAGTGATACCTTCCTCTCCTTCTCCCCCACCGAGCTCATATCCAATTCTGACCTTCACTTTTAGACCTGACTGTGGAATAATGATGATTTCTTATCTAGGTAGGTTTTTTTGTTATTTCCTTTTCCAAAGCATTCTTTATCATCATCTCCTCTTATTGACTGTGAGGTGGGGGGGGAGGGGGTTATGGGCAGAGAAATGAAAGGAAACTGGTCTCCAGAAAGGTTGCATGGCTTGCTCAAGGTCCCATGAGCAGGGCCTGGGCCTTTCAGCAAGCCTCTCCGATACTTTTTCCAAAACACACACTGCCAATTCAACTCAAGAACACAGAGCACTGCTGTCTTCATATTGCCAGCCATAGCTTCCTCATGAGGCCCTTCTGCCCCAAGGAACGCCATTCTCTGCCTTCATTACCTGCTCACCTTGTCCCTAGGGAACCTGGAATAAGTTTCCTTCACAACCTCTTAATGACACAGTGGGGTTGGAGAAGGACATTGCTGAGTCACTTCCAGCCAAAGGAAAGTGTTATTTATAGCGATCTGCACAAAGAAACTTTGGTGTTAACTGAAATGACTTCCTTCTGGCACAGGATAAGTGCCAGGCTAATTGTCACCAGTACCCTTTAAAACAGCCCATTAAGTACATATAGGCTGTTAATTGCCTTTTCCAGGTTTTCCCATCTCTCTACCCTGGACATAATCAAGTTCTTTAGCCTCTCCCAAATGGGTTGCATTTCAGACAACCTCAGAGGGTTCTTCTTCCAACATAGTTTAAATCAAAAGTGTACTGTCTACATAAAAGATGACTATGGAGAAAGATGAAAATTTTGCAGTATTTCCATCAATGTATGGTCTCTGTGTGTTTATAATTATCATTTGAAACTCCCCCTGGCATTTCTACCATACAGTCTTTCATGCTGCTTCCTTTCTCTTGCACATTATCCTCCACTGTACTCACCAAGTCTTTCATCTTTCCCATACACCAGATCAATGCTGCCCTCCTGGGAGGCAGGACTCATTTCTTGATCTGGACCTTCCCATAAAAGTGCCCAGTTAAGGTTTGTGTGCCATAGCGCAGGTTAAAATTAGCAACAATAGATGTTCCTTGACATTTACTATATTACCCAAATGAGTTCTGATTATAAATTTTCTTGCTCTTTACTCTTATCTGATTAAGTACTGAGAGATATCATAAACCAAGACCCTACCATATCTTCCATTTATATTACAACCCTGTTAGCCATCACTGAGTCGGTGCCTAAAGAATTTGGTTGAATCAATGTCTTTCTTATACAATATGCCTAATTTCCAGTATGTGAAAAATAAAACTGCATATTTTTTTCAAAGATACAAATAAACTGTCATCACACACTTGTCCATTTTCTTACTTACTTGTCCATCAGTTTATTTGTCCATTTCTTACTTTTCTTGCTTGTTCCTAGATGCAGGAGTGAATAGTAATTTAAATTTTCTCTGACATTTGACCCTTACTAATAAGAAATATCATCAAACTCTTATCTTTGAAATTTGGAGTACACATACATCCAGGTATAAAGCTTTACTTGAGACTCCAAACATTTGAAACTCCCTTTTCCACATTTGCACAGAGATACTACAAAACCCACTCAGAGGGTGAGAAAGTGAAAAAAGGAAATAATCATTGAAGTAAGTTTTTGCCATGGCAGTTGTATAGGTTAATGTTTGAAGTCTTTTAAAATGTCAAGATAAAGTGTTAAAAGGGGTTTACATGAAATCTGTAAGATACTACTTATGGAATAATATTATATATTCTATAACACACACACATACTTATCTATGCACGGAAAATGACTTTTACCGTCTCTTTTCATCATTTTCCTGAAATTTTACCATGACCATGAATTACATTTACAGAAAAAATACTAATTAAGATAACACCAATCTCTTAATATAATTTGCAAGACTATAGTTGGTGCCTAGATCTAGATATCTTTGGATTGGTATGACTGCTTTTTCTAATGCCCAATGGATCCTACTCCACGGAACATTGGTCTTGACCAGGGTTGACAAACTTTTTCTGTGAATGGCTCCATAACAAATATTTGGGGCTTTGTGGACCAGGCTGTGTTGTAACTACACAACTCTGCTCTTGTTCAAAAGCAACCAAAAACAATATGTGGATGAATGGGTGTAGTTAAGTTTCAATAAAGCTTTCTTTACAAAAACAGGCAACAGCCTGGATTTGGCTCATGAGCCATAATTTATCAACCTCAGATCTAAAGCAATACTGTAGCCACTAGCCACATGAGGCTGTTTAAATTTAAATTAATTAAAATTAAATAAAATTTAAAATTCAGGGATGCCTGGGTGGCTCAGTTGGTTAAACATCTGACTCTTTGATTTCAGCTCAGGTCATGATCTCAGGGTCGTGAAATTGAGTCCCACGTCGGGGTCTGCACTGGGTATGGAGCCTGCTTAAGACTCTCTCTGCCACCCCCCTCTCTCCCCATCTCTAAAGAAGAAAAGAATTTTAAATTCAGTTCCTCAGTTGTGCTAACCACATTTCAAGTCCTCAATGACCATACACAGCCAGTGGTTGCCGCATTAGACAGCACAAAGAGAATATTTCCATCATCATAGAATAG
This sequence comes from Callorhinus ursinus, assembly GCF_003265705.2. Lineage (NCBI taxonomy): Eukaryota > Metazoa > Chordata > Mammalia > Carnivora > Otariidae > Callorhinus > Callorhinus ursinus. The sequence goes on from NW_027397069.1 coordinate 5,821,176, forward strand.
TTAAACTCATCTCTCAAGATCTTCAAGCTACATTAGAATTCTTTGGATAAGAGTGAAAAAAAAAAGTATATTATTCCCTAAGCTACTAAATCCTAGTCATTTTTGACATTTACTCAATATGAATGATTTATAATAATATCTAATAGTGTGAAAGCTTCATATTCTGCACAAAATTGCCATGGTGTGATTTTAAGCAACACTTAATTTTCACCAGAGACAAAGTGTTAAAAAGCATGTTGAAAGTTTATTTTGAAGATTTAAGAATGGAAAACCAAAACTGTCTATACAACAAAGATTATGGGGTTGGCCTCTACTTACTTTAAAAAAAAAAACTTAGGAAACTGAAGTCTAAAATACAGTAGTTTTAAATAAACCCAAAATGATGAGTGGGAGGCCTTGCCGAGAGGCAAGATAGAAGGATGCCTGACAGGGGAAGAATGAAGGGGGGGAAATCGGAGGGGGAGATGAACCATGAGAGACGATGGACTCTGAAAAACAAACTGAGGGCTCTAGAGGGGAGAAGGGTGGGGGGATGGGTTAGCCTGGTGATGGGTATTAAAGAGGGCACATTCTGCATGGAGCCCTGGGTGTTATATGAAAACAATGAATCATGGAACACTACATCAAAAACTAATGATGTGATGTATGGTGATTAACATAACATAATAATAATAATAAAAAAAAGAAAGATGCCTGACATAACCACGTCTAGGAAATGTATCATTAAAAACTACCCTCTCGTTCCAGACGTATTTCAAGGGAATTTGTCCAAGTATTACTTCCCATTACTTCTACCCCAAGAAATCATTGTGGTTTCCTTAGGAATCAGCGATGGGATGCAAGATGGGACAGGGACACCTCCTTTATAAAATTGTGAGCTAGAAGTGTCTCCAGATGATGACAAGTCCTCTTATGAAAGTACACAGGGCATAAAGAATAAGGGGAAGGACTCTAAGAGAAAATAGCACCATGGCATTTCCCACTTCTTCATCAGATTTGCAGAAGCCTTCATGTTTCCTGTGTATTTCTTGGTGGCTTAGGTGGACACACTACTTATTGCCCACTTGTAAGTCATTTTACAGAGAGAGAATTCACATTCCGAGGACAATGGATATGCAGAACCAATGGCCTGAGGGAAGAAGCTCAGGTTCATCTACTCACCTAGTGGCCAAATGAAGTTTGTTTACTTCAAAGCCCATTTGAAGAGGCTGTATAAGCCTCTGGCCACAGCAGAAGCAATCAATATCTGTCCTCAAAAAATCAAGACTGCCAACTACAGAAAGGAGGATCAAGAGTCTGAGAGCAAGTCGGTTTGCTTTGACTTTGAAGCCCACACCACAACAAGAGACCAGAGTGAAACGTGTTCAGTTAAACTTGGCACAGGTGGGGAGCCAACAGTCTCATTCCAAACTGTGTAAGTTTATAATTAAAGAACAGGGGTGGCCAAAATAAACAGAATGACATTAATCAAGTGTTAAAAATACCAGTGTACAAATTCGTCTCTTTCATTTCAAAAGGAACTTCAACACCTTCCAAAGGGCATCATGTTGTGCAAATGACACACACTATTCTGTTTAACCAGCTCAGGTATCAAAAGGCTGATGTGGCTCCATTGGGAATCCCAACATTACACCCAACAAGGCAGCAAACCACGACAGCTGTCTCAGCGTGACTGTGGTCGCATTCTCAATGTGACAGTCATCACCCCTAGTCCCTCAGCAAGCCTCCTTTATTCTCTGACTCAGTTTCCCTTCATAAAAATGGTCAAAATGTGAGCCTCCTCATGGGAATTTTACGGGATCTGATGTGGTTTCTAGAGACATAATTTGAAGATCAAAGCAGTAAATTCATACAAACAAATAAAAGTGAGTTGCGGCTCTCTAAAGCAGTGTTTCTCAAACTTTAATGGGATATGCATCACTTGGGGATCCTGTGAAACCTGGTTCTGGGTGACGCCTGGGATTCTGCATTTCTAACCAGCTCCCAAGTGATGGTGATGCTGCTGGTCCATGGACCACCCTTACAGTAGCAAAGCTAAGCAGTACATTAATTCTCCATGGTCAAAGAATGATCTTTAGGCTTGGGATTGATAGAGGATGATAATATTTAAATGCAGAATTGGAAAGTAGAAGAGTGAGGTGAGACCTAATAAATTATCTAGAATAAGCTTCCTTTTTAAAAAAATATTTAAGGGCCTCACCCACAGTCACACTACAGAGTAGTGGCAGGTGCTGGGTCTGGCTTCCTTCTAATAGCCGATAAAACACAGATCCCAATTGCTACAAAGTAGGACAAGTGTGTGTGCTGTGGTGGAGGGGACGTGGAGAAGGGTCGGGGGGAGAGGAGGAGATGGGGAAGGTAGTTTGTTTCTCTCATGTCTATACAACTGTACTGGACAAGAACCATGTGCTACAAGTTTAAGAACCATTGAACAAAGTTGTCGAGCTAGCTAGGACCCAATAAAATGAATCAGTCCGCAAAGATTTTCACCATTTCTAGCCACACTTTTCTTTGTAAATAATACCAGGCAACATGTGTGGACCCCATGCTTACTGCCTAATAAAAGTCTCTCCACCAACGAGGAAAGAAACAGACTTTCGATAGCACCTCTTCTGTACCTAACACCCTGCTAGTTTCTCTATATATAGCTACCTATTTCATTCTCGCAAAAAATCTGTAAAATGGATAGAATTATCCCAGTTTTTCAGATAAGAAAACTGAATTTGAAATAATTAAGTACCAAGTCTGTAGTAATACAGCTAGTAAGTGGCTTAGCTAACATTCAGATTCTTGGCTGCCTACCCCAAACCCGGAGCTATATCTTTGCTGGTAAGCCTAAAATCATATCAGGCCCATAGCTTAAGTCAATTTATAATTAGCCTCCAAATTTATACGTGTTCCATTCTCAAAAGCTAAAGTTATTTCTAAGAGAAACTTCCTGTCCCACATTTTCTCAGCTTGTGGATCTAAGCTTTAAATAAGGAGTAAATCAATTCCACCTGTCCAACCTCCAGGCCATAGAAGTGTCCTACACACTTGCTTAAATACCTTTTTGTAACGGTTGATAAGAACTTTAAATTCACCAAGAACCAACCTCCAAATTGGTGAGTAAATCAATTTCTGGAAGTCCACTTGACTGTGATGGGTAGGTATAAAAGAAGGAGAGAACGGGAAGCATTGCCTGTCTGAAAATGTAGGGTCCTCAATGGGAAAAATTGTATGGGTGGCTTCTAAAAGATAAGTGGTCAGTGATACCAGCAGTCAACATGTACTAGCTTGTATCATCGGAGAGCATAAATAGACCATTCTGGTGAAAGTGATCCACAGATGGAAAGTAAGCTGCTACCTTGCCCTTTACAACACTCTCCAGTAGAAGCACAGAAACAATAAGGACGACTGAGGGTCAGCGTAGTTAGTAAGAGATGATCATAGACTGGGTGGCTTAGACAACCGAAATTTATTTTCTCACAGTTCTGGAAGCTGGAAGTCTAAGATCAAGGTGTCAGAATGGTCAGTTACTGTTGAGAGCTCTCTTACTGTCTTGCAAAAAGCCACCTTCTCAACATGTCCTCGTATGGCAGAAAGAAAGAGCAAGCTCTCTGGTGTCTCTACTTCTAAGGGTGCTAATCCCATCATGAGGGCCCCACCCTCATGATGTCATCTAAACCTAATGACCTCTCAAAGGCCCTATTTCCAAATGCCATCATCTGTGGGGGTAGGGCTTCAACACATGAATTGAGGTGGACAAAATTAGTCCATACCCATATGCAAAACTTAAATTTGCATGCATTGTACTGTTTTACTTCTGAAAACAAACATTCCCCAAAGTACATGGTCTGCTTAATGCTGCCAATGCTCCCAGTGAGCAGTGTTAGCCATTTTCATTGGAAAGCATGAACCTGAAGGGAAGCAGAGAAAGGATGCCACTCAGGAATGGAGAAGAGAAGGGGGCCAAGGGAATTAATTTCTCTCTAGTCACAGTTTTGCCTGGTTTTTTGGTGTTTTCCCTCATAGAGATGGCCATGAGTATAGACCCAGGCATTGGAAAGCCAGTGCTAGGTAAGGGTGAAAACTGTGCCCTCAATCTATGCACAGATTTTCAGGCATGACCTATTGTCATAAGAGATTGATTTTACTCCATTTCTTTCTTTTTTTTTTTTAATTTTTGCACTTCTAATATTCACAGCATGAAAGCTCCTTATTATTTTGTCTCTTTCACTTAAATAAAATTCAAGTATAAAGATTCGGGCGATAGTTACCCAGGCAGTTGTCAGAATGATCTAAGACCTGAAGTCCCAGACCAGAGCTTTACCATGAGACAGACCATCAATGAAACTGTGGAATAGAAATGTGGAATGATGTGTAAACATTTATTTTTCTATTGCCTTGAGGACATCCAAACCCAGGAAGGCAGGCAGGCATCTGAGGTTAGATCTGTGCCAGAGATCTAACACAGAGATCTGTGTGTTACATTTGGGCCCATCTTAAGAGTTGCTAAGTCAGAAGGTCTGGGGCTAGGACCCAGGGATCTGCCTTTCTAGCAAATTCCCACATGATGCTGATGCTGCTAATCCAGGGCTCTTGCTTTGAGAATCACTCTTCTGTGCCATGTCATGATCCAAATGTGTCAAAAGACTAAGGAAATGGACTGATGGGGAGCTTGGGTGTCTCAGTCAGTTAAGCATCCAACTCTCGGTTTCTGCTCAGGTCACGATCTCAGGGTCATGAGATCGTGCCCCCCATCGGGCTGCATGCTCAGCAATGAATCTACTTGAAGACTCTCTCCCTCTGCCCCACCCCTACTTGTGCACACTCACTCTCGTGCACTCTCTCTCTATCTCTCTAAAATAAGTAAATCTTAAAAAAAAAAGAAAGAAAATGGACAGGGATTCTCAACTGAGTCTTTATATTTAGACAATGTATATATAACATATGATTATTTTCATCATCCCCACATATGTCTCATGATCCTCTAGATATATATTTGGGGCATAATTTTTACCCAGTGTTCAAGAAAACCTATAATGGACTATTCAAATACTCTGTGCCTTCATTTTTTATCTACTTGATCTGTCAGTTTCTGAGAAAGGGATGTTAGAATCTCTCACCATGAATGTAAATTTTCAATTTATTCTTTTGCTTTATTTTTATTTCAAAGCAATGATGAAGATTTTAAATAGCTTTATGATTCTTCTATCTTCTTGGCAGGTGATTTATTAATATAATGCATCTTTCTTTTTTCCTTCTCAACGCTTTCACCCTTGAGTTATATTTTGTCATTTTAACGTTTTTACTCCCGTTTTCTTTTTATTAATGTTTGCCTAGCATATAAATAAGGAGGAACCCTTTATTTATTTTATTTTCAAACTTTCTGCATCATTTGGTTTTATATTTGCCTCTTGTAAACAGCTCATAACTGGATTTTTAAATTCAGTCTGAGAGTCTGTGTCATTAAAAAATGGATTGTGATTCCTGACGTGGTTTTCCTTTCTGCTGTCCTGTTTTGGTTTTCTGTTCAGTGTGCACAGTTTTCACTTCTCTTTTTTTTCCTGATCTCTTGTTGGCAAAATGTTTTCTATTTTTCTTTTCTAATTACTTGGAAATCGCCTGTCTTAAGGCTCCTCTTTAAATAACCACCTTTAGATTTTTTAATATACATCTTTAAACATATTTTCCAAAACTGGAAATGAATTCATTTGTTTATTCAACAAACATTCAATGCCTGCCTACCCTGGGTGAGGCACTGTCCTGAGAGCAGGGATTTTGCAGAGAATGAATAATGAGTTCGTGGAATTTACATTTCTGGTGGGAGGAGAAAGGCAATAGGAACAATAAAGACAGTGGGTGCTTATGCCAGGGAGGGGACCCGTGAGAGACAGAAAAGGCAGCAGGAGGTGATGGGGGCCAGGTCACAGAGGGCTGCATGGGTCAGAGTGAGGACATTGGCTTTTGCACTGAGACAGTTGGGGGCCATTGGAAGGTCTTGATCAGAGGAGAGAAGCATCCTGATTTGGGTTTAAGCAGGGTCACTCTGGCTGCACTTGAAAATCTAAAGTAGGAAAGCAGAAGGAGAAGCAGAAGGCTCTTGCAAAATTTGGGCCACATATTATGGTGGCTGGCTGAATCAGGAGTGATGGGGGTGACAAAAAGTGGTTAAATTTTGGATATATTTTGGAGGTAGGGCCAAAAATAAAGTTTGCTGGCCTGCCAGAATCGTGGTATGAGTGAAAGAGAAGAGATGGGGATGTCAAAGATGCTCTCCTGGGCCTGACTCTCATCAGGCTCCTCTAAGCCCTCAAGGCTCCAACCCTGAACTCTTGTCCTTGGCCCATTTAGACCAGATTTAGCAAAAATTCTGCTGGTTTGGTTTAGTGGAAATCCCCCACCTTTGATATCTGTATGGACTGAATATTGGTGTCCCTCCCCCCACCAAAAATTCATATGTTGAAGTCTAATATCCAGTGTGGTGGTACATAATTAAGACATGAAGGTGGAACCCTCATGAAAAGGGTCCTTGTCCCCACAGAAGTCATGAGAGAGCTTGCTTCCTCTCTCTGCTCCCTCTCCCATGTAAGGATACACGTAGTTGGCAATCTACAAACTGGAGGAGAGCTCTCACCAGAATCCAACCATTCTGGTACCCCAATCTCAGAATTGTGAGAAATTCTAACCTCCAGAATTGTGAGAAATTAGTCTCTGTTGTTCACAAGCCCCCCAGTCAATGGCACTTTGTTAAAGCAGCCCCAACTAAGACTGTATCTTATCACCATGGCTTCCCTTTAGCAAGAACCCTGTTGAGCTGGTCTAGCATGAATCCTCTTAGCCTTGATGTTTCCTCTTAGTAGTTCCCACCCATAGACTCCTATCCTGCTCCTTAACTATAAATTCCCACTTTTCCTTGTGTTCGGAGTCGGGCCTGGCCTCTCCCCTCTTCTGCAGACACTTTTATAGTAGGCCCCAGGAACAAAGTCAGTCTTACTGTCTTTAGCAAGCGTCTGAATAATTTTTTTTTTAAAAACAAGGGTAAGACCAGGATGCTTTATCTGAATGACTAAAGGACCAGAGTTGCCATTAATGGTGGGGAAAACCGGTTATTGCAAGGCGTGTTGAGAAATATTGGGAGTTAAGTTCAGACCATATTCAATTTGAGATAACCACTATACATCTAAGTGTGATGAAAAGTGTGCAGTTATAGAGAAAGGTCTACAAGCTATGGGAGGCAGCAGGGCTAGAGATAAACTTTCAGGAGTTCTCTGCATAGAGACGGTATTTAAAGAAGAACTTGGATGAAGTATAGGCAAGCAGTGTAGAATGAAAAGAGTTCTAAAAACTGAGCCTTGGGACAGAGAACATTTAGAGGTCAGGACAAGAAAGAGAAACCAGGAAAAATGTGTAAAAGATGAGAAAACAGAATGATAGGAGGGAAATCAGGTGGCAGCATGTCCCAGAGATGAGGTGAAAACAGTGTTTCCAGAAGGAGAGAATGTCAGATTCTGCTCATCGGTTCAAGTACGATGAGGCCAGAGATCGATCGCTGGACTCAGTGACATCATCAAGACCATTGGTGACATTGATAAGAACAATGATAATGAAGGCAAAAACCTGTCTGGAGTGTTTTCTAGAAAGAAGGAGGGGAGAGAGATTGGAGGCAATTATGGACAATACTTTCGAAGAGCTTTGCTGCAAAGGGAAGCAAAGAAAGGAGTTGCATTGGTGGCCTCAGTCAGGCCAAGAGAAATTTATTTTTTTTAAATGGGAAAAATAATAATATGTCTGTATGTGGATGGCAACAATCCGTTTGAGAAACAATGGATCAAAACCAACTTTTGCAGAAGAGAGACAAGAACTGACAGAGAGAACATAGACTATATGGACACCTCCTTTTCCCCCCTGGAATATATTTATTGAAGACACCAGATCACTTATCCTGCAAAGTTTCCCACTGTTTGGATGTTGCTGTTTGCATTTCCATATGGCCTTCCTATTGGAGTGAATCAGGGTGGGAGAGCCAGAAATGCCCACTCTCATGTGACCGTCTCCTACCACTCCAGAACGGGGAGGGAGGGCTGCACCACAGTTACTGTGGAGCCTTGGGTCTGAACAACTCTGGGGTGGAGAATTAGTAGATAAGTATGGACTTCTGTTCAAAGTGAGCTCTTGAACACCTCCACTTGTTCATACCATCGAACTGGGATGAGATCAACATATTATTTCCTGAAATAGAGTGAAGATTTTCCATTTGAAGCTATTGCCATGACTGGAGATTATTTTCCAAGGAGAGCAACCATAGTTAACAATCCTGTTCTGGATTTGTATAGCTCTTTGCATTTTGAGAGTTTTTACAGACAAGATATCATTAAATCCTAACTGCCAACTTCCTGATAAGAAAGCTGCTCTGAAAGGTCAAGGAAGAAAGGCTATTATCACACAGATAATAAGTGGGTTTCTCTCCATATAATGTTCTCTTCCTTGGCTATCAAGATAATGGTACTGACCACAGATATTAGAAGGGCTTGCACTTTAACTGGTTTTTCCAGAAGTGGCAAAGCATCCACGCTCAGACATTTTGTTTCCTAAATGATTAAAGGGACGTGTGCTCACGATGACTGCAGAGTCAGAGCCACAAGCTGTGGCTACTGAACTAAGCAAAATTAACTGGCCCCTGGGAGGGTCAGAATGTGGCCTCAGCAGGGTGCTCTCACTGACTGAGCTAACCAGCCTGGGGAGCCTTCTAATTCTAATTAAAATTAGAGAGGGGGTATTTGACTTGCTTGTTGTCCATTCCACGTAGGATGTAGAAACCATTTCACTGTGTCTAACATCATCTCTGATTAGAGAGCCTATTGGCTCTGTTGAAACACAGCTTCAGGGTTTATCAGAAGGAACAGTAATGGAACAGAAGGGAGTCAGGCATGTCAAAATGGAGAGACTATTCAACAGAACATTGCTGTATAGACACAGAGACCCTGTTTAGGATTGTGGGTTTCTTGTCTTCTCCAGACTTATGGTAATTGCTAATATGTAATCAGGAGTTATTTTCATACCCTTATATTAAGAAGCAGAAAATTCATAAATATTTACCAGATTGTTGCCTGTGACATATAATTTCTTCTCTCCCCATAAATTAGAAAATGTGTTCACATTGTATACATCACTAGACAGGGAAAGTGTGAGAAGACAAGGAACAAAACAGGTCATTGAAATGGCTGGCCCCACACTGGTGGCTGCCTGATTCTTTTCCCCCACAAAACCCCACTATGGAGAAAGAAAGAGATTCTCAAAGCTCTGAAATATTCACATTCCAAGATAATATCGATTGATCCAGGTGACTTCCAAACTCAGAGTTCTCATACTCACAAAGATTCAAATAATTAACTATTAAACATGCTCCTTAATATAAGCTTGTAAACTGGGCCTTAAGTCACCTTCTCTAGCTTCCCTTCCAATACTGAACTCTTCACATTGACTTTCCTCTCCTCCTCAGTTCTATCCCCCACATCCCAAACTCCTTTTGATTATCTCAAATAGAATTAATCTCAAATAATAAATACTGATTAAATAATGACTGGAATCTTAGGCCATTGTGGACACTTGTCTTGATGCCACACCAGAAGGGATCAAAAACACACAGGTTAAAAACTGGCCGTTTGGGGCTCCTAGGTGGCTCAGTTGGTTAAGCATCTGACTTTGGCTCAGTCATGATCTCAGGGTCCTGGGATCGAGTCCCTCATTGGGCTCCCCACACAGAAGAGAGTCCACTTCTCTCCCTCTCCTTTTGCCCCTCTCCCCTGCTTGTGTTCTCTCTCTTTCTCTTTCAAATAAATAAAACAGTTTTAAAAAACTGGTAGCTTACTGTTCAAATCTGATATTTAGTTGATTACTAACATATACAAATTGTGAGATTTCCTGTACATTTGATTTTATGTCTGAACCTAAAAATTTGGAAAATCTGGCAAAACTGGATTCACTGACTCTCTTGGAGTCTCCACATTATCACAGTCCCCACCACTCCCTATTGTCCTTACACTCATTCTGTTTCACTTTGTAAAGCATTTGAGCTTGCAGTCTATTTCCAAATATAATCCCTGTCCAAATGCACCCTCTTTAATAACAGAAGAATCTCTAAGATACAAATTGTAAAATCACATTTTCTTGTTCTATTCAGTTATTCATTGATTCATTCCAATAATGGCATGCCTTATGCTAGCCACTGAGACTATACAAATGACTACAGTCTAGTAGGATGGCTAACATCCAAAAACCTGACAACACCAAATGCTAACAAGGATGCAGAGCAACGGAAATTCTCACTCATTCCTGGTGGAAACTCAAAATGGTACAGTCACTTTGGAGTACAGTTTGGCAGTTTCTTTGTTTCCCTTCAAAATTCATACATTGAAACACAACCCTTCCCTCCAAATGGGATAGTATTAAGAGGTGTGGGCTTTGGGAAGTAATTAGGATTAGATGAGGTCATGTGGGTAGAGCCCTCATGATGGGATTAGTGCCCTTAGAATAGTCACAAGAAAGCTTGCTTTCCTCTCCGCACCCTGCTTGTGAGGATACAGGAGAGGTCATAGTCTGCAACCCAGAAGAGATCTCTCACCAGAACCTGATTATACCGGCACCCTGACCTCAGACTTCCAGCCTCCAGACTATGAGATATAAATTGCTATTGTTTATAGACTGCTCCACTTATGGTACTTCATTATAAAGCAGCCTGAACTAAGACATATATGATTGTTTGTCACAACTTTATATTCATAATTGCCAAAACTGGAACCAACAAGATGTCCTTCCATATGCAAACTGGATAAACAAATTTGGTACATGCATAAAATGGAATATTATGCAGTGATAATAAGGAACAAGCTATTAATTCATACAACATGAATGAATTCTTAAGTGCACTTTGTGGAGTGAAAAAAACTACTCTGAATGGCTATATATGTAGGACGTTCTGGGGTTGGGGGGAACCTCTAAGGGCAGAAAACAGATCAGTGGTTGCTAGGAGCTTGAAGAGGGGTGTTTGACTAGTGGAAGCACGGGGCGTTTTTTAAGGTCATATAACTCATCTGCCTGGTACAGCAGTGGTACATACCTGATGCTATGCATTTGTCAAACCCACAAACTTGATGGCACAAAAAAGTGAACTTCCGTGTAAGCAAATTTAAAAATTATTAAGGAGGTCAGGACTTCCCAGGATGGAATGGAGCCAGGAGAATCTAACTTTATCACAAATGTATGAAATAACTTCATATAAGGAGTGGGAGGGAAAAAGATGCTGACCTAGTAACTTCAGAAATGAGGGGTTTGCAAGACTAAAGGCAGAAGGGACTGTACATAAGCATGGTACTCTAGCTGGTAAAGTTTTTCCCATGGGAAAACAGGTTAACAATTTTGAAATCATGACACAGGTACAGATGGTCCCCAATTTACAGTGGTTCAACTTACAATTTTTTGATATTACAATGATGAGAAAGCAATTTGTATTCAGTAGAAACCACACTTTGAATTTTGAATTTGGATCTTTTCCTGGGCTAGTGATATGCAGTACAATCCACTCTCATGATGTTGGGCAGCAGCAAGCGGCTCCCAGTTGGTCACATGATCACGGATACACTTACAACCCTCCTGTACCTATATAACCATTCTGTGTTGCTTTCAGTATAGTATTCGATAAATTACATGAGATAGTCAACATTTCCTTATAAAATAGGCTTTGTGTTAGATGATTTTGCCCAACTGTAGGTTAATGTAAGTGTTCTGATCACATTAAAGTTAGGCTAGGCTAAGCCATGGTGTTCAGTAGGCTAGGTGTATTAAATGCATTTTTGATTTATGAAATGTATCTTATGATGGGTTTATGGGGATGTAACCCCATCCTAAGTCAAAGAAGATCTGTATACTAGAATTGAACGAGGAAGTGTAAATGGATAGCAGATGATGGGAGCCAGGTTTTTCACCATAGGAGTGGGAGGTTACAAACAAGTGAAGAAAGGCTGGAATGATTCTTGTGGTGATGGATTAGCATCGGAGACACCAATATGAGCTTATGTTTAGTATAATAAAGATACAGATGGATACATATAGAAATATTTATAGATATGTGTATATATACAGTGTACACACATATATTTCCTTGCTGTTTCAGCTACAAAGACCTAGAAACAATTAACACCCCAGTAGCAATGAACACACCCAATGTGTGTCACAAATTAGTCTCTAATACCATTCTCCAATAAAAGGAACCAGGGCTCCTTGGAGAAATGTCTGATTCTACTGCTGGGGCAGGTTACATAGAACAAGCATATTGTAGCGCCAGAAAGTCAGGAAGTGCCCCAAAAAATAAACTAACGGAAGTATGTAAAAGGGATACCGAAGCCTGCCTGAAGGAGCTGCTGATGGCTGGAGCAACAAAATAAATAATGTAGTATTGGATTGTAACCCAATGTATAAAATAAATATGCATGAATCCATACTCATATAAATGATTGACTAAATAAATAAATGGGAAAGAAGAGACAAATCTCCCAAAGGGAAGAATTCCAAATAATTTATGTAAAGAGTCCCTCCTCAAGGAGGTTGAGTGTGGGCTGCACTTAGTGACTTGGTTCCAATGAGTAGCAAGTGGCAAGCAGCAGAAAAGGCACACTGGAGAACCTTGATGAAAACAACCTAAGCCAGGTGATGAAGAGTGATGTCATCAGTGACAAGTCACGTTGATAGCATGAAACATGTCCCCTTAAAGCACGTAATGAGAATGACACTTCACTACTATTGTCTTTCTCCCCAAAACCAATAATCCTAGTCTAACCATGAGAAAAACATCAGACAAAGCCAAAATGGGGGACATTCTACAAATTACCTATATTCTACAAACTACCTGACTAGTATTCCTCAAAACTGCCAACGTCCTGAAAAACAAGGGATGTCACAAACCATCACAGACCAGAGGAGGCTCAGGAGACATGATGACTCAATGAAATGTGGTATCCCAGACTGGACCCGGAAACAGAACACAGGCATTAAGGGAAGGCTGTGAAGTCTGAATAGAATCTGAGGTTTCATTAATAGTATGGACCAACGCTGATTCCTTATTTGGGACAAGCGTACTATAGTAGTGTAACACAATAACAATATCCTACTGAAACCGGTTGAGGGATACAGAGGAATTCTCTGTACTATCTTTGCTAATCCATCTCTGTACTATCTGTAAATCTTAAACTATTCTAAATTGAAAAGTTTATTTCAAAGCAAACAAACAAAAGGAAATCTTGGGAGGGCTCCCAATCCAGAAGATAATGTATTCCCTTCACTTAGATCACTACCTTCCTGGTGAATTCTTAACTCGCCCTTCAGATCTCAGCTGAAATATGATTCCTCAATTTTCTAACCCCAAATTGGGTCCCCTCTTTACTACTTCTCCTCATATCCTTCCTCATTATTCCCAGCGATTATGTCACTATGCTTTTATTTGGTAAGCACTCTTTAAAATCTGTCTCCCTGACCATGCTCTAAGCTCCATGAGGACAGAGACCATGTCTGTTTTGCTCTCCATTGCATCTGCACTATCTAGCAGAGAACTTGGCACACAGCTCATACACAATAAATAGTTTTGGAAAGAGTGGAGGGGTGGGGAGGAGGGAGGAAAATGAGAGGAGAAGAGGAGGAGAGGGAAGGAAGAAGGAATGGATATGCATTATGATAGAGCAACTCTCATCGGACGAGGAGAACAGACTGCAAATGGAGAGCGGATAATGAATAGGTGGAGCACAGATGATTTTTAGGGCACGAAAAATACTCTATAAAATACTATATTGGTGGAAACACATCATTATACATTTGGCAAAACACTGAGAATATACAACTTCAGGAGCAAACAATAAAATAAACTATGAAGTTAGATTGATAACTTTGGCAAGTAAGTTCCTTTATTGTGACCAACATACCACTCTGGTGGGGAATGCTGACCATGAGGGAAGATCCGGGTGCGTGAAATCGGGGGTATGTGGGAGCTCTCTGTATGTATCCTCCTCTCGATTTTGCTGTGAACCTAAAACTGCTCTGAAAACTAAAGTCTATTTAAAAAAAAAAAAAAAGACAGCTTTCCAAAATTTAAATAAGATGCCTTCTAACAATTATACTAAAGAACATACCCCTTTAACATTTGTACATGTACGTGTTCATTTATACACAGAACACTTTACACACACTGTAAGACAGGTATACAAAATCTCCTCTCCAAAAGACCGCCATTGGACAAGGTTGATTTTGCTTCTTTGTTTTTGTTTTCTTTTCCTTAGTTTTCACCCTCTAAAAACAACACTGCAAACCCTGGGTCTAATGTTCTGATGGAATCCATACTTTGCCTGTAATACAATTTTTCATTTCAAAGCATGCCCATTTTTTAATGTTGATTGCTTTACAGATTTCCTAATTGTCTCTAAATCCATATTTTATACCACCTTGCAATTAAATCTTCAATAGATACAGTTCAACAACATCTAGGAGCGGGAAGGGATGCGCTACCTTGTAGGCGATAAAAATTCACAGTAAAGCCACAGATGTAGCAGAGTGAGAATTACCGCACCAGCAGGAACTGGAGATAAGAGAGGATTACACATGATGAAATGCGGTAATTGACTAGAAGTCACCGAAAATACCAGGTGGATGTCACTGCTCTATATAACTCTAATGCGCCTGTACACTTTATTGAGCATCACTAGAGGTTTACTTTTAGTATTTGTTTCAGTGTAATTGAAGTTTATTGATATGCTATTATTGCCCAGTTTAGATGTGACCATAAAAAATATAATTTGATATACTTGTGTCTCCATAGAAATCTTGGGCTTTACCTCTTAAAATAAAGTCTCATAGTAATAATCGCCATAATATTTATTCCTTTTCCTCCATTAGACCTTTACGTGGAATATGGACAGTAACTGCTCCAAATGGCATTGAAATTGCAGGGATATTTTAGGGAGTGATTGGCGCATAAAAGATCAGACATGCAATTTTGGATACTACCAAGGGAGACTTACAAAGGATTTTTATGTTGAAGGTAAAAGAAAACAAATTTATATGCTGAAATGAGTTGCCATAGGTGGTGCGGTTGCCTATTACTTATCCTGGGTTTATTTCCCCGTTTAGTTTTCAACATAGGAAGGGGATAAAAATAACTGTTCGTCCAAGCTAGAATATTCGTTCTGTAAACACAGAAGCCTCAGATCTCAGCAAAAGACCTCCCAGCATACTAAGCAAAGGCCATTTCCCTCCACAACAAACATTTTAAATTACTCCAGAAATAATGGGCATGAAAACGATCGCTTCTCAGAACAGCCAAGAAAAACTCTCCATGGGAATTCCAGGTACAGCTCGAATCTTATCACTGACAAGTTAGTATAACTGATGAGAAGCTGCTGCAAGGCCCAAGTCAAAGGGCCATGCAACTTGATTATATTTTCACATGCTGAAAATTACATTCCATTACTAGAGAAAACAGTTCGATGCTGAACTCGGGTAAGCTGCATGGACTGAAGTGAAGCCAAGGAAGAAATGTGTGACCTGGCCATTGGACCCAAGACTTCTCAGAGGAAACAGACACAGGGAAAGTGGATCTCAGCTGAGGGAGACCCCTTTGATTTTCCACCCCCACTGCCCTCTCCAGCCCACAAACACATGCTCCATCCCCCTGGACACACCCCACAGGTCCCATCCCAACACACTTTCCTCCATGGGCTGCCGCCTTCAGTGTTGACAGCAAGGTGCTAATGTGGCTGCAGGCCTCCACCCTCAACCTGTACTTCCAACCCTGGAGCAGAGTTTCTCAAAGGCCTTTTGTCCATGGACCCGCCTGTAGGAGAACTGCCCATATTAGTTAAAAATTCAGATTCCAAGGCTCCACACCAGAGCCATCGAGTCAGAATCTTTGAGAAATCTCTGCATTTTTAAAAAGATTTTATTTATTTATTTGACAGAGAGAGACACAGCGAGAGAAGCAACACAAGCAGGGGGCATGGGAGAGGGAGAAACAGGCTTCCCGCTGAGCGGGGATCCCACTGCGGGGCTCGATCCCAGGACCCTGGGATCACGACCTGAGCCAAAGGCAGATGCCTAATGACTGAGGCACACAGGCACTCCAAGGAATCTCTGCATTTTTAAAAAAATGAAGTCTAGTTGACACATAATGTCACCTCAATGTCAGGTGTATAACTTAATGATGCCACAAGTATGTACATTACGCTCTGCTCACCACAAGCACAGCTCCCATCCATCACCATATGACGCTATTACAGTATCACCAACTACATTCCCTGTGCTGTGCCTTTCATCCGCATAACTTCTTCATTCCATAACTGGAAGCCTGTACAGAACCTCTGCATTTTTATTAAGCTTCCCAGGAGAATCTCATTCACAGTGAAGTATAACCTGCTTCTGGACAGAAAGGAAATCAAGTAGAGGGAAGAGTGGGTACATTATAAGAAGGAAAAATCTTCTAGGTGTATAGTGCCTAACTCTGTATTTGGCACACAGTGTAGGCTCTTGATATGTCAAATGCATGCATGCATGAATGAATGAAAAAAATCAAATGAATGAAGGATTCATTTCTCTCTTGGAGGTATCCTATATTTTCATAGGTTATACCAAACATGTCTGCCCCTACTTCTATTTATTTTGGGGGAAAAGAATTCAAATTTGAAAGCAGTTTGCTATTCTGAGAATGGGATAACCACAGAATGGCTCAGCAACTCTGTAGAGCTGGCTGGACTGGGACAACCAGCAAGTGGGTGGGCAGAAGAGAGAGGTGCTAAAGCCTTTAGTAACTCAGCTCACCTGGTGTTGTTTGGACATAGTGGAGAAAGACAACAACTCCCAGGTGTGGAACACATCTCCTCTGTTTTCTACCACCTCGTGGTGTTGATTATGAAAAAAAGTCATAATATATCCAAGGGCATATTTCCATTTTGCGCCTCTTACGCAGTTGAGAGCATTGTACTGAGAACAACAAGCCATGTGCCATTATTATTATTGTTATGCACTCGCTTACCTTTCCCATCTGGCATGTCTGGCTCTTTTTCCTCCTTACTTTCCTCCACCCGCATGCACATTTTCAACAAGTACTGTGGATTTCAGTTCGGGACTGGGGGCTATGTATGGCAAGCACAGAAGCAAACACCAGATTTGTTTTCTTTTTTGTTTCTTCCTTAAGAATCAAAGCACATTCACATAACAGAAGAGTTAAGCACCCACTTGAGGCCGGGTTCTATGTTAGGCTCCGGAGATATCAAAACGTGTGAAGCCCAGTCCATGTTTACAAGGAGTCCTACCTGGTCAAGGAGACTATGAGGAGCTAAATTTTGCCCTCCTGAGATTCATATGTTGAAATTCTAACACTCACTACCTCAAAATGAATTTTGAGATAAGGTATTTAAAGAGGTAGTCAAGTTAAGAGGAGGTCATTAGGGCGAACCCTAATCCAATAGGATGGTATCTTTATAAGAAGAGGAAATTTGGACACAGACATGCAGAGGGAAGACCACAGGAAGACATAAGGAGAAGAAGGCCATCTACAAGCCAGATGAGCCCTCACAGGAAACCAACTCTGAGGACATCTCCGTCTCAACTTCTAGCCTCCAACACTGTGAGAAAAGAAATTCCTGTTGTTTAAGCTGCCTCGTCTGTGGCACCTTGTGACAGCAGCCATAGCAAACTCATGCAGAGAAAAACACTACTACAAGAAACAGCCAGGCTTTACTTCCATTCCCAGTCTGACTAGGTTTGTGAAGGCCTGAATAAGGAACAGTGCCTTCTCCCTCCTGTGGCCCACCCAGACAATACCAGAGGTCCGGTGTCACACCCAGAGTCTCTAAGGAAATATTCACCATTTTCACCACACCCAACCCTCCCCTTCACCCTTGTGGGTGGGAGTCAGAAGGTCTGGATAACTATCTGGCTTACTCCTTGGATCCTTCTGGAGAATAGAATGCTCTTTACAAAGAAAATTTAGTTATGAAACAAAAGGCAGAATCTTAGTTGCCTGAGAGCCTGAGGCTTTTGCCTACAACGTTTTGGTGGCCCTGCTGCAGATGGTGGCACACGGCATTTCTGTCCAGTGTGAATAACTTGACATCACACATCACGACTGCTACAAAGCAAACTTGAAGGGCTGACTCGCCAATGAGGTACTCAGGAAAAGGACATCACATGTGTGTGGGCATCAAACATCCACTAAAGACATGATTAAAGGAGAAACCAGTGCAGTTATAGACTGTCTCCATCACACAAGTGTATCAAACCGGAGCCTAGGGCACAGATGGTCAAACCACTCAGGTATGGAGAGTGGATGGCACACAAGCTCTGCATTCAGACCAGCCCGGTTTCAACTCTGCTTGAGAAGAACGCTTAATGTCTCTGGCTCTTGGATTTCCTGACTTGTAAGTGGGATGCGTGAAGAGGATCTGGAGAGTTTGGACCTTCGGAATGTCAAGAGGCGAGCAGCAGAAATCACTTCACAGGCATGAATGCTTCCGTATTCATTCCCTATGGCTGTTGGAGCAAAGTACCACAAATCAGTGGCTTACAACAGAAATTTATTCTCGTACAGTTCCGGAGGCTAGAAGTCTGAAATCAAGGTGTTGGCAGAGCCATGTTCCCTCTGAAACTCTGAAGGGTAGAATCCTTCCTGGTTTCTTCCAGCTTCTGGTAGGGACCATCAATCCTTGACTTTCCTTGGCTCATAGCCACATCACTCCAATCTCTGCTTCTGTCACCACACGGCCTTCTCGCCATGTGAACCAGTCTTTACACCATCTTCTTACAAGCACACCAGTCATTTTGGAATAAGAGCCCACCCTACTCCAATAAGACCTCATCTTAACTAATTACATTTGCCATAAGCTTATTCCAATAAGGTCACATTCTGAAGTCCTAGAAGTTAGAACTTCAACATATCTTTTGGGGGGGGGACATGATTCAGCCCACAACAGTTTGTTTTAAACATACTCAGTAAAATGCGGTAAAGAGAAAAACTGCCGCCTCCATAGGACAGTCACCTCAGGACCCAGGTTTCCTGACTCACATACATGGCAGGTGTCACAAGCAAACAGGAAAATTGTTCACCATCATCTGAGACTGCAGCAAACTTGAACTGAGCCTGGGCTGCACTTAATGGCTTTCTATTTGTTCTTCCACGATGAGATTGGCAACAAGTTAATTACACCCTGAGTTTTAGAGGGATTCTTCTGGGCAAAGGAAGTGCCTCCATTTCAGGAGTGATTGGCCTACCTCATCCAGTCAACTCTTTCATGGTTGGGAGAGCCACTGGCACCACCCACCTGACACAGTACCTGCACAAAACAGGTACTGTTTTATTGTTTAAACTAGGGCGCCTGGGTGACTCAGTCAGTTAAGCGTCCAATTCTTGATTTTGGCTCAGATCATGATCTCAGGGTCATGAGGTCAAGCCCCACATTGGGCTCTGTGCTGGGTGTAGAGACTGCTTAATATTCTCTCTCTCTCTCTCTGCCCTTCCCTACCAGCTTGTGTTCTCTCTCTCTCTTTCTAAAAAAAACAAAACAAAAAATAAACTAATTAGAACTACTTGAAAAGGTGGTTTTATATGTAGCCCACACAAAGCATCATAGGCTCCCTCAAAGATGTCCACAGAGTCTCAGTAGAAGCAACAGAAGAAAAAATGGTAAGCCAAGACCTAATTTATGTAGTCACAATTTGTATAATTTGACACACCCCCCCTGCCTTCAAGGCCCTTACAACCTATGAAGGAACACAGGACATGAGTACACGTGATTTTCATATACAACAGACTGTGATACTATAGAGATAGAAAGTGCTATGGGATTCTGAGACAGAAAGAAAACCAGATATGTACCTGACACAGAAACCGAATCACACGATCAGCCCCCTTTTGGTGTGTGTTTCCTTGGCAATGTCTACGCATCTTCTGTGATGATGTCACTCAGGATTTATACTGACAGAGGTGACAGAATAACTCCGAATTCCCTGATGAATCATGGCACCATTGTGGCTTCTTATTTTACCTTGTTTCTTAAGTTAGACAGAAATTTATGTTTTGATTATTCCCTGATAATTCATGTCATAATAGCAATAATTAGAACTTCACAGTTGCCGCTTATTCCTTCTCCAGTTTTTAATTCCACAGCCTAAAAAAGATGTTTGCAGCTTTTAAGAATTATTTTGAGAAAAATATGGTATAGAAGCCAAATTTGTCGCCACAAATGTGGATGCCGAAAAAGAGGAAGAAGAAAGCTTGAAATACTAATAGCATAAGGCAGAAACTAAAATGTAAGCAATGGCAGGAAAGTCACAGATAAAATCTATGGCCCTCCTTTCAAAATTTTCATCGTTGCTGTGATAAGGACCATCTTGATGTGGACCACTCCGTACATGATGCGTATAATTTCAGAGAGCCCTCTGGTGAAATGCTTCTTTTATGTAGGAGAAATGGTGTGCTGGCAATGATCTACTTGGAGCCTCTTGGAGTCAGCCTAAGAGGTCACCACCCTTTTCTGCTCCCTCCTAGCTTGTGAACTCTGGGTACCACACTGTGGTTACACTAATGCTCCCCGAAGTGATTCATTTGAAGACATGTGTTTACAGTTCCCTTAGCTTTGAAAAGATATGAATCGCCAAGACCTCAGCATCATGGTTCCTGCTTTTCATGATCTTCTGCCATGTTAGGAAAACTCCCAGATGGAATCAATGAGCATGTCACAGTAAAAGGAGGCAGAGAAACAAGGGCACCTGGTGACCCCACCAGTCACAGTCATATTTGTCAGCCTAGCCGTTTCTGTGCGCAGACAGGCACACACACTTCCACTCACACACAGTTCCCCCACTGCAGGCCACAGTTGATGGGACTGGGGACAGGCAGTTGATCCAGGCTGGGCGAGGGTCCCTCCTCTGGGAATTTGGAGTTGAGGAAAGCAAAGAGCAACACAGAGACATGTTTGAGGCTGGATCATCATTCGGGTGGTCTCAGGGGTCCCCAACTCTGCTTGCCATGTGGACAGAGTAGCAGAAAGAGCCAGTCTGCCAAGGGAAAAGAGTGAAGAACTAACAACAGAAAGAAACACAGACCAAGGGATGGGCAGAACATTCCCTAGGGTTTGGCCAAATTCCCGGTTCCTGTAATGATCATTTTTGAATCTCAGCCCCATCCCTGCTCTTAAGTTCTATTAAACATACCTACCTGTTGTTAAAAATAAACTGAGGCATATTAAAAATTTTAAGAGTTTGAGCAAAGATCATTTTGCATCAGGCATCAGGAAAGCAGAAGTGGTTAGGAGCACTCCCCTGACAGGAGCTGGGGGAGAAGAGGCAAAGCCAGGAAATGATTGATTGGCTAGAGCTTAAAGCCTAGTTGAACTCTTGGTTGTCCTTAGGTCTCAATTTAGTAAGTTCGAGGCATTTTAGGCTTAGATCGTGTTTGCTTAAGTAGCTACTAAGCCAACAGAGCCACCTGAGTCTAATGCCCCCCCATTTAATTAATTCAACACTGTGCCCTTATGATAAATTACCCCTTTTTAACTTAAGTTGCTTCTATTACTTGAAAATAAAAGACCAATATAGTGCAGAGCCATTGTAAAAAATCCTGGGCGTGTAAGTTGTAGCAATAAGTCACAAGAACGCTAACGCCGTGCATATATATGATGTCACTCTTGCTATGAATTTCCTTGTACATATGAACTGTGCCTGAGTGCTACTCACTGTGTATCAACAGACATTCTCTAGCCCCAACTCGAGTGCCCTTGAGCCCCTCCTGGAAAATATGGCTGGTTGTCATTGGTTGGGATATGCCCAGGCTCTTCTATTGCCATTATGATAATAGATTGGGAGAGTGTAACTCATATTTAAAAAAAAACAAGCAGCTCAGCAGCAACCAGCCCAGAACATCAAAACACAATGGTAATCATTTATATCAGTCACAAGTGGCCCCACTTAACAGGCTTTTTGAAGAAGAAAAAAAAAAAAGAGGAGAAAAGAGCATTCTTGTTGCTGCATTGAAAAGTGTGAAAATGATCATTTGTATAACACAGCTTCTGCCTTGAACACTGATATGCCCACAATGTAGATGGAGATCAAAATAGCTAGCACAAACAAATAATGCAAAAGGGTCTCAAGAAGAACACCCACCGTTTCGTTTTCTGATTTATTTAAAAGGCTCACAAGGTTGCAAGCCTCCTTTCTTTCTCATTTCCAAAGCCGGGGTTTGTCATGCCTGTCCCGTGCCAGTCGGACTGAGCTAGGTCTCCAGTGCCCTTCTTTAAAGTGTGCATAAAGCAGAGGTGCCCAGAGCTTGCCCAGAGCACCAGACCCAGCTGCCACAGTCCTGGAATGCGGGCCCAGAACGATGAAAGCCCAGCATCAGGCATCTCCAATGCTTTGATTTGCAAGAACAGCTTGACACCCATAGCAACGTGGCTAACGTGAAAAACACAAGATAAAAACATTCCATTTAATTAAAAGCCCACAGTTCAATGGTAGTATAATTATTACAAGTGCATTTTATGGCTGTCTGCATTCATTTTGGGTACATAAATTAATATGCAAATTGCCAGGCCCTCTCGTGTTCTTAAGAAGTTCCCCTATCAATCTTCTCTCCAACATGTCAATTGCATAAAGCGTGGCTTTTTAAATGCAAAATAAAATTCACATTTATGGTTCTTCTGAAATCTCCCTCTGCCGACAAGCTTTGTTTTAGATGAAGAGTGTTTAATTAACAGAGCTCACCTCTCTCAGAGGGCCTTCAGGACCACAGAGGGGAGGCCAAGACACTCTATGGTCTTCTGGCTAATCAGGATTAGAGACTATTTTCCATCTCAAGGACCACCTATCAAGGTATTTGTGATTCTCCATTCAGCCCATCAAGGACTTTATTATGGGAAAATATTGTTCTGATTTACAAAAACGCAAATTCCCAAACCGTAGACAGATGAACTTAATATTATTCACTGGGAAATTCTATGATGAATTACTTAACAGATGGTTTGTAGGTATTAAGAAAATACCTTGCTCACAGGCTGTGGACCCTAAAGAAGTGTGTGGGCTCTGGGAGAATGAGATGTGCCCAATTGCCCTCATTTCCTTCTTTGAGTTGCTAAACTGGCTTAACAGGAGCATTCCATAAATATATCTCAATGTCAAAAAATCTTTAATGACTTCCTAGTAGACACATTCAGTATTTGGACAGTCACATCCAGAATTTATGGAACTACCAGGGACTCAAAGGGAGGACTTTAAAGTAAGCTCTGACTCCATATTTGGTCCTGTTCCTTTATTATTTCTAGTGTTGATCTGAATAAAGTGAAGGAAATCAGAATATATCACCCCAAAATAGGCCGCTTTGATGCAAGAATTATTTTGAAGTAAAGACAATTAAGAAGAGCAAATGCAGTAAAAGCTTCCCATCCTCCCCATATTTGCTAAAAGCGGCATATCAATTTACAAAGGTGTCCCTTTTCCCCTCTCTACCGGGAAGGAGAAAAGTTAAATCACTGGACACAACTTGAGACCCTCATCAGCCTGGAGATGGCACCATAGGAATCCACATAACAAACTTCACCAACCAGCTTTGATCTACCATTCATTTCCCGTGTATCTGCCTTCCTTCTATTTGCCACACCTAGGGACACAAGGTTCTTTCCCTTTGTCTTGTCACTTCTCTAAAAACTTACTGTTCTTTTGCTAAGATGCTATAGAAACTCCACTTCTAACTATACCTTTGAGTTACACATCTCTGGCTACACCTATGTGTTACATGTGTGGTGGACATGTTAATAAACTCTGTTTGCTTTTCTCTAGGTAATCTGTCTTATGTTGGTCTAATTTGGAGGCCTCAGCTAGAGAACCTAAGATGGGTACAGGAGAGATTTTCTCCCCTACAAAAGTCAGAGAAAATATGCTTGAATAATGTATAAACGTCTCAGTGCTAGAAGAAATATACTCTTTGTCAGAATTAAAACCCCTGAAGTGAAAACAACTCAAGAGACTGAGCCTATCTCGTGAAAAAAAATCAACTTTCTAAAAACAAGATTGACTTAACAGTTCATTTAAACACACACACACACACACACACATACTAAAGTTTGGGTTGCCTATAAATCCAAGAGTGTCTATTAGCTTGAGGTGGAGGCCTAAGTAATGATAACAGATTTCATTAAAATAAGAATTATAGAACACAAACTAAATGAAGGCAAGGTGTTGGTCTTATTTACTACCAGAGCCAAGAACAGTGACTAGCACATAGTAGGTGCTCAATAAATATTTATTGGATAAGTAACATGACATACTTTCCATCCACCTTTTTAAATTATTAATAAAATTTACATTGATTTTAGAAAATTTGGAAAGCACAAAAAAGCAGAAAGAAGAAATACAAATTATCCTTAACCGTGTGATGATCCCTATTCACGTCTTAGCATATTCTCTTCAAGTCTTTTCTCCATGCACTTTTCACATGGTCTAAATAAACAATTTTGAATCATAAACTTACTTTATAAAAAAATATTTTCTACATCATTAGAATCTTCATAAATGCAATTCATATAACCACATAACAGCCTATTTTGTAGATATACCACCACACATTCTTGGCTATTAAGACTGTTTTAATTGTCTTATATAAACAATGCTGTGATAAGTATCCCTGTGTACAAGGCCTCTTCTATATTTCAGAAGGAGTAAGAACTATCTTGCATTTTTTAGAAATCATTCCAGTAATCATTTCATTTGACCAAAAAACCAGTGGGGCTTTCCTCCTCTCTCTAGAATCTAACCCAATATTGCTGTGGTTTATATGAACTGTAGGGGAGGAAAAATAATGTTCCTTCTACCCTTCTGAGTACTTGGTTGAACCCCACCCCCTTACAATAAAAGGTAGATTAACAAGAAAAGAAAAACAAACAGAAGTTTATTAACATGTATACCTTGTGTATTTAGGAGATACCCAGGAAAACTGAGTAACATCCAGACATGGCCCGAAGCAGAGACCTTAAATACCATCCTCACCTAATGACAAAAGAAAGATTTGGGAGGGGAGGTTGGGAGGGGGGCAGTTCTGGGGGGTAAACAAGGAAAAGCACAGTAAACAAGAGTAAGGTTTATTATGCAGATTTAAGTCAGTGCCTTCTCCATTGATAAGAGTCTCTTGTGATTTATAGCCACCCTTCTCTTCCTGGTACAGGGAGGGAGACACCCTTATAAATTGAGATTTCCTTTATAAATGTAATTTCCCTTACAAAAGGATACTCTTACTCTGTCTTCCAAGCTCCTCCTGTGTTTGCTGTTTCTCAAAAATAATTCTTACACCAAAGAGTCATATTTTGGGGTTGTATATTCTGCATCTTTCAACACAATAGGTGGTTACTAACACCCAGTAGATGTTGACAAGAAGAATGGCTAATTACCAAAACTGTATCTCTATATTTCAAAAGCATTTACATTACCCTTA
Organism: Callorhinus ursinus; assembly: GCF_003265705.2. Classification (NCBI taxonomy): domain Eukaryota; kingdom Metazoa; phylum Chordata; class Mammalia; order Carnivora; family Otariidae; genus Callorhinus; species Callorhinus ursinus. The sequence continues at coordinate 5,846,668 of NW_027397069.1, forward strand.
TATTCTCCCAAAATTTTATTTCCAAGTCTTTCTTTGTGTTCCATGTTTCTTTCTAAAGAATCTATTTATAAATATTGCTTAAACCATCGAATGATTATGTAAAAATTAGATCCATTACTTTATAAAGGAACCACCTCTCATGCACAGCCCTATTTCATGTTCCTTTTTTTTTTTTTTTTAAGATTTACAGGTGGGAGGGGCAGAGAGAGAGAACCCTAAGCAGACTCCCCACTGAGCACAGAACCCAACAAAGGGTTTGATCTCACCACCCTGAGATCATGACCTGAGCCAAAATCAAGAACTGGAAGCTTAACTGACTGAACCACCCAGGTGACCCTGTTCCTTCTTCTAACCTGGGTCTTAATATGGTCTTAATGCCTCCCTCTGTGGTGAGACGAATAATGGTCTCCAAAGATGTCCACATCCTAACCCCTGGAACATTTGATTATTACTTTATGGCAAAAGGGACCTTGCAGATGTGATTAAGTTAAAAGTCTTGAGATGGGAGATTATCCAGATGGACCCAAATGTACTCATAAGGGTCCTTTTAAGAGATAGGTACGAAGGTCACTGGAGAAAGTGGAGATGTGACAACAGGGCATGAGGAGCAGCGTGAGGAAGCGCTCATGAACCGAGGGATACAGGCGATCCCCAGAAGCTGCACATGCTGAGGAAACAGCGTCTCTCCCAGAGCCTCCAAGAGGAACCAGTCTTGTTGATACATTGACTTTAGTCCTAGTGAGTCTGATTTTGGACTTCTGGACTCCAGAACTGTAAGAGAATACATTTGTATTGTTTTATAACACTACATTTGTGGTAGTCTGTGTTGGGGAGGAAGAATTTCCCCTACCCTTTAAGGTCCTTTTGCTGGGCTAAGAATCAAATTGTCATGAGATGGATTAACAGGAGAAAATCAAATGTAATAGTAGCTTATGTAGGGACACCTGGGTGGCTCAGTTGGTTAAGGGTCTGCCTTCGGCTCAGGTCATGATCCCACGGTCGTGGGATGGAGCCCGCATCAGCTACCTGCTCAGCGGGGAGTCTGCTTCTCCTTCTCCCCCTGCCGCTCCCCCACTGGCTTGTGCTCTCTCGCTCTCTCTCAAATAAATAAAGAAAATGTTAAAAAAAAAAAAAAAAAAAAACAGTAGCATCTATACAGGGAATCCACACAGACATGGAAACTCCAAAGACAGCCAGACAACATGATGCTAAGGACGGGAGGAGGAGTCTGAGGTTACAAAGGGGAGAAAGGCCATGAGTAGGAAGGTGAAAGGAGGTGTTTGGAAAGCAAAGTTTGCCCTATTATGTAGATAAGATTCTTAGGTAAAGAGGAATCTGTCAGTAGCTCTCCTGCTGGTACAAGCTAGTGGTCGAGGGGGAGGTAAGGAGCTTTTCCTGAATCTGCTGCGTTTTGATTGCTTTTAGCTCAAAATAATGTTCATGCCATAGTGGCCCATTTTGGAGCTGCCTGCCATGGGCCCCTACATCTGTTACAGCAACAGTAGGAAGGTGATATATCCTCCTCAACTTCCCATTATCCTTCTAGAAAACTTTGCCTCATTACCTGTCTCCTGTCATCTCCATCTTTCACCAGACTTATAAAGAAATTGCTTCTATAGGGAAAATTTTTTTCAAATACCTCTGGTATTAATTTAAGTAATTTTATTGTAATGTTTTAAAAACATGTACAAATATTAAACCAAGTATAAACTCCCTGCATTTAAAGCTCCCAGAGAACTCTATAACCAAAATAAATTCACAAAGTAAATACAAATGAAATGATAACACCAATACAATTTTTCAAAAATCATTAATGTGATGTCTGATATTTACTGAGAGCAAATCACCAACATCAAGGTTAATAGAAGAAAGATGTACAGTGCCTTTTGGTTTCACTTGTTGTTGGTGTTGGGGAGGAAGAAGTTTCTGCTGCCTTCAAGATCTTTCCAGCCTAAGAATCAAATTGACATGAGACAGATTAACAGGAGAAAATCACATTTAATTTTGTACATAAGGGGAATCCACACAGAGATGGAAATTGCAAAGACAGTCAGGCAAAATGAGGTATATATGTCATTCTGAACTAAGGAGAAGCAGGTATGGGTCTTGGACCTCAAAGGGAAGGAATGCAACCTTTAGGAAGACTGAAAAAGAGTGAATGTTTGGTAAACAAATGTTTGATGGGCCACTCAGAAAATGGGACAGAGAGGACTTTGATCAAACAGGCCTTGCTAGGTTCTTCCCTGTCTACCAAACCTAGTTCACAGCATAATGTAGTCATGTATGATGACAGGTCTCTCCCTGGAGCAGATCCTCTATCTAAATTCTTTGTCGGCAGTTGTGCAGGAGGTAAAGGGCTTTTCCTGAATCTGCTGGGCTTTGATTGTTTTTTTTAACTCAAAATAATCTTCATGCCAATATGGCCCATCTTGGAGTTTACCTGCCCTTGGCCACTATATTGGCTTGATTCTTTAGACTGTCAGCAAGATGGATCACCACTGAAGCTTTCACTATTTTTGATTTCTATCTTTAAACTAAAATGTAACCCTATTCCATTTTATTGATAGGTCAGACCATGTAACAATACGTCCAAAAACAAAATACTGGAATTTTTTCCTATGTGATTTAAAGAAAAAAATTCATACTATCATATAATTGTTGCTAATAAGTTACTGCAAAGAGGTATGTACACATTCAGGATCAGAGCAACATCAACCCTTTAATGTGCTCTTTTTTGTGTTGAGCAGCCTCATACCAAGTGTTACTTAATTCAACCACCGTTTTTTTCATATTGGAACTACTGTGAATCACATCTTTATCCGGGGTCTTAGCATTTTTTATTTTTTGGCTTATGTTTAGCACAAATATGATGGTTATTAGAAAAGCAAATGCAGGCCTGAAATTTCCCAACAGTACCCAATTAAAAGATAATCATGTGGGTCACCTAAGATATTCTTTGATTAATTTTTCTTTACCTTGCCATCAAATAAAGAGAAGTGAAGGTATAAAGATGGTAAAGTTGTATAAAACTCATGGACCCTAGAGAATGTAACCATAAGCTCCAGGGGCCAGAAAAGCCATTTTGGACATCTTCAATCTAGTCTTTTCTCATTTCTCTACCTTCTTTTCTCTAGGTCAGTTGTTGCAATCATTTTGTTCCCATAAGTTTCCTTTCCTTCCCTAAGGTAGCCCAATCTGTGTTACTTCCTCTCTCTTGTCTAATAGCAAATCCCACAGATAGTAATCTCCCACCTATCCCACCTCCTTATTTCTGGTGGAGCCCAAGCCACGTGGCTGAGCCGAGGAATGTAATAAGCCAAGGGCTATCCACTAGGTAACTATCAGAGAAGCCATTCTAATTTTCTCTCTCGGCAAATGCACTGAAGATACTTCCTTTTTTCACACTGTTCCTTTCACTTCAGTTGCGTCCAGGGTATTTGAATGACTTACACCACATTATTACCTAATCCCTGTTGTTCTAAATATTACTGACTCCTTGTCAGGGAACTTCACTTTGAAATGTTTTTAGTCATGACAGCGAACATCTGCTGCTCTCTCCTCCTGTTGTACATCAGATGGACAACCTTCCAAGACACTCTGTAGCTGTAAACCAGCAGTTATGTGTGTATCAGACCTGAGACACCAGCTCGTTGCTCTGTATCTAGATGGCTGGTGCTCTATCTACTGAGAGAAACAACTGGATACTAAGTTGTGACCATTTTTACTCCACAAATATGACTGCTAATGTGGTTGTTTCAGAAAAGAACTTTGAAATTACCCAAATAGTGCAAGCATACTGGCACACATTTTAAAAATCTCAGTGAAACTACACAATGCTGAATACTCAGAAGCAAAATAAATACTCAGTTCTTCTCAGGTAGAGAAAACTCCAGATTGAATTAATGCATTCCATTTCCAAGGTAGATTACATTATTGTTTCCCATTCTCCCTTCCTCCCTGTGTCCTTACACTCTGTCTTGTAACTGCAGTTCCTTCTCCTGGAGATAAAGTGTATTCCCCATCCCATTAAAGTTAGATTTGGCTATGGATTTGTTTCAACCAATGGAATGTGTGTGGAAGTGATCATGAGCCAAGACCTTCAGAAGCACTGCATGTTTCTTGCTCACCCTTCTGGAAGCTTCCAACCTCTGCCATGAGAAGAATGTGCCCCAGTTAGCCCACATCTTCAGGAGACTGGGAGAAATGAGACCTGCTAAGCCCACTAAACCCAGTTTAGATCAACTAACCCCCATCTGTTATGGGCTGCATTGGGTCCCCCCAAAATTTATTGTTGAACTCCTAACCTATAGTACCTTAGAATATGACTATATTTTGAGACAGAACCTTTAAAGAGGTAAAGTCAAATGAGTTCATATGGGTAGGCCCTAATCCAATCTGACTGATAACCTTATAATCAGAGGAGATTAGGCCACAGACATGTGCACACATAGAAGGAAGACCCTGTGAAGACACACAGAGAAGGTCAGCCTACAGGTTAAGTAAAGAGGCCTCAGAAGAAACCACACCTGCTGACACTTTGATCTTGAACTTATAACCATCAGAACTGTGAGAAAATAAATTTCTGTTGTTTTAGCCACCCCGTCTGTGGCATTTTGTTATGGCAGCCCTAGGAAACCAATACACATCACCCAAAACTCTCACATGAGTAAGAGTAAATGATTATCGTTTGGAGCCATTGAGTTTGGGAGTGGTTTGCTACCCAGCATCATTGTGATGACTGATAGCTAACCATGTTTTTTCATCCATGTTACAGTATCTTGTAGTCACTATAAATGTTATGACTATATAACACAAAACCAAAAGTTCCCTGGAGGGCAGGGACCATCTTTCATTTGGCCTTGTGCCCTATATCCAGGACAATGCCTAGCCCAGAACAGCCATTCAGTAAACAATGGTGGAATGAATGAATGGGAGAGAAGCAAGGAAAGGTGCAAATAAATGAATGACTGCTGTCCCTGGCTAAGAAAAGTAATCAAGGAAATATGAGAATGTTTTGAAAACTCAAGGGCAAAGTTTGGGTTGTGTTTTAGAGTTAATGTGCAAAGAATAGAGAGGAGTTTTGTTTTTTGTTTGGTTGGTTGGGTGGGTGGTTGGTTTCTTCCCTCCTCTGACCATGAAACTGCATGTTCAAATGTCTGTTTCTCCTCAGTTCATTTTTGTAAATGCCAAGTCTTTGGAACAAATGATTATCTAAGAAGCAATTAACCATATATCAGGCAGCAATAGGGGTTGCTGCAGAGACAGCAGTCTGTGAATTACAAGCATGTGACTTCCCTAAGACCTGAGTCTGCAGCACACATCACAAGAGGACTGAGGGTCTGGGAGCAGCTATCCATTACCAAAGACAACACGATGTCAAGGGCATATTTCTGTGAGAAGGGAAAAGGGATTGATAACCACAAATGTTCACAGAGGCAATGCACAAGGCTACTATCTTTTAATAGTCTAGACTGGGTCCCCTCTACCTTCAACAGCTTCCTCATGGTTTCATAAGATTCAAAACATACCTCTCAGATACGGTTTTGAAGCAGTAATCAACTCATTACTACGTACTATGGACTGGTTTTTTTGTATCCCTCCCGAATTCCTATGTTGAATCGCTAACCCCCAGGATGATGGTATTTGGAAGTAATTAGGTTTAAATGAGGTCATGAGGGTGGAGGTCCCTTGATGGAATTAATACCCTTATAAAAAGGGGATGCACCAAGGAAAGGCCACGTGAGGACATGATCAGCAAGAGGGTCCTCACCGAGAGCTCGACCATGCTGGCGCACTAATCTCAGGCTTCCAGACTCCAGACTGTGAGAAGTAAATATTAGTTGTTTAAGCGAATTAATACCCGGTCTATGGTATTCTGTTATGGTAGACTAAACCGACTAAGGTATTAAGTGTGCTAAAGAATAACAAGAACAAACTAGTAGATAGTACAATAATAGTTTATATTTGTACTATACGGTGGGCAGTTTGGCACAGCAGGAAGTGGATAAAATTAAAGCAGGTCTGTGTTTGAACTGCATCTCTATCACTTATTAGCTGTGTGACCTCAAGAGTTATTTTGCCTCTCTGAACGTTAATCCACGTCTTAAAATGAATATAGTAACACCTGTGTCATAGCAGACTTGTGATCTCATATTGTGCCTGGCCTGGTAAGTATTTGATAAATCAAAGCTTTTGCTATTATCATGATTATCATTATTTGGCTTTGCTATATAACAGAACTACTTAGCTCAAAACATTTAAACATCTATTTCCTTGCCAAACTAAAAGCTCCTCAAGTTACGGACCACCAATCATTCAGAACATTTTTATTAGGCATACATACACACCAGCATTTCCCATAGAAGATGAGCTGCCATCACTAGGGATCATCTACAATTCAGAGAATCCACCCATAGAGGGAATTTCTTCCACTGGTGGTGATGAAAACTTGAAAAGCTAATTTTATTTTATTATCTAAAAACAAAGCACCTTTTTTATTCAAATTCAATTAGCCAACATATAGTACATCACTAGTTTTTGATGTGTTCATTGATTCATTAGGTGCATATAACACCCAGTGCTCATCATATCACACGCCCTCCTTAATGTCCATCACCCAGTTACCCCATCCCATCACTCACCTCCCCTTCCACAACTCTCAGTTTGTTTCCCAGAGTCAAGAGTCTCAAAAAGCTAATTTTAAAGAGTGCATCCAAGAGAAATATTTTGCAAGCCCTAGGAAATTAATTCATTTGAGATGAAAAATAAGTTACTTATTGATATTAGCTAAATAGCTAAGTGTCATCTTTCTGAAATTTCTGTTCCCTGGTCGCATTCTCATTCGGGCAAGATGACTGTATTTTCACTGGCTTTGCAATGTTCTCCTGTTAAAACTGAAAGCTCTGATTAAATGTAAACTTTCCCAGTTTTCTTTATGGCAGAAAATATCAACATGTCTTCCATCCCCACTGAGTCTGTCTTACAAGACTTTTACTTCAGTGTGGATTCTAAAACTTGTGTTTAACATAAGCAATAGCAATGATTAGATGTTTGGAAAAGGTATTGAGTGTTTAATCAGACCATTCCCTTCCTCAAATTTGCACTTATAACTTTCTAGGAAATGCAGGGGGGGAAGTCTTGCTAACCCTCTTATGTCTGAACATTAACCTAAATCTATCATCTGAGAAACAAGATTGAGTTCTTTTTAATTCCTGGCCCCCAATTCTGGCATAATACTTAGCAATTAGCAATATTCTGTATAATAGCACTTTGTTTTCTTAATTTGTGTTTGTTTCTTGGAGACGCTTATGAAGTTTTAATAAGTTTTATGCTATTTCAGAATTTTAGAATTAATATATGCCTCTTGCTTTTCCCAAATCAGAAAATACAGAAATTCTTAAAGAAAGAAATAAAAGATCACCACAATCCACAGCCCAGAGTTAAACACAGTTAATATGTTTGTTTCTGGCCTTTTAATCTTTGTATGCCTATATATTTGTACAAAGAAATTGATTTTCCAAAAAATAGAGTGATAATTAATATGCTGTTTTGTACGTATACACACATGCTATAGTACACAGTCATACTATACAAGCTTTTTTCCCTAGTTTATTGTAGATATCTTTCCATGTTAATAAATATAGATCTACATCCTTATTTTCAATAGCTTTATAGTATTCTACTATATAGACCAGAGATCCAGCTCTCTGTCTGGTTTTGTATACCTGTAAGCTACAGATGATTTTTACATTTTTAAGTGGTTACATTTTAAGTTATTATATTAGTGCCTATATAATATCCTCAATTTTGTCTCTTGACCCCAAAGTCTAAGTTTTATTTATCTGGCCCTTTAAGAAAAGTACTGACTTCTGGTATAAGTGTATCATAAATTGCTTAGTTCATCCCAGATTAATGGATTTATGTGGCATTTCCAACATATGATAAGTACCACTGCAGAGAACAACCTGTAGATACACTTTTGAACACTGGTCCAAGTTTTCCCTTAGGATAAATTCCTTTTTTTTTTTTTTAAGATTTTATTTATTTATTTGAGAGAGAGAGAGAGAGAGAGTGTGTGGGGGAGAGGGAGAGAGAATCTGAAGCGGACTCCACACTGAACACAGAGCCGACATGGAGCTCAATCCCACAACCTTGAAATCATGACCTGAGCCAAAACCAGGAGTCGGACACTTAACCAACTGTGCCACCTAGGTGCCTCCCTTTGGATAAATCCCTATTACTGGAATTGCTGGAGCAAAGTAGTCTCTTTGTTAAAGATTTGATACATATTGTCCTGTTGAAGCCCCAAGCCCTAGTGTGAGAGTAGAAGGTGGAGCCTTTGGGAGGTGATTAGGTCATGAGAGCATGGGATTGATGCCCTTAAAAGAAGAGAGAAGGAAAAAGGAAGGAAGAGAGAGAAAAAGAGAATCTCGGTCATGCATGGACACAGGGAGAAGGTGGCTGTCTGCGAGCCAGGGAGGGAGATCTCCCTCAGAACTGAATTGGCCAGCACCTTGATCTTGGACTTCCCAGCCTCCAGAACCGTGAGAAAAAAAATTTCTGTTGTTTCAGCCACTCAGCCTCTGGTATTTTGTTATGGCAGCCCAAGAAGACTAAGAAAATGCTCCTGAACCTCTGCACTATACGAGAGTAAGGGAAATCTCCCCTGCCCTCACCCTAGCCTCCTGGGTGGGAGCAGATCTTTGCAATCTTTGCCAGTCTGATTCGTGAAAAACAATCTCACATTTTCTCTTTCATTTTCATCTTCTAGTGCTCATGATGTTGACTATCTTTTAATAAGGTAGAGTAACCATTAGTTCTTTTGAGAAAAATCATCTCCCGTCCTTTGCCCATTTATCTACTGTGTTGGCCAAACCTTGTGGCCAAATCTTGTGAATAGAGATCCTTACTAATAAACCTTCTTTTCCAAGATTTTAATCCTTTTGTGATTCTTCTCTGAGCCCTGGAAAGGCTCAGAGAAGCTGGAAAGCTTCTCTCCCTCCCCTCATAAGTGTGTAGACAAATGTTTGTAGACAAATAGCTTCCCTCATCTTGGTTATTTCCAGCTGATGGTAAACCTTTACAGGCAGTTCCTGGAACTAGAGATCCAGAACCACATAGTGAGAGCAGGGTGAGGTTATTCCACTGTATTTCCCTCTGAAACCAAGTCCCACAGCTTAATCAGTCCCCTCCTCCTACTATGAGAATGAAGCGAAATTCTCCTCATATATCACTTAGAAATTTATACTTGGAAGGGAGGGTGCTTCTTTTCAGAGTTTTCTGCAATGCCCAAAATGATAAAGATGTCACACTCTCTAGCTCATGAAGGATCAGTATATTCTCCAAACCTCAGAGTTCATTTGAAAACAAATTTCCCCATCAAACTACAATATGGGAATACCTATCCCAGTCAGAGGGCCATGGTGCATGTCTGATAGGGCATCTGGTAGCAATAACCATTCCCAGAGTCTACCGAGAACCGTCAATGACACCCTTCCAGTGCCATGTATTCATAGGAATATTTCCTCACTAAATATCTAATCTTGCATAGAGTATAAGTAGTAGCAAGAAAGCAAATTTCCAATGAAACACAAGTATAATATAAAAATGTCAAAGCCTGCAAGATCTTAGAATTGGAAGAGAGTTTATAGAAATCAAAGTAAGCATCACCCCTTCCCGTCCTCGCTGAGAATTTCATTTACCCATACGGGGAAAGTAAAAGCCAAAAAATCAATAGTTAACTAATTAGTAGTCATTACCTGTCTGCTATGCTTGAAAGACCAACCAGAAACACCAGGAGATTTCACACTGGTACTTTATTTTCAAATGAGACCACATTAGAGACTGAGCTATTTTTAGAGTATTAAAAGAAGCTGCCCCAGGTTATTTGTTTTTTGTTTGTTTAGTTGATTGGTTTGTTTTGTTTTTATCCAGTATATGTTGTTCATTTATTAATCCATTCAACAGACATTTTTCAAGAACGAAAGCCTCTGTGTGCCTACACATAACTTTCCTGGAATTTGTAATTGGCCCCTCCAGCTTCAGCAGCCACCTCCCCATGCTTCTTTCTTGAAACTCTGCAGCTGAAGTGATCTATCTGAAAGAGAAAGACAATTTGACAAATACTTGAAAATGTAGAAGGAGGGTATAAAGGAAAAGACTGGAAAATGGATAGTTCTGTTTCCTCATCTATAAAATGGGTATGCAGTACCAACATTTCAGATGTATCAGGAGGACAGAAAGAACTATACATGGAGTATGCACAACAGTGGCACATGATAAGTAAACAATAAATGTTAGTGCTGTCGGTTTTGGGGGTTTTCTGGTCAAATTTTGAGTCGGGTACTATATGTACAAGGTACTGGGAAATATAAAAACAAGAAGCCATGAACACAGACTCCAAGTTGCTTACAATCTAGAGCAGTGAGAAATTCAAGTTACAGCCCTGTGTGATACCATTCAATAAGAAGAATACTATGTCCCAGACTTTGTGCTAAATGCTTTACAGGAATTATCTTATTTAATCCTATTAAATTCCATTACTATCCCCATTTACAGATAACAATGCTGAGTCTCCAAAAGATTACCTACATTATTCTGAAGGATACACCATATCATGTCAGGAGCAAAACCAAGATGAGAACTCAGGCCTGTCTGGACCCAATGCCCACACATTGGGCATAGTCTATTTTCTTGAGCAGGTGCTAGTAGGTGAGCTGAGTCCTGAGGACATGCAGCTGTTGGTCCACGAGAAGTAGAAAGGGGCACCTGGGTGGCTCAGTTGATTGTGCATTTGGCTCAGATCAGGATCTCAGGATCCTGGGACCAAGCCCCATATCGGGCTCCCCGCTCAGCAGGGATTCTGCTTGCCCCTCAGCCCCACCCCCTGCTTATGCTCTCTCTCTCTCTCTCTCTCTCTCTCTGATAAATAAATAAAATATTTATTTAAAAAAAAAGAAGTAGGGAGAGGACCCCATAGTGCTGTTGGTGCGTGTCTGATAGGCAGAGACATAGGCAGAGACAGAGCCACGGGGAGTCCAGGAGGCAGAACCACTTTCCTGATCTGAGTCAATTCATGAATTCACCTTAGAGAGTTCAAAAATATTCCTAAAGATTTCTTTGAATTTTAAATAGATAATCCCTTCATCTGAAAATAATGATTTGGGGAGTGTGATGTGGTACAGGGAGTGCTGGCCAAAGGGTCGGGAGAACAGAATTCTCATTCTGGCTCATTCCCTACTTTGCTCTGTGAACTCCAGCAATTCTATCTCTTTGAGCCTTGGATGTGTCATTGGAGAAATGAAGAGGCCAGACTAGAAGATTCCTAGGATTCCTTCAGACTCTACCCCCTCTGGATTCTATTTGATGGTTCTGTGTGGGCAGGATGTATGTTCAATCTATTACCTTCTGGGTGTAGACAATTCTCTTAACTAGGGTTTGCTATTAAGACACCTGTGCACACCACCACTCCCAGCTCCAGTTATTCTTTGAGCCACGTCATTGGCCACTTCCTTCCTCACATGGGTCCCTGTATTAATTTCCTACTACTGCCATAACAAACACAAACTCTGTGGCTTAAGACACACTTACTATCTCACGGTTCTCTGGTTCAGAAGTTGAAGTGGGTCTCTCAAGGCTGAAATCAAGACACTAACAGAGCTGCCTTCCTTTCTGGAAGCTCTAGGCAAGGATCCAGTTCCTTGTCCTTTCCAGCTTCTAGAAGCTGCTCCCCTCCCTTGGTTCCTGGCCTTCTTCCTCCATCCTCAAAGCCAACAACAGCAAATCGAGTTTTTCTCCTGTTATCTCTCTGATTCTCTGCTCCCTTCCTCTTCCCCTTTTAAGGACCCTTGTGTGGTTCTGTGGAGGCCACCCAGATAATTTAGGATGATCTCCCTAGCTTAAGGTCAGCTGATGAGTAAAAAATTCCACCTGTAACCTTTGCCATAGAACAAAGGCAGGGCAGGGTCCAAAGATAGGGATTTGGCTAGAGCCTCATTCTCACAACGTCTGTTCTCAAGTCGGTGTCATCAAACCATTACTTGTCTATATATTACTGAAGCTTAAGTTGGCATGTTAATAAAGAAGTGCCCTAGAAAAATTAAAAAAAAAAAACAACTTTTAAGAACGACAGGAATGAATCTAAAATAGATCTTTTAGATAAGGGGCCCTAACTGTAGGGTTGCAAGATAAAAATAGAGGATGTCCAGTTAGGTTTGAATCTCAGATAAATGACAAATAATTTTTTAGTATAAGTATGTTCCAAATATTGAATAAGACATACTTAAACTAAAAAAACATTATTTATTGCTTATCTGAAATTGATATTTAATTGAGTGTCCTGCATTTTTATTAGCTAAGTCTGGCAACCCTATATATTAGAACCTCTTTAAATTATATCTTGGCGGCTCCATATTCCTCCTCTCCAGAGTCCAGGCATATTTCCAAGGCTCACTGTTCCCTAGTATAATAGAGAACCACATCGTACAGATTCAAAAATATTAAGAATTATTACCATTATATTAAAAGTTACTGTATGACAATCACTTTTCATGTGTGGTTCTTATAAATCTATAATATAATCCTCCAATCAGTCCTACAGGGAGAAAATTCAGTCTTGGAGAGTAACTTGCCCATGGTCACCGAGCTACTTAAACGAAGGCTGAGAACCCAATCTAGAGGTCTGTCTCCCTCCAGACACGGGGGCCACAGCCTCTGCTTCTTCACAAGTTTCTTAGTCTTGCTGTCCACACATTTCAGTTCTCCTCACCAGGACTTTCTTTCTTGGGCATTAATAAAGCCATATGTGATGGCTGCCAAACTTGAAATAAATGTACACACAGGCCCCAAGCAGAAAAGGATAAAAAGCACAAGTGAACTATAGCACTGAAGTGAATATCTTCTGTCACGTAGCATGGCAGCATAGCCATTTCTGTATTTGTAGAAATTCTCTAAGCTGTTTTTAAAGTTTGAGACATATTATTTACTAGGCCTTCTTTGACTAAGTTGGCAGGATCAATTTTTATTTCATTCCATTCGATACTGGATCCATTCCAAAGGTCACATTTGGTTATGTGGACTAAAAGAGAGTACTGCAAAATGCAAGATAAGGCAAAAAGTTAAATTTCCCTTCGGAAGCTATTTATGCACTTAGATTTTGCCTAGCACTATAAAGCAGTGAGTCAGAGGCTTCTCTGCCTGAATTCTGTCTAACCCCCCAATCCCCTCCTGCTTCCCTCTGTGTGAGTCAAAGCCCCAGATGAAGCAAAGCTACTATATGCTGTGCTCTTCCCCCAAGACACAGAAGTGGCGTAAGCATTTGTCCCCAGAGGGCTGTCCTATTAGGACACAGCTAAAGATGACAGCCTCATCTTTCAGGACTATAGATCTAGGTCTAGTGACAAGTTCAAATGCCTCCAAGTGATAGAGGAGCTGTAACTCCTTGCCTACTGTTAAATTATCGATGAAGACCATCTGTCCTTCCTTTCCTTCAACCCTGCTAGGTGCTGGGAGTAGAAAGACACACTATACATAATCTCTGCCCTCTAGGAACTCAGAGTCTGGTAGGGGATTCGAACAAAAATACAATATAATATGAATGGATTAAAAATGTAGTATATCCATACAATGAAATATTTATTCAGCCTTAAAAAGGAATGAAACTCTGATGTATACTACAAGATGAATGAACCTTGAAAACATTATGCTAAATGAAATAAACCAGACACAAAAGGATAAATACTGTATGATTCCACTTATATGAGGTAATTAGAATAGTCAAATTTACGAAGACAGAAGTAGAAGTGGGGAGAGGGAAATGGGGAGTTATTGTGGAATGAGTTTGGAGTTTCAGTTCAAGATGATGAAAAAGTTTTGGAAATGGGTAGTGATAATGATTGCACAACATTGTGAATATACTTATTTTTTTTAAAGATTTTTTATTTATTTATTTGAGAGAGAGAGAGAACACGAGCGGCCGGGAGGGGCAGATGGAGAGGGAGAAGCAGACTCCCTCTGAGCAGGGAGCCCAACACAGGGCTCAATCCCAAGACCCTGGGATCATGACCTGAGCAGAAGTCAGACATTTAACCGACTAAGCCACCCAGACGCCCCGTGAATGTACTTATTGCCACTGATTTGTACACTTTAAAAATGATTACAATGGTAAATTTTTATGTTATGTGTATTTTGCCGTAATAAAATAAAACCACAACAAACTGAAAATTTCCTCTTCGGGTAATCAGAAGGCTTGTAAGACAAGTTGAAAGCTGATCATTTCCTTGCCAGTATAAATGAGTAAACACAATGTAATTAATGCTATGGCTGACACATTCTGTAATCACAAAAAAATACTTGAATATATAAAACCAAGATGCCTAATTCACTAGGATGCCAATATGATTTTGCTTTACAACATTCAAAGTGTAGGAAATGATCTCTTTCTTTTAGTGAGGAAATTAGAATATAACTTGGCTCTAAGCTGCCACAATGGATAGAAATCAAATCTCAAGTCATTCTGCAAGGGGTGGGAAAAAGGAGCTTTCTTGAGATGTTCCGAGAGTCTCAGGGAGTTAGTTATGCTCCCCAAAGAAATCTGTCCAAGGTCAAATTGGTTCTGCTCAGCTATTTTTCTCTAGTGTTCCCCAAAGAAAGAAAGTTGTGATGAGCCTTACAGAGAAAATATGTGTAAGCTTCATTCCAGCATCAGGGATGGTCTTTAAACAGAAACACACATAAAACAAGGTTATATATTGATCAGTTGACAAAAATGTTGAGACCAGAGGCTCACAGGAACCTAACCCTGTATTTCCCATAGGAGCAATGATTGAGCATGAACAAATTCGGTGTTTGCGGAAAATTATAAAACATAACCTCCTTGAATATGGAAAGTTGACCATATATTTCCTTAATATCTGATTAGGAAATTGCCACATCAGCTTTATTCATTGTTACATCCTCAGTATCTAGTACATCTGGTACACAGTAAGTGTGCAGTAAATATTTGTTGAATAAAGGGATAAAGGAATTCATTCACTAATAAAGCAACTGTCAGCTTGTGTCAGAAATATTGTTTGCTCTTGATTCTCAGTCTCAAAGCAATGGCACTGAAGATCTTTGTCAAAAAGCATGAGCACTGCCTACAAAAGAGAGAGGCGGCAGTGAAAATTACATCGTATCAATTGTTGAGGCTGCAAAAACTCCCTCTGTACTCAATGCTTTCATTCCCAGAGCTGTTTGACCATGCTTCACAGCCCTCTGGTAAGCCCCAGAACACCGTTTGTTGGTAATTTTGTTGCCTCTAGAGGGAGAAACACACACAGTGAGTCCAATTTGCTTGTCTGAGGTCAGCAGTAACACCAGGGAGAGGATTTGAAGCCCCTGATGTGTGCGTCACAACCCTTACTCAGTATTCATTTCCTCAAAGTGAAGCCATTTTCCAAAGAGAATTACTTCACATTTCAGTAACTGGAGGTGTCACTATAACCAGAACTGCAAATTCGTCGCTTCCGTGTTGGGGCAATTTGGGACTTAAATTTTACTTCGTCATGTTTCATATAAATATTTCCACTGCCAAAACAGAGTTCAGTTGGCAGTCTTTGCCCAGAAGAGTCTCAGAACTAATTTAGCATGAGGAATTTAAAGCTGTCTTCCTCCAGTCTTGCTTTCTAGGTCGTCCCAGAAAGCCACATAGAACAGGATGGAGGGGCACTGCATTCACAGCTCCTGGCCTTCACGTTAATCTTCTCCCAAGGGCACTTATCTTACTAGGCATTGAAAAATCTATTACCCCACATTTATGGCAGCTCTGGAGTTGCAAGAAAGCACAAAATGTTCCCGTTTGATTGGAAAAGACAAATTGCAATCTCTTCAAAAGGAAGCTCCACTTTGGAAGCCCTTGTCAACCAGAGTGATTTTCCTGGGAAAGAAAGAGCTAGTCACAGAGGATGGCTGAGGAAGGAAGTGTTTTCAAGAGATCGTGGTTCCTATCACAAGTGAGGCTGGATGTATTCACTGTGCAGGTTGCGAGGAACGTTACCAAATGTAAATTTAGAGAGGTTAATAAATGACTCGTGTATTGTATATCATGTTCATATTAGGCATAATGAAGATGATTGCAAACACAGAGTAATCAGCACAATATCTGCCATACCCAGAGAAGCCAGAAATAATATCATAGTTCTCTCCTCAATCCTAACCATGAGCATTAAGAGTATGTGCTAAAATCAAAAACTAATGATGTAATATATGGTGATTAACATAACAATAAAAAAATTAAAAAAAAAAAGAGTATGTGCTAAAATACTGAGCACACATTAGCCTCTTCAAGAGCACATGACTTGGGGGTGGAATACCCAGGGAAGTGTTAAGTGCCTGCAGCCTTATAGAAGGACAAATTTTAGAGTAAGCAAAGGCGACAGCCTAGAATGGTAGAAAGAGCACTGAATTTGGAGTATAAAGACTCACGCTTGAGAATCTGTCAACCATAAATGGCTATGCCATTTGAGACAAGCCACTTTGCTTTTCTGGTCCTCAACTTTGTCTTCAGTGGAGTGGGGACAATTAAAAACTTCACTCTCTATAAAACAGAGTTGTTAGAAAATGCAATAAAACCATGCACAAGGTTTTCAGAAGTCTATATATTAGTTGCATATGGTATTTAAGGATTGGGGGAAAGTTATCCAATGTAAATCTAAGTTTTTGTAACTGTACATGTCCATAAAAGGATTGTTGACTCTGATATCCTCCCTGTCCATAACCAAGACAATTATGCAGACAGAACACACAGTAGAAAGAAACATGCAGAGTCAAGACACTCGAGTTACTCTCCCAAGCTTGCCACTAACTAGCTACAGAGTTTAAGCATGTCACAGCCATTCCAGATATGAAATCACTCATTTGTAAAATGAAGGAACTTGACTAGGTAGTTTCTAAGGCTCTTTCCAGTTCTAAGATTTTATGGAGGATTTTTTCCCTCCTCTGGTATGAGTTGCTGATACTTCGAACCCCTTCCCATGTTCAGGGATCTTGCCCAGTCCAGCTTCGTTGCAAATGGCACTGCCCTAAAGAGATTTAGGGCAGAGAGAATCACTGAAAGCAAAAGGCTGAATTTCTTTTCTTCCACTTTTCTGAGGTCCCATTATAATTCATGGGAACTGTAAATGAGGACAATGGAATTCGGAGCTCCCGATTTCTTGATAGGAAAAGAGTATTTGCCAGAAAAGTTGACTTTGCCAAGTGTCACAAACTCCTGAAAGTGATCATATTTGAGCTGAGTGGTTATATGCACCTATGTTCAATAAAAGCATATCGATTGGGCAAAGTAGTCTTCCATGGCTGAGAGAAGAGGATGCAGGGATCAGAGAACGAAAGCACCCCAGACTTCAATAATGTACTGTTACCTGGTGTAATCTTCTGAGAAAGTGCGCGACTTCAATAATGTACTGTTACCTGGTGTAATCTTCTGAGAAAGTGCGCGACCTCAAGTTAACAGCACTGAATTGAGCCTAATAACTACATTGCACAACATCATATCTACTCCTCAATCAATACTTAATTTTCTCACAAAGCCCTCAGCCTCCTGCAAGCTTTTATTGTGTTTTGCAAGGAACAGCATTGACCTTGAGGAGTGCCAGTCACCTTCAACCTTAATATCCCCAAATGGCCAAATGAAATATTCCTGAGACAAATAGAGGCTGAAATCCATATCCGGGAAAATAATTTTTTCTATATTATTCAATTATTATATTGTGTCAGATTTATCGGTTCTTCGTCCTATGGCAAGCCTGAAGTGATTCAGATTTGGAAATCAACCGATGCTTTTATAAGAGGTAAATTTAAGAGACTTTGCTTGACGTCACACAAGTCAAATCAGCAAAGTCATACTCTGAGACCACATTTTGCTGCCTAAATTTCATATTCCACATTCCTGGAGCTTTGGTCACTGAAGCTTAACAAGTCTCGAAGGAAAGTGACTTTTTTCCCCTTTCAATTAGCAAAGGTTTACCCTGGAGTGTGACAATGGAGTTAATGTCGAATCTTTGGGAACTTCTTCAATATTTTGTTCCAGCTTCTTGATGTTGTATATTACATAAGAAACTCATCTTTTTAAAGATTGATTGATTGATTGATTGATTGATTTGAGAGAGAGTGCGCACATGCATGAGTGGGTGTAGGGGTATAGGGGGAGAAAGAGAAACAAGCCTACTCCATTCTGAGAACAGAGCTGGACATGGGGATTGATCCCATGACTCCAAGATCATGACCTGAGCTGAAACCAAGACTCTGATGCTTAACTGACTTAGCATCAGAGCCACCCAGACGCCCTGAGGAAAGTCCTTTTTTAAGGTAGGAGGAGAATCTCTCCAAATAAATCATCTTTTGTCTCTTCACTCATTTAATTCATAAATGAAGTGCTGAGTGCTAACTTCGGTCCCAAATTCTACCCCTGGAGCCAGACAAAAAGCAAAACTCTTTTATAAAAATACACATGTATATTGTACACCTGAAACTAATATCACACTGTATGTAAACTAACTGGAATTTAAATAAAAACTTAAAAAATAATAAGTTAAAATTAAAATTAAAAATAAACATGCATGGGTGTTGTTGGGTGGCAAAATAATCATGCAATTGTCCATTATACCGTTACATTTAAAGCTTTCCATCAGATTCATTATAAATAGATGAGTATATTATATTCTTAACTATTACCCCCATTGTTGGACATTTCAGGTTATTTTAGTGTCTTGCTATTAAAAAAACAGTCACTCAAACAATTTTACCCTGAAATATTCATTTTTCGAGATAACTTCCCTAAAACATATTTGCAGAAGCAGAGCTACTGAGTCAAATAGCATGAATTGTTTTAAGGTTCTTAGCACATATTGCCAAAGTTCTTTCCAGCAACCATGTATCACTAGACACTTTTACTAACACTTTGTAAGAAATTCCACTTTGATGCCCTGTCATTGACATGAAACATAGTCAACTTCCTCCATCTTTGTCACTTGGATTGGCTCAAAGAACACAGAGAGTTTGATTGAAGCAGCAGTTTTGATCATGTGACTTCCCTGCATATAAGATTTCCATGACTTCTCATGGTCTTGAGGACCAAAGTCCAAACTCCTTGGAATGGCTTACAAGGCCTTTCACGATGTGGTCCTAATGGTCACTCCACCTTTCTCTTCTGTTGCTTCCCAACCCAGCTCTGGAAACTGAACTATTTAGAGTTCCTCAGACCCTGCGTCTTGGTGTCTATCTCTGTCTTTGCAAATCCTCTTCCCTTCTCTGCTTATTATGTATATTTCCAGTTCTAGAACTCCTTCCACCTTGTGCAGACCATCTGATCATAGCCTCAGTTACACAGTATCACATCAATCATTTGCATGATTCCCACATCAAGTATCTCTCTTTTTTTTTTTTTTTGCATATCTTGTCTATCTTTGTATATCTAGTCTCTAGCACAGTGTCTGGCACCAAAAAAAAAAAATAATAATAATAAAGTAAATAATCATTGAATAAACAATAGGTGGTAATGGAAAGAGAGTGAATACTGACAGATGAGAGTAGAAAGAAAATTGATATTGTAAAAAGCAAATCTGAATCTGACTTCTGTGATCTTGAAGACAGTATTTAACCTCTCTGAGCTTCACGTCACTATGGGACATGAGACTAATGTTCTTACCATTGTATCTTCTTCACAGTGTTCTTTAAAATATCATATTGAGTGTATCAAAGTGCCATATGGCTATCAGGTGATAGAATAAATAATAAAATGAGAAACATTCTTTAGGATACTAGGAAGTACCAGCTCTGAACCCTTCCTTAGAAGCCTGTCCTGATGTTTTATCACCTTCTTAGATCTCAGATAATGATATGAATGAGGGGGAAAATGGCAGATGAGAAAACAAAACATACTTCAAAGAAAACTAAGCAACCTAATTATGAGATTCCAAAAATCCACTTATTAGGCGTTCATACTTACTACTAGACAAACAGCATTCTGAGGGCTCTCAGATGAACTCCCTACTCAGGGAAGGAAGCAAATCTAGAGTAATAGCTGACAGTGCTGCTGAAAACCATTATCCCAACATGTCCTTGGGGTTGCGATGGCCAAGAGAATATTTAATACCATCAGGATTAGAACTGCACAGAAAACAGAACCCATAATAATCATCAACACAGCCAACACAGTAACAGCATCTCTAACCTCACAAAAGATAAAACTGGAAAAGACGCAGAAAATGCCAGGTAAGTGATAATAAGGAACAAAGCAACATCTAGGGTCCAAAAAGATTCTCTTAGGAAGATGAATTGGCTGAAAGTCTCTGAAACACACTGCTGCCTATTTACAGTTTGGCTCCAGCCACAATTGAGGCAACAGAACTTTATGTGGAAGAATGAAGGTGCAGGTCATGCATGTAGGGGCTGACTGCTGGCCATGGGGCCCTTCAGCTGACACACACCGGCCCTGGCAAGGAAGAGAGGCTGTGCTCACAGCTTCTGGGAAAGAGAGGCTGCTTCCAACAGCTGCTGTCACTTGCCATAAGCCTCTCAAGAAGAGCTGTTGCACACACCTAGATGCGGCTGCCTGGTTCTCCCGGCAGAGGAGGGCCTGAAGCTTGCGGACATTACAGGAGGATTAATTAGAACATGTCTTCAAAGCACTTTAAGCTCCTTGGAGGGAGGCCTTTTAATTATAGTATTGGCCAGGAGCAAGTGGGAAAATAGACAGGAAAATAATATCAATTTTTTCAGGGGTAGGAAATAATAGTCTCCATTTGGATCATTTTCTTGCCTCAAATGATGCATGTGTGTTTTCCCACCCCTTATTCTAGACCTAGCTATTGCTTGAATAAGACACGGTAATCTTATGTCTCCATTTGCTTACGGGGTGTGCTGTGGCTATTCTTTTTATTAATATTATTCAGACATTATTATTCAAATCAATTCATTTTTGAAAATTACCTTTTAGGAGAGGAAGATGCCTCTTATCTCTGCCTATTTTGAACTGTAGATGAAATGTATAGCAAGAGCATATTTGCCCTAATTTGGTTGCAGGATTTGGTTAGAGATATAATTTGTTTGCTCATGAATTTATTCCATATTGAGAGGTAAATACCAGCTACTAACCACCTGGAAAAGGCAGACAACACAGTTTAGGATATTTAGCTAATACTTCGAAATTCAGTTAAGAAAGCCAGACAGGGCTTTCTAGTTGTGACACTTTATTAGATCCAGTCCCATCTGCACAAAAATTTGGTTTAAGGAGTTCATATTTATGCACCATCCACAAAAGACTGAAATAATCATCATTTTGGCTCATATGGCAGTTTGCTCCATTTGGGAAGTGGGAGGTTTGACTTTATTTCCCTTATAATTTTAGGATTAATCATTTAGGATTAGTCAGTTCATTAATGGTGTGAAGGAACTGGAGTCAAACTAGACAGATGAAAGATTCTTTATCATCTACAGATCTGTGTTCTAATGTTAATAAGTTGAAAAATAATTTGGATTGGTGGGTGCTACCCTAATATTACGGGACAGCATTAGAATGCAGAAACGGTATTGAGTTTATCTAGATCAACATATAAAAAGATTAGAGTCAAAATGACAGGTGCTCACTGGACTTGCCAGTTTGCACAATGCTTGGCACAGACATGCCCCTCATTCCTTGCAATCTGTTAAGGCAGGAAAACAAATGTGGGCTTCTCCTACCCCGCCCTCCTTCAGGGTAAGCAGGAACTGGAAGTAGGGTTGGGAAGAAGAGGGAGAAAAGCCCAGGGTACCGTCAACTCTTTTAGCTTGCCAGTCCAAAGGCATTTCAGCTGTGAGACTGAACACTTGAGTGGAGAATGATCTTCTTGATAATTAAATTGCAGCCATCCATCCCCAGGCACCAAAGCCTTCTCCTGCGGTGCCCAGAAGTCCTGTCTACGCGTTAGCAGCCTTGTAACCAACAATGGACGCCTACCTGAGGCTTACGGTCCAGCAGGCATCCCAAAAGCCAGGTAAAAACATCCTTCCAACATCTGCACGGTCTGCTCAATGGGCTATTTTCCCAACATCAACAGTGCAACACAGAAACACTGTCATCCTCAATTAGAGAGGAAGCAACCCAAGTTAGGGAATTTAAACCATTTGACCAATCAATAAAGAGAACTGAAATCTCCACAGGTCAGAGATTGCTTTTTGGCTGCTTTTGCCTTAATTGCTTCAGTATCTATTCTTCTCTAGAGCTTCCCAGAGCCATTGTCATCCCTCCCACTTGGTTCTGCGGGTCAAGGGCATAGTCTGTGGGTCAAGGGCATATAGGCCTGGACTGGATGATTCCCAATTCTGGATCATCTTCTTCATGTTCATTATGATCTCTTTAATCCACTGGGCTCTTCAGACATGTGGTTTAGTTTCTAAATGCATAGGGATATATTTCAATTTAATCTTACTATTGATATCTAACTTAGACATCATATGGAAAGAAATATGTGGTCTGAATATTACCAGTTCTTTGAAAGTGGTTGATACATGACTAAGACCTACTATGTGTTCAAATTTTTGTAAATGTTCCGTATGTGCTTGCAAAGAACGCATCTTGAAGCAGAATCCTACATACGTTCAATAAATCAGGCATGGTGATTGTGTTAGGCAAATCTTCTTTACCATTTTTTAGTCTGTTTGACATATCAGTAATTGAGAGAGGTGTGCTGGTACATTTGTCAATTAGTTCTTCCATTTAGTTTTATCAATTTTTGCTTTATATATTTTGAAGATATTTTATTATGTACATATACATTTAAAACATTAAATCTTCCTGGTGAGTTGAGTCTTTGTCATTAAGAAGTGACCTCTCACTCCCTAAAAACATTTTTTGTCTTAGAACCTACTTTTGTTTGATAATAATTTGGCTATCCCAGCATTCTTTTTAATTGTTTTTGACAAGTATATATTTTTTCCAACCTCTTTCAAGCTTTCTGTTCTTAGACGTATGTTTCTTGGAAACATCATAGCACTAGACTCGTTTTGGTATTTTCCCCCCATTCTGTTTTTCTGACAATCTCTTTTAAGTTTCAAATCCAGTTTGTTTATTGTCATTGAGATTAGTGATGTACTTAAACTTGCTTCTACCATCTTTTTAATTTGTATCTGTCTCTCCTTTTCAATGCCACTTTTTTCTTTCTTGGTCTTTTTTTTTTTAATTGACCGGATTTTTGTTTGTTCTCATATTATTTTTCCATTTCTTCCCTTTACTAGGAAATCAAAGCATCCTAAACTTGTTCTTTTAGTGATTCTTTTGCAATTGCATATTTAACTTACCAAAGTCAAATAACAGACTATATCTTAATGTTTTTTACCCAAAATAAAAGGACTCTGTACACTTTTATACAGCTATCCTTTTCCTAACACTGTTGCTAAGCTCATAGTTGAAACGTGCTTTCGTTTTGTGTCTTTCTTAAGAACAAAAGTTAATTATTATTCTCTTGCCTACAAACTCTGTTTAAATTTATATGTTTAGCATTTCTTGGTTCACAGTTCCCTTTTGCCTCTCAGACCTTCATCTTAATCATTTTCCTTCTTCCTGAAATAGATTATTTAATGTTAATTTGGTGGTGGTAAATCCTACACATTTTTTATCTGAAAATGTCTTTATTTCTCTCTCACTTTTAAAAGATAATTTTGCTAGGTACAGAATTCTAAGACATTTATTTTCTCTCATGAAGATACTATTCTATTGTCTTATATCTTCTATTGTGGCTTTTGAGAAACCTATTCTCTAATGGTCTTTCTTCACAGGTGATCTTTTTTTTTTCCCTCTGATAACTTTACATTTTTCTCTTTCACCTTAGTATCTAAAGTTTCACTATACTTTGCCTAGGTGTAGAACCCATATATTCATCTCTTTCAATATTCTGCAAAATTCTCAGCAATTCTCTCTTAAAATGTTGCTTCACTGGATTCACTTTAGCCTTTCAAGAATCTCTTAAGCTCTATGCTCCCTCTTAAATTTCCTACCATATTTTCCATCTCCTTTCTTTCTGCATACTCTGTAACATCTTCAAATATGTATTTCAATAATTCACTTTTTAAATGTGTCTAATTCACTATTTATTTAGCCCCATTGAAGTTTTTCTTTTTTTTTATTCCAACAATGATAGTTTTCATTTTACAGGTTTTATTTTGCTCTTTTATGAATCTACTTGGTCATTCCTGATGTCTCCTATTGCTTGCTCATCTCTGTGATTCCATTCGCTATGAGTGGCAAGGGTTAACTTGTCCAGGACAGATTCCCTGAAGGTTGGCCTTCTAGAAGAGGACTGGGTCCCCTGCAAAGCAATGTGGAAACCAGCCATGGCTCAGTGCTTATGGTGATCAATCCTAGTCAACCTCGAAGCTTGGCCTGTAGCCCTCTGACAATACCAAGGGATGGGCTGCACTTCTTCATCCATAAACACGGAGTTGACAGAACAGTGTTGAAGCCAAAGTTCTGCCACATCATGTTGCTATTATGTCTGTTCCCAAACCATGCAGCTTAAAGCTCCACAGCCCATGGTCAAAGTCCTCTTTGCGATGTGTGGCTCTGTGATATCCTTAATCTGTGCATTTTGGCCAATAAACACTATACCAATGGGTCAATGCCAAGTCTTCAGGCCAGCTGCCCTCCCAGCTTCTGGTCCTCAGTTTAGTACCCACTCGTTCATCAAGATGTTGCTTTTGGCATTTGCTCCCAGGATAACCCTTTCCTCCTGCTGGCTTATCAGCCAGAGTCACTTACAGTTTGCTCCTTTGGAGAAAGAGGGGGTGGGGGGGTTGGGGGGTGGGAGGGGAATCTCCTCCATGCTTCAAACTAAGACATTCATCAGAAAGTACATCTGATTGGGACGCCTGGGTGGCTCAGTCGTTAAGCGTCTGCCTTTGGCTCAGGTCATGATGCCAGGGTCCTGGGATCGAGCCCTGGGCTTCCTGCTCTGCCAGAAGCCTGCTTCTCCCTCTCCCACTCCCCCTGCTTGTGTTCCCTCTCTCACTGTGTCTCTGTCAAATAGATAAAATCTTTAAAAAAAAAAAAGGAAAGTACATCTTATATAGAATCTAGTTGCTTTTCAGTAGGAGGGTTCCCCTCCCACCCAAGTATTTTAGTCCCAAAATGCCAGAACAGAAGTCTGCTCTAGAGAACACCTTAAAATTCATTCTAATTGTGAGGCCTCGAAAGCAATGCTGGTTCCAATATGGTGCCCATATGATTTTAGGTCTCTACTTAGTATCCCCACCTTCTCCCCCACATATACTCTGACTTCAAAACAAAACCAAAGCCAGAGGTTGGTTTCAGCAACCTCCTCTCCATCACTGACACACCTTGAAAGTAAGTTCCCCAAGAGCTTGGGAGAATGTTAGGGAAATGGCAGGATCTAAAATACTGTCTGAGGGGTCCCTGGGTGGCTCAGTTGGTTAAGCATCCAGGTCATGATCCCAGGGTCCTGGGATTGAGCCCTGCATCTCCCCCTGCTTCTCCCTCTCCCTCTGTCATTCCCCTTGCTTGCACTTGCTCTCTCTCTCACCTTCTCTCTCTCAAATAAATAAATAAAATCTTTTTTAAAAGAAAACATGAAAAAATTAAAAAATACTGTCTGAGGCAGTTGTTCTCAACCCTGCCTGCAGGTTAGAATCATTTGGGGAGCTTTTAAATATCCCAGTGCCCAGGCAGCACCCCAGATCAATTACATCGGAATCTGGGCATGTGGGATCCAAGCATCAGTAAGTATTTGGATGCAAAGATAGATAATTCACAGGCTGGGCACTGGGTGAGTTCTGGATGACCAACCGGAGGAGAAAACAGATAAGCAGACTAGCAAACAATGTGATCTAAACCATATTAGAGAGTTGAAAGGGAAAAATGCCATTCCAAAACATGCCACTTCAGCATATGGATTATTTTGAGCTGGAGTCAATTGAGAATCCACAGATGCAGACCTTCTCAGCGCTTTTCTTATCTGACTAAAAGCAGAAACTTCTGAGAAAACTCTCCCAGGGGGAGTTTTATGGCCATGATGAAGATGGAAAGTCAGCACCAAGATAACTCTGCACACACAAGCCTTACTAACATACCCCTTATCGTTCAGGAGTCTCTTCATATATTTACCTTTCCACAATTTACCACCCCTAGAAGACCACATCCCCCTTTCCTTTATACAGTCACTTCACAATGCATTGCCCTTGGTTATACTGGTATATAAGCTTCCAAATCTAACCCCTTCTTTAGGCTTTCACTTCTTTCCTGTAAAGCGCCCATGCAGGTGAAAATATTAACATCAGCAAAGAAACATATGCCTTTTATCTTATTAATCTGTCCTTCGTCTATTTAATTCACAGGCCCTCAATCACTGAACCTGAGAGAGTAGATAAAATATTTTCCCCCCCCAGCAGAGATGTACATAGGTATTAGGAACAGAGAGAAGAAAGTGATTATCTCTAAAAAGGGAGAGGAGAGAAAGGCCAGGGACAGATTCACAGAGGCGGGAAGGGATGCCTGTGCTGTGTCTTGAAGATAATACAGGTGTTTGCCAGGTGGAAAGAATTCCAGGCAGAAGGAACAACAGGTTCCTTCTGGGGCATTAGAGAGCAAAATGCCTTCAAGGAGCGTCAAACATTTCAATATGGATAGAGAATATGATATATGTTGGAAATCCTCTTAGAAAGATATGAAAGTTACATCAAAGAGATCAGACTTTATTCAGGAAGCAGTGGAGAGATATTGACAAATCATCAATAGTCATTAACTGGATTGGATTTGCATTTTAGGAAGATTTCAGAAAACAATGCCTGTGCTACTGTCCGCGTTCCGCTTGTCATGAGGGTGGACTATCATCTTTGGATGTGGTTTTCCTGTTGAGACTGCAGGGCGAGGCTAAGCCCTTCCAGGCGAGGGGCGCAGCTGCCCTGAGGGAGTGGAGTCCCAGTATCAGCCCTCTAGGGAACACTGAGGTCCTACGGCAGGAATCGAGGACTTAGAGGTTTGCCGTGAGATACAAGGGAAAGGAGATTCCAGAAGCCTGGGGGAACTCCGGGCGGCGAGGGAAAATGTGGTCTCCCTAGTTCAGGAACACAGAGCACCTACAGGTCTCAGGAGGTTACTAAGTATCGTAAGTAACAAATACAAAATGACTCCTTGTATTATCATTGCGTGTTTTTCTCACGGACAGAAAAGGCTTTTTAAATGCTTGCGTATCAATGCTGGTCTCGGCTGTGAGATGGAAAATTAAACAAAAGATCCATGTCCCAAAGTGGCAGTAAGAAAACCGAGCTACAAAAGCCAGGAAAGGTAGCAGCCATGATTGACAGCATCCCACGGAGCAGCTAATCTCCAGGAGAGAAGAGGGGGAGCATGAGACCCAGATAACCCTCCTCACCACCACCCCCAAGAATCTCTGTTATCATCCTCTCGGTGGACTGGGGTGTCACTTTATTCAGAGAGCCCAGGAGTCTTCAAAGTTGTGAGCCATGGACTACAGGGGACCAGCCCAGAGGCAGGAAACCACAGGAGAATTCACGACCGGTTAAGAGAAGATGGCGACCAAAGGCAGTGGGCGTGGAGAGGGAGGAGGAAAGACATTGACGAGGTAGACCCGGCAGGGAATAATGACACAGGCCAGATGGCTAGGAGCAGGGAGAGAGTAATGATCTTGCAAACTAGGATAAAGGGAGCACGCGTGGCAAGTAGCAGGGGAAGCTCCTGAAGAGAGCAGAAGGAAATGCTTGACTCTAACGAGAATGCAGCCTCTTCTGGTCCACAGTACCAACCTTTAAAAATGTGAAAATGGCACCTGGGTGGCTCAGTAGGTTAAGCGTCCACCTTCGGCTCAGGTCATGATCCCAGTGTCCTGGGATCGAGTCCTGCATCAGGCTCTCTGCTCGGTGGGGTGCCTGCTTCTCCCTCTACCCTTCTTCCCTCCTGCTCATGCTTTCTCTCTCTCTCTCTCTCTCTCTCTCTCAAATAAATAAAACCTTTTTAAAAATGTGAGGGGGTGCAGACTTGGCAGGAAATAGAGGGGACCACTCCTCTGGACAATGACGATGAAAGTCATACCAGTCTTTACATCTGCCAGGGTCCAGCTTGCTGCTATAAACATATTTAATGAATGAACAGAAGAAAAGGGAACCTTCTATTTATTAGCTAATGAAAACATATCAGCCCAGCAACAGTGAGCCTGCTGCATGGTAAGAGCTGGGATTCAATTCCAAATCAGTCTTGCTCCAAATTCTGTGTTTTTTCCACCACAGCATCCAGTGCACTGGGAGGGTGGATTCAGTTTTTTGTTTTTGCCTTGGCTTTTGTTTTTCTGGTTGGCTCTTTTTGGGGGGGGGGGGGATATGTCTCAGTTTAGTTTAATTGGCACTGTTCTCTTAATGAAAGCCACATGCCACATGCAGGCATAGTGTGTATAAGAAAACTGAAGCTCCAAAGAGCCACGTATCACACAGTTAAGCAGGATGTGAACCTGAATTCACACCTTTGCCTGTCCCATTCCCACACCCATGTTCTTTCCATTGCAAAAGGCAGGGTCAAAGCCTGCCACAGCTTCTTACTAGTCATTTGCTCAGCCTTGATTTTCTTACCTGCTTACAAGGACACCACAGTCTTGCCTCGAAGCACTGCACAGGCTCAGTGAGACAATGCATACAAAGAATATGGAGCAGCTTCTGGTCCAGAGCAAGTGCTCTGACCCACTGTCAGTCCGTGTGGGAGGCAGAATAATGGCCCCCGAAAGGCCCCAGTCCTAATCCCCAAAACCTGTGGTTGTGTTAGAATACATGGCAAAAGGGACTTTGCAGATGTGGTTAAATTAGGGACCTCGGAATGGACCCAGACTCTCCTGGATTATCCAAATAGGAGCAACATAATCACAAGAGTCCTTGAAAGCAGAAGAGGGAGGAAGAAGAGAGAGAGAAAGATGTGCATGTAAACAGAAGGTGTTTACAGGTGTGACAACAGACAGATGTCAAGTTGCTGGCACTGAAGATGGAGGAAGGAGCCACAAGCAAAGGAAGGCTGGCAACCCTCACAACTGGAGAAGGGAAACACACGATTCTGCCTTAGAGTCCCCAGAAAGGAATACAGCCCTGCTGACACCTTGATTTTAAGCCATATCAGACTTCTGACCTATAGAACTAGAAGGTAATAAATGTGTATTGTGCCACCCAATTTGTGGCAATTTGTTCCATCAGCAATAGGAAATTAACACACGAAGGAATCAAGGGTATTATTCAATTAGCTGTTCCATGTGTTTCTGCCTTGCTTCTTAGGAATGTACTTGGGAAGAATATAAGTTGTTTCCAAGCAGGGACTATGACTTGCATTTCTATATCTCCTACAACCTTTCTCTTCGAAGAGTCCTCTGAGTTTGATTAATTGACCCTTTGAGTGAATGAGTAAAATGCATCAAGATAAATAACCCCAGCGACAGTATCTGTAAAGCTCTAGAAACATCACTTTATTTCTGTCTGTCTGGTGGCCTAGGGAAATTCTGCCAGGGCATCAGGCCCCTTGGAAATGCTTCTTGGGGAAGCACCTGACCCCTTGGGACCTCTCTTTAGTCATACCTTCCATCCAAACACAGGAGACTGGTTTCTGGCATGCTAATTCAGATCAGGTGGCAAGTGAATTGATGATGAGTCAGTTAACATTTATTGAATATTTTGAGTCCAAATATTTAAGTATGTCCAAGAAATTGGACATGCAATATCTGTCTTTAAAATGATCAGAATGGACTCAGTGAAACAGAACATGCATGTGAAGCAAATAAAGAAAACATCTGTAGAAAAGAGAATGTGTCCAAGCAAGGCCAGGCTTAAGGCATCCTAGTGATACCACCTTCTGCATGTCTTTCGAGTCTTCCACTTCTCGCCATCCACATTATCATTAAGACCCTGATCCACACAATCTCTCGCATGATGGTCTCTCCCAATTGGTCTCCTCACTTCTAGGCTGGCCCCTCTCCAATCCACTCTTCATACGCCCCGTTCATGCTTCAATTTCTTCACTGGCTCCACTTTCCTTTGAAGGAATTCCAAACTCCTTATCACGGCTACAAGGCTCTGTGTTATGTGGCACGTCTGATCCTCTCTGCCACCATTTTTACCTCCTCTCTCTCTCTCTCTTTCTCTCTAAGTCCCTGGAGCCAGTGTGTGACTTAACAGGTTGTCACTGCCCAACTCCAGGGGACAGTGGGCAATCACAAACACTATGATGCAAAAGTCACAGCCCATGGTTGTTCAGTGCACAACCTACACAATCATACACGGCAGCCTTACAGCACCATCTAAACTTTCACGTCACAAACACAGCATGCTCTCTTGCTTCTGGACCTTCACCCAAGCTATGCTCCCTGAATGGATGACTATCGTCTTTGAGAAGTCCTCTCTGCCACCAAGTCTGAATATCAGAGCTTATAAAAACAGTGTGGACAACAAAAGAGAGTAGAATCCATAGCCCCTTCTCAGAGACCATCATTAAGACCCCAGCATTCTGGGGCACCTGGGTGGTGCGGTCAGTTGAGTGTCCGACTTTTGATTTCAGCTCAGGTAGTGATCTCGGGGTTGTGAGATGGAGCTCCAGGTCAGCCTCCACCCTGGGCATGCTTAAGATTCTCTCTCCTTCTCCCCCTGCCCCTCCCAACTTGTGTTCTCTCTCTCTCTCTCTCTCTCTAAAAATAAGTAAATCTTCAAAAATAAAAAGACCCCAGCATTCTGGGGACCAGAGCCAAGATGGGTTCACTTGGGATGTGAAAATATAAAGTCAAGTGGGGTCCAAATATTTCCTTTCCACTCCTGAGGCCAGAATTTCTAACAAAATAAGGCAGACTAAAGCCTGGGATTGTGAACAAAAGGCAACTAAAGGAAAACTATACAATGTTCAGGGAAGAAAGTGTGAAGGGCCCTTAAGATGATATTCCTCTTATACCCCTAATGCCCAGCACAGTGTCAGACAGACAGCTTGGTCACTAAGAGCTGGGGGAGAGAGTGAATGAGCCTCTGAGCCAAAGGGTGAGTTGCCTGGGACTTGCTCTCACACACGAGGTTTGGACTAGGCCTTAAGGTCAGGCTCCATTTGAGTAGCCGAGGATGCAGGAGAAACAGAAGTACCCAGAGCGGGTAGCAGAGGTATGTGGGGGTGATGAGGATACCCCTCCAATTAGGAAGACGGTGCCTACCATCAAAACTGCCCTCGCTACACTCTGATGCCCCTTCCCAGGCTGTCAGTAGCTAGTCAGCTTCCCAGGGGCGGACAACCCATTTTCCTAAATTCAACAGAGGAAAACTGTAGTGGTCATTAGTGCTGCTCACCAAGTATTTCAATTCTCCTCTCTTTCGGGGGACGCGGGGATGCACTTCCCAGCCCCCTTCGAAGTCAGGAGTGACCACCTGACTGGATAGGGCCAATGAAATGAGAACAGAGGTTTTGTGCATCATTTCCAGGATGAAGCACTAAAGTGCACATGTCCCTGCTTCCCTTTTTCCTGCCTTGGTGTCCTTGTCCTTGGAAACACATGTCCAGATACAGTCTCTAGTAGCACAACAATTCGAATGGACTTAATACCACCGAACTGTGCACTTACAAATGATTAAAATGACAAATTTCATCTGGTGTGTTTTTTGCCACAATTTTTTTTTTTAAATAAAAGGAACAACAAGCTAGGGTCTCCATTAGCCTGGGTCCTGGTGTGATGACAGCCAGCAAAACCCCTAGACATGCAGCATGAGCTGGAAATAATCTTCTGTTGTGTTAAGCCACTGAAATTTGGGGATTGCTTGCAATCTTGTTGCATTTATTGAACAAGGGGTAAATTTCTTTTCCATAATGGCTTTTGAAAACCCTACCATTTAACCACTTAAAACTCTTCCTGTTTAATTTTACCCCATTTGTTAGAGTTATTAGAAACAATGTACTAAAGAATGAGAAGAGTAGGAGTGTTTTTTTATTTCATTTCTTTCTGGCAGCATTTTTGTTATAAGTTAAAATCACTTCAACAATAAAAAAAAAACACACACACATACACACACCAAGGTAAAAACACTGCTGTAACAAGCCTTAAACATTGCAATCTAATGTTCACAAAACTCCTTTTTTATTTAAAGATTTTTTATTTATTTATTTGACAGAGAGAGAGAGAGCGTGAGAGCACACACAAGCAGGGGGAGGGGCAGAGGGAGAGGGAGAAGCAGACTCCCCACTGAGCAGGGAGCCCAATGCCGATCTCCATCCCAGGACTCTGGGACGATGACCTGAGCCGAAGGCAGACGCTTAACAACTGAGCCACCCAGGCGCCCCACAAAACTCCTTTACCTGCATGTGTAATGTGCCCTACAAAACAATCCTGAGCTAGGAATCATTCCTTGTTACCCCCACCCAAGAGCTGGGAACGCTGAGGTCCAGAGAGAGCAGAAAGTGGCAGAAGTAGGATTAGAACCCAGGTTCAAGGAGCCCAGAGCTCCCTTCTCTGTGCCTCGCTAGTAATGAATACCGCAGACTGTTTTCATCTTATTGCTAAACACTACTGCCCTATAGTCAAGACAATATAACCAGCGTAAGAACTAAAAGTGCTTTAACCGAAATTATAGCAATATATTGCAAAGCTTAGCAGAGCATTACAAATAGCTCATTGAAGCATGGCAGTTTGTTTGCAGGGTAAGCAAGCAGATTTTCTGCATAATATAGCAGTGCAGCTGGTAATAGCAGCCGCTAAAACAAAGCATGAGGTTGGTGGGGGAGCCTCATTTAGAGACAAGTAGTAGACCCTAATGAAACTGCATTTTGGCCCTATCATCATCCTCCTGAGAAAATTCCCCTCGCAGTTTTCCATGTGAATCCTGGGCATATTTATGAAGATCAAAGTAATGGCTTTTTAAAATTAATTACATGAATTTGTAGCTCAACAACACTGAGTGAAAGGCGGGTGTTGCACCCCATGCCTTGTTACAGCTGTACATTACACACATCAAAAGCCCAGGACGCTAGCGAGAGCATGTTCCCCGCTGCATCAGCCCCCAAGCAGCCGGACAGACGTGGAAAGAGTACAAAAGATCAGTCCCCAAAGTTGTTGTGACAGCTTAATTGTATTATGGTGCTCAGATAATTCCCATTTATTTGGCTTTTTCCTCAGAGCAAATGCTGACCCCCCAAGCATAGCTATTACCAGGAGAATGAGGACTCACAACTTTGATGGTTCTTCTCGCCCCCCTAATGCCAGCCCTGCTCAAAAGTCCCAGTAATTGTTCCACGGTGATCAGGCTTTCCCCCCAGCCTTCAGCATGCTGAGACCCGACGGCAGCTAACTAATTGCAATTAAAATCTGCCACGTGAGTGACAGAGAATAACATAAATTAATCAGTACATTAGCAGAATTACATTTAAATGTCCAAATGTGCCTTCAACATAGTGGGACATTTTAAATTATAAAGCAAAGTGCTTCATTATGGATGCTGATATTTTAATGAGGAAATGTGATGTTTGGTTAAATAGGAGTACAATATAGAGACTTCCTTAAAATTAGCATCAATGATGCATTTTAATTCAAAAAACAAGTTGTGGTCTGTGTAATTCCTGCATTTCAATGTGGAAAAATTGCCTGGAGCTGTGGAAACAGTTGAACATCTCATTCTCTGAAGAATTAATAATTTCAGCTGTACTAACTAGCACTTTATGTAAATTGTTAGATAAATCACAGCAATAAATACAGGTTTTAGAAGAACAGAACAGTATGCTTATCCTTAATTTATTCAATCATCAATTCATGTATACTGAAGCTAGGGGATATGAAAGATTAAACGTACCAGGCAAAAAACACAAAACGCAAAACACAAAAAGAAAGGGAAAAAGGAGAAAATGATGTCTTTGATAGCCACATACAGAGACACTCCAGAATAAAGGCCCCATCCAATTTTACAAAAATCTCGCATATAAAAAATCTCTTACGATACATGTAAATACGAAAGATGGGTTACAATTTTATTG
Organism: Callorhinus ursinus; assembly: GCF_003265705.2. Lineage (NCBI taxonomy): Eukaryota > Metazoa > Chordata > Mammalia > Carnivora > Otariidae > Callorhinus > Callorhinus ursinus. The sequence continues at coordinate 5,880,665 of NW_027397069.1, forward strand.
TTTTCTCTTTTTTCAAGTACAAAGCTTAGTAATCAGCATATACACTGGAGTTTTAAAAGCCCCCCTTATAAAACAATTTTCTTATTTAATTGCATAAGACATAGAGCCTATGCAATACACATATATTTAAAGGACTGTATCAGGTCATCTTTATCATTTGTATGTGCTGCTTGTAGTTTGATGTTGGAAGCACAAATCCTTAGACAGTAGAAGCTGACCTCAGCCAGGTTTGCTATTCCTGTCACAGGTTAGGGATGGGGCAAATCCAGGAAGGGGATTTTGTCTTCTCCTGGCCTATGCTCTGATTTTATTAGCTGTGAGATGAAGTCTTGCTGGTGTCTATAATACATCAAAGCCAGAGCAGGGCAGGTTTTAACAACGAAGAATACACGCAAAACTGCCACATTTTTTGTACCTATGAAAAATCAAGTATTTGTAAGTATCCAAGCAAATGCAGACCAGAAATGGACATCATAAATGAGCAATACCAAACAGAGATCAAATGAAAACAAAAATAAAACTTGCTTTCCATGATACCCATTCCCAGCTTTGGAATCACCACCCACTCCCCATTTAAGCCCCACTCGTAATTCTCTATTAAAATTGCCTTATTAACATGATTTTGTTCTTCTTTGGCGAAGAACAGAAGGTCTTAGTCAGCTCCTTCCTTGGGTTTCATGAAAAAGATTGCTTTGGAAAGGAAAAACAAACCCTTTCCAGGGCAGTATTTCTCCCTAAACAAAAAACCTTTCCTGAGTAGAAACACTCCTGTGGTTGACCTTCCTTACGAAGTCTTTCTGTCGCAGGTGGTGGGGGTTTGCCTTCTCCCAGGTTAAGTTAGAGCATGGCCTGGCAACTTGGCTTTCATAAAGATACCAGGTGCCTTATAAGCACAACCCTCGACGCGGTTGGATTCTACCTGAGCCCGGTGATTCCGGAAAACAAGCGAAGGTTAAGGACTGCCCTCACTCTTTGTGACTTCCTATAAAGAACCCCCCTTCCTCATACGATTTAGATAAGACTCACAGATGTCCCCCTTGTTTACCTACGACAAGGCCAGATCTGCACCCTGCAATCTCCATTGTTGGCCTCGTAAAGGATTTGCTGAACTGCTTTTGCCCAACAACGAATGGGAACAAAACTGCTTTTTCACCCAACTGTGGTGAAGCCTCTCTCCTTCCTTCAGGCCCCTGCACTTTGGCCCACCCTCAGCCGGAGTAGCACACAGCCCCTCCAAGAAAAGCCTGGCCTGAGGGTCAAATAGTCTCTGATCCATTATCTAACCACTTCCCTTACCTGGTCCTTCTACCCTCATTTATGCATCCTTATAAAAGAAAATCTTTTTTTTTTTCTTTTTTTGCCTGACTCTTGAGACACTTACAGACGTTATGGTTATAGCTTTCTTTCCCACTCCTGCAATCCTTTAGAATAAAGTCTCTGCTTGCGAAGTATAGATCTGTTTTTTCTATTTGATTCCATCAACAGTGGTGTCTAAGTGCAGCAGTTCTAAGCATTATCAAAATCTACGTTAAGACAGCTCATTATATCCCATGGGAATTCAGAGCACTAAATCCCAGAATGAACTGAGGCTACTAGAACATACTACAGACAACAGGATCTTTTATGGTATTATCAGAGTAAAAAGCTTCTCATTTTGTCGGCCTGCAAACACAGCCGCAGTTTACCACACCTAAGCCCGTTTCCACTCACAACGGCCTGTTTCTAGTCTGAACAAAGGATTGGAAAAGAGTGAGTGTGTCTGCCCCTCCACAGCTCCTATCGGGGTAATAATCAACCTTGAACGGTTAAAAGGAAAGTAGGTGCAATGGGGTTTTGTATATTGATATGGCAAACCTCTAAAGCAGGTATAGGAACAATGATGGTTACAAACACTATCTCGTTAGGGCCTTGGGTCCGCCTATTGAAGTGCTGGTTATTGCATTTGTGTCCGCATCTGTGAACATGCCTATGAATCACATTTGTGTTTATGATATTTTTATATCCCACAAATATACGTAAAAGTATCCTTATAATATTATTCAGATAATTATATTAGTCAGATAATTTTCTCCGTCTACTAATTCAAGTGAAGTATTCCATTTCCTCCAGGAAGAGCCAAAAGTGAAAGCAAAAGAGAATGAAAAGCAGAGCTAAGAATGCTTTTCATATAGTAACTTGGAAGTTGGCTGCATCTGCTGGTTTGGGCTTGATAATGGGATATCGTTTTCCCACGAGACCGCATTTATTACCAGCTCCATTTCTCACCAAGAGCAAGAAATGCTATTGAGCAAAGACAAAATAAGTCTCAGCAAAATTGAAAACAGATAAGTCCTGGTGTAGTTTATCTTTCCTCATCTTTCCTGTGGAAATGTTCTACTGCATACGCTGTTTTAATAATCCAAAACAAAGCCTGGGGTGGTAAAGTAAGCAGGGAAACAAAGGGAGAAGACCGCTGGGTTCTGTTTTCAGGACCCATGGGAACATCTAAAGCACTATGACTGAAAGCTTCAGAACACAGTGATAAATTGGTCACTGAGAGCAAAAACTAGGCAAATAGTGACTGAGGATCAGGTATGTCAATAAAGAGCCTTTTGGTGTGTGCTGCTGAGAAAACTGGAGTTTCATGAGATCTTTTCAGCGTCTCCATAATTAAAGTTATCCTTACTGTAAATGTTTTGTGAAAAAAACAATATTTATTTTCCTCACCCTTTTTTCTTAGAGGGGTAGGTAGCTGGAGGCAGAGGGGAGGATTAAAAACTCTTTGACCCAGCCCAAGACTGAGGAAAAAGATTTGGGAAGTACCTGGTTTCACTCACTCAGGCAACACAATTTTATAAAAGGGTCCCAAATAATCCACAGAAGCACAGAGTCCTGCTGACTTTCACGACCCCAATTCCAGCCGGTCTGCTGTCCATGTTGTAGTCACCCATACTGTCCACCTTTGGACTAAGCTGGTTCTGCCTTTTGCACCCAGAGTCCTAACACATACTTGGTGTGTGATCACTGTTGTGAGAATTACTGCCTCGCACTTACCACACACACACCAGACACTCCAAGTGCCCTATATATACAACCAACCAAAGGGAGGTCTGACCATTCCCACTGCAAAGACAGGCTCTCTGAGGTGTGAAGAGGTGAAGCAGATTGTCCAAATCACCCAACTATGAAGAAAGGGAGCAAGGACACAGATCCGGGACGATCTGGATCTTAATTCCTCCGCTACCAGCTTCCCAGGACACCGTGGTTCAGGATCTGCACCTCATGGGCATATAGAAGATCTTCCCTTCCTGGGTCTCTCTGCTCACCCATGTCTCAGCTTCTACAGCTAACTAATCCAGCATCTGCCACAAGACACACGCGTGCGCGCACACACACAGAATAACACAGTGTTGATCTGGTTGCTGCTGGGTCTTAGGTTAGAATCTGCTTTGTTTCTTTAGGTTGTTGGTCTACCTTCCTTCACTAACCCACTGTGTATAGTTTAGCTATCAGAGGACAATGTTTCCCTCTCTTTTCTTCAGGGTCTTGCTAGAAATACCTCAAGATTGTTTCTTTGTGTTCTCTATTAGAGTGACATGGAAAAAAATAATAATATCACAGAAAGATTAATGTGTTTATGGTAAACAAGGAATTAGTAATTGAATTGTATCCCCCCGACCAAATATGTTGAAGTCCTAAGCCCTGGTACCTGTGAATGTGATCTTATTTGGAAATAGGGTCCTTGCAGGTGTAATTAGTTCAGATGAGGTCATAAGGAGTTAGGACAGGCCCTGGATCCAATACGACTGGTGTCCTTATAAGAAACAAGAGGAGAATGCCATGCGGAGACAGTGATACACGGCAAGAGGGTGACCTTGGCCAAGACCAAGCTTGGAGTAAGGCTGGCACCATCTGAGGGGTACAGGGGGCCATCAGGAGCTGGAAAAGGACCCTTCCCTACAGGTTTCAAGGGGAATGTGGCCCTGCTGACACCTTGATTTCAGACTTCTAGCCTCCAGAACTGTGAAAGAACACATTTTTGTTGTTTTAAGCCACCAAATTTGTGATACTTTGCTACAGCATTTCTAGGAAACTAATACACAGGGTGACTTAGTGAGGCTGGAAGCAGGAACATTAGTTTGGAGGCTTTTGTACTTGGCAGTTCCTTTATAAGATAAGATAGGAGGCACCAAGCTCTGGGCCAAGCTGGTTGTGGCAGTGAGAATAATCTGCTAAAAGGATTTCCTCCCATTAAGTCATCAAGGAAAAACTCTGCTTTAATAGATATTCAAATAGGAATTGGCCAGAGTAAGCACTTTTGTTAAGAACGCTCTGGATGCAGTGCCTGGGTGGCTCAGTCGGTTAAGCATCTGTCTTCAGCTCAGGTAATGATCCCAGCTGCTCAGCAGGAGTCTGCTTCTCCCTCTTCCTTCTGCCCCTCCACCCCATCTGTGCATGCACGCTCTCTCTCTCAAATGAATAAAATCTTAAAAAAAATAATGTTCTAGAAATTGGGGCACCTGGGTGTTTCAGTCAGTTAAGCATGTGACTCTTGATTTCAGCTCAGACCATGAGATCAAGCTTCATGTTGGGCTCTGCACTTTCATGGAGCCTGCTTAAGATTCTCTCTGCTCCTCTCCTGACACCTCTCCCCTCATCCCTCCCTTAAAAAAAAAAAAAAAAAAAAAAAATGCTCTGGAAGTCAAACTGGAAAGCCATGGCCAATTGCTTTCTAACAGCAAAGATAAATATTGCATTAATTTGGTTTCTGTTGGACAATTGAAACATCCTAATGTCCCTCAAAACATGAGATTTTGATAAAATTTTAAAACCTAAAACATAAGGAATCAGAAGAATTAGACAATACAATACAAAATTCTTATAAATGGAGGCAGAAATAAGACCCTGAGGAGTTGGGTTTCATGAAAGTTCACAGAACCAGATGGACACAGAGCAGTGTGGCCTGTCAGTCCACGGTCACTGCTATGCTTCAGCAAGATGGCAGAATGGAGATTCCAGCCCTCATACCTCCACACGAAGCATCCATTTTGACCACCATCCACAGATGTACCTCTGTGAGAATTGAGGAGTCAGGTGGGAAGGTCCCAGAGCCCTGTTCAAGCAAAAAAAAAAGTCACAGAAATAGAACAATCCTAAATTCATAGGGAATCACCACAGACCCTGAATAGCAAAGCAATCTTGAGAAAGAAGGACAAAGCTATAGATAAAACACTTCCTGATTTCAAATTATATTACAAAGTTACAGTAAGAAAAACAGTATGGTACTGGCATAAAAAAAAATGGAAAACACAGACCAATGGACCAGAATAGAGAGCCTAGAACTAAACTTACACATATATAATCAACTAATCTCTGACAAGGGCACCAAGAATACGTAACGGGGAGAAGACAGTCTCAATAGATGGTATTAGAAAACTGGCCAGCCACATGCAAAAAAATGACGCTCGACCCTTATCTTAAACATCCACAAAAATCAACTCAAAATGGATTTAAGACATAAACATAAGACTTGAAACCCTAAAACTCGAGAAGAAAACATAAGACAAAAAGCTCCTTGACATTGGTCCTGGCAACAAATTTTTGGATCTGATACCAAAAGCACAGGCAGGAAAAGAAAAAAATAAACAAGTGGGACTGCATCAAACTAAAAAGCTTTTGCACAGCAAAGAAAACAATCAACAAAATGAAAAGGCAACTTACAGAGTGGGAGAAAATATTTGCAACCATATATCTATCTGATAAAGGGTTGCTATCCAAAATATATAAGGAACTCATACAAGTCAAGAGCCAAAAAAAAAAAAAAAAAAAAATATCCAATTGAAAAATAGGCAAAACCTGAATAGACATTTTTCTAAAATAAGACATACAAATGGCCAACAGTTACATTAAAAAGTGCTCAATCATCAAGGGAGATATAAATCAAAACCAAAATGAGATATACCTCACACATGCTAGGATGACTGTTTAAAATAATAAATAAAGGGGCGCCTGGGTGGCTCAGTTGGTTAAGCGACTATTTTCAGCTCAGGTCATGGTCCCAGTGTCCTGGGATCGAGCCCCACATCGGGCTCCCTGCTCGGCGGGAAGCCTGCTTCTCCCTCTCCCACTCCCCCTGCTTGTGTTCCCTCTCTTGCTGTCTCTCTCTCTCTGTCAATTAAATAAATAAATAAAGTCTTTAAAAAAATAAATAAAATAAAATAAGTATTCATAAAGATATGGAGAAAAGCGAGCCCTGGTACAGTGTTGGTGGGGATGTAAATTGGTACAGCCATTATGGAAAACAGTATGAGGGGCCTTCAGAAAGTTAAAAAATAAAACTACCATATGATCCAGCAATCTCCGTTTGAATATTTACCCAAAGAAATTGACATTGAAATCAAGATCTCCAAGTGATACCTGCACTCCTATATTTTCTGCAGCATTATTCACAGAAGCCAAGATATGAAAACAACCTAAACGTCCATCAATGGATGAATGGATAAAGAAAATGTGGTATAAACATATGATGGACTATTATTCAGCCTTAAAAAAGGAAATTCTGCCATTTGTGACACTATGACTGGACCTGGAGGACAACATGCTAAGTGAAATAAGCCAGACACAGAAAGACAAATACTGTAGGATCTCGCTCATACACACAATCTAAAACAGACAAACTGGTAGAAGCAGGGAGGAGAATAGTAGAGATGAGGGGAAGGCAAAAGGAGGAAATGTTGGTCAAGGTGTACAAAGTTTCAGTTATGCAACAGGAAAGAGTTCTGGAGATCTAATATATAGCATGGTGACTATAGGTAACAATACTGTACCACATACTTGGAAGTTGCTAAGAGGTTAGGTCCTAAGTGTCCACACCACAGAAAAGAAGGGAAGGGGAAGGGAGGGGAGTGGGGGGAGGAAGGGAGGAAGGGCGAGGGAGAGAGGAAGGAAGGAAGGAACAAACAATGTGAGGTGATGGATGTTCATTAACTTGATTGAAGTGATGACTTCACAGTGTACAGACATATCAAATCATCAAGTTATACACCTTAAATATTTACAGAAAAACCAAAAACAGGAAGAGGATGTAAAAAGAAACATATATCAGAGTAGACCACCAAATCTTATCTGGTGGGAGGAAATTTCCAGTCCTTCCTTTCTGTGATGGGAAGTCCGTCCTTACCTTCCTTGGCTCATTGGAGGGGTGGGGGTGAAATGACCGAAGAGTTAAGAGTGAGAAGTATTTTTCTTCCTTTGGGATGGGGGAGGAGGTTGATTGCCACCATATTTTCAGGGAAGGTAGTAAATACCTTGTGTTTCTAACATTGCTTTGAAATGTAGCTTTTATTTTTATTCAGATAAGGGTGAGGCCAACAGATCAGGAGATGACCACCATTGAAGAGATAGCTTGTTACGCTCACAGAACCTGAGAGGAGGGGACACACCACATCACAAGGCCACACGGAAACAAGTAGGGTGGATCAGGAGGCAAAGGAGCAAGGGGAAAATGTGAGCAAGAGCCTTTATTGTGGTTTCTGTGGGAGGCAATGCATGAGGCAAGGTAAGCAGGTTTAGGATTGGCTAGTTTGGATCATTTCAGCGGGCTCTGGGGTGTCAGGGCGGTCCTTACTTGTCTGGGACCCGGCCTTGGGGGATGGGGGCAGGCGGAGAGAGGCCTGGTGTGAAAAAGTTCAGTAGAAGAGGTGGGTCGAGGTCTGGACTCTGGGTCGGTTGGTTTGCATGTGAAAGGCATATTCACAGATGAGTCATTTGCCGTCTCTAGGAATTAACCAACCCTGGAAGGGGCAGTCCCTTGAAGGTCAGCAAGTCCTCAAGACATCAAAGCATCAAAAATACAGAAAATAAAAAAGAAACGATTACTACAAATGTCTAATCCTGTCTTCATGGGCCCTGTTTGGTTGGCTGATCTGAAAACAGAAGGGTAGGGTGATACCCTACCCTTTCCCGAGGGAAAGGGTGAGAAGCGACGAGGGAAGGAGGAATGGTCCTGAATCTTAGGAAACCAGATCCTTCAGCCCGATCCTGAGAATGCTGCAGGGACCAGCGAGAACCAGAGCCTGTGGATGAGGACTAGTGCTCAGGGCAGGGCAGGGAATCTTATGGGGGACCAGAACCCATCCCAGCACCTTTAGGAATGAAGAAGGATGCCAAAACAATCAGGGTTGGTATCCTCCAAACTTTCAAATAACTCAGCGCTATTGTAGAGGTGACCCATTTAGCAAGTCAACAATATGGATGCTCTCAAGTCAAAAAGAGAGACTCGGTTCACCATGTCACTAGGTACAAGTAAAATTATACCTAGGTGATTAACATGATTTTTTTCACCATTGTAGACATATCAGGATGAACCAGAAGTATCACACATTGAAAAGTAAAGAATGGCCTATTAAATTAATTTTTAAGATTCCCCCCCCCCCCATTTAAAATGTCCTTGTATTTAAAATATTCTTTACCAGGCACCTGGGTGGTTCAGTTAAGCAGCTGCCTTCCACCAGGGTCCTGGGATCGAGTCCCACATCAGGCTCCCTGCTCAGCGGAGAGCTTGCTTCTCCCTCTGCCTGCCACTTCCCCTACTTGTGCTCGCTCTCTCTCAAATAAATAAAATCTTTTAAAAATAAAATAAAATGTCCTTACCCGTTGGATTGGAAAGTCCTAGAGAATTGTCGGTGTCCTTGATGACATCAATGTTATTACTCTCAGGATAATCAATCACTACGAAGTAGTTAATATACTCCAACAGGAGATTCCACTCCATTCTTTCATTGCTGGTCACCATGAACTCCCATGTGAAACAAGGAACTCAAGAAAAACATTGTGCTGAGCAAACTTTAGCCTGGCTCCTACCTGTCCTGTGCCATGTTCCTAAAGGAGAGCCCAGCACTCCAGGTGGAGTTTTTGCTCAAGAAAACACAATGCTGCCAAGCTGCAAAATGTCCATAGTCGCCACCTGCATTGCCACAACATGTTCAGTAATTCTCTCCTTACTCTCCTTCTGCAGTTTTCCATTTCCCCATGTCCTCCCTAGTCCCCTTTCTTGTTCCCCCTCCCTCAATTCCCCATCGCCTCCTTTCATTCTCTCTCTGTTCTCTCTCATCTTTGTCTTAGTTGGAGTTGAGCTCAGCGGATGCGTTGTTTCTGTTCCCTAAGGCAGTCAGCTGAAGACAAGTTGTCCTGCTGCCATTATCAAGCATCCGTGATGTCTTCTTTGACATCACTGGAATCAATTAACTGGAATCATTCAATCTTATCACCAAAAGGTGGTTCCCCTTTTCCCTTATGCCCCTGCTAGAAGGTCCAGATCAGGAACTGAACTTTCTGGAAGAAATATCAAAAGAATGAACAGGAGAGCACCATTCCAGCTACTCATGATGTCATTGTGAGGTGACATCATGTCCTGTCACTGTCCCAGAGGACTGAGATAGAACTCCCTGGACTCCTATAGCTCAGAAATAGGTGACTTTATGAAAGCCAACTGCTGACCCAAGAACCAAAAGAACAGGAATCAACTGTACAGGACTAAATGGAACTGAAACAGGTAATTGTGGTAAATGCCCTTTTTCTTTGGTCCTGCGGGAAAAAAAAACCCTTTTCTTTCATCTTGATCTATCTTTTCTTTCTAGAACTTAGCAGGCTAATCTTGTGCAAACTGCAAGAAAACACCCATTGAATGGTGTCTTGCTCAAAACCCCTCTTCAGAACTCAGGGGAAATACTTTATGAGAAACCTTAATATAAGTTATAAGCTAATGGACTGACAAGGGATCTTAAGGATGAGTCTTAGAAAACGCTGTATATTGCTTGGCTTTGCCTGCAAAACCAATCCAAACAATCAAAGTGCCTTCAGCGAATGCCTTTCTTTCTCATGGCAATGTGACTATCTGCATAGGTTCAGTAGGAATCTGTAATGATATAATTGGATAAACCAAATTTGTAACCATTCCAGAAATGTCTCGTTTAAATCCCATTAATTGAGAATGACCAGCCCATTTATCAAAGAACAAAGACTGTAATTCCTAGATGTCAATGATGCCTACAAAATCTTCCAGGGAAACTGCCCTAATGCCTGATTTGTGGCTTATGGAGTCCCAGCCTTAAAGAAGGTCAAGATCTGAACTTCCTGGCAGGGGAGGACATGCAAACATGCTATTATGGACTGTTTGTGTCGTCCTCAAACTCATATGTTGCAATCCTAACCCGCAGTTGTCAGTATTAGAAGGTGGGGATCTTTGAGAGGTTATAGGTCCTGAGGGTGGAGCCCTCCTTAATGGGACTGGGACCCCAGAGAGAGCTCTCTAGTCCCTTCCACCAGATGAGGACACTGCAAGAAGACAGCCATATAAGAACCAGGAAGCTACCAAGTCCATGGGTATTTATTATGGAAGCCTAAACAGACTACAACACATGGGGAATCTCAGAGAAAGAAGAAAACCTTACAGATACAGGTGCTGCAAGGAGAAACCCAGTAAGAATTCTTTGTTCCTGGACTGGAAATAGATAAACAAAGAAAGGCAATATAGAATATATCTGGCATAATAAAAGCAATCAAAAATGTGACTCCTGGGGCTTTGTAAGGGGGTCGCAGACACGAGTTCATGCTTTAACCCTAACATCTTATGGCTTCCTTCTGTATCTTTTTTTTGTCGATAAAACCATCCAAATAGAATAGAATATCAAGTTAATTATGCTAAATCCGAAAATCGAGAGTAGACGTATTTGGTCCAATTCATACCATCAGGGTAGAATTTGCTCATAAGAAGACCTCAAAAAATAAAACTGACATTCTTATCCTTAGCTTAGCTCTGTCTCAGACGGAAAGATGGCAACTATCACCGCTGAGTAAAGATTCACACTTTTAAAAGCCATGCATTCCCAGAGATAAGCCCTGAATTACAGGACCATTCTAAAGCCTTCGAGACAGAGACAAGCTGTGATCCTGTTTCCTATTATCAGAGACAGGACTTTAAATCTGACCAGAACTGTCAATTGCTGTATAATCATTTGAACTATAAATACAGCCTTCTGTCTTTATTCTGGGTGTCCAGTCACTCTGAAATCTTGCGTTAAGCATGCAAAACTTAATCAGGTGATCAAAAATTGGGTGGGATTTTTTTTTTAATGGGGAGAGGAAGGATAGATTTCTTTAGAAAAGAAACAATGAAAAATTGAGTTGGGAGGAGTAAAAACAATTTTTAAAAGGTAACTTTCCAGCCATTATGATCAACAACTAAAACATGATTTGCAGAGTCTTTACTGTAGTGGTTAAAGAAAACCAGAGGTGGGAGTGGGGGTAAAACAGTAAACAGGTTTTATTCAGGAACCGTCAATAGGGGGAAAGAGGCCTCAGTATAGAACTGGCTCTGCTTCTAAATAGCGCACGGACACGCGGGGATTTATAGCCAAGGCGCAGGGTGGGGCCAGTGAAGGGAAAAGTACTAGGAAGAAACATCAGGGACTGGAGGGGATCTGGTTGAACAGAGCCAATATAACAGGACTCTTGCTGAAGGCACACCTAGGTGATCAGAGATCATCACCAGGGGATGGTGGAGGGTGAGGAAATTTGATCCAATATCCAGGGGGATCAGATACAGAGGGTGGGGATTCTCACAAGACTGACTTAGCAAGATTCTTGGGACAACTGGGCTCTATAGAGCAAGGCTCAAGGACAGGACCTAGGGGAAAGGGGGCTCAGAGTCTAAAGTTTGGTCAGGAAGAGACTGTCGGTTGTCAAGGAGCTATGCTGGTGGTCGCCTCAAGGCTGGATAGTCTACCCGTAAGTTACCCTGGTAACAAAATCTCCCCCCATTTGGGAATTTCTGCTGCCTTGAACATGAAAGGTCATAAAGAAGTCTGTAACTCTTGGTGCCTCCCTTTGGTTCTGTAGTGTAGACAGGTATAGACAGGTAGGCCCAGTCAAGGGAAGTGCCATTTACACAGGACCAGGAGAGAAAGAAAGGAAACAGTAAGGGGCAGGGAGAGCCAGCAAGGAGAAACTGAGTCAGGGAGTTTAGCGTCAGGAAGAGGGGATGACGGGAGTCTTGTCGGTGCTCACCTGCTCATTCACCTTCTCTGCTATTCAAACAAATACAGGGGATCCTTAAACTCCAAAGACCACCTTCTGCAGGCTAGTTTTCCAAGCAGAATTCCCCTTCTTCTCCTTAATTTAGCAAAAACAATTCCAGGGAGAAGGAACGCCCCAGGAAGCCAGACCACAGAGTGCATCCTGACCCTATTTTGACTTTGAGAAGTGAGTAGTGCTGCCTTAAGCCTAACAAGGCGTAGACTCACGGGGTGGCTTGTGGCCTCCTGCCTCCTCAAAGTGCTGGCCTCCAACCTGCAGTGACTTACCATCAATGCCCTGCAGAAACTGTGGGTGGATCCATCCTGGGCAGCACATGCATGTCACATGCATCCCTAAGTCAGAACTAGAGAGAAACTCATTTTCTTCCCAAGCCAAGTGGACACCTGAATGCTCAGACACAAAGGAGTGAAGCAGTGTATATTATCTCTTTTCTGTTGCTTGGAAAATAAAAGGCAACAACCGAAGGCCGGGCGTTTTGGAAAGGTACTCAGACCTGAAGACTTAAACCATTAGCCATTTCTGAGTCCACCAGATACCATCAATGGAAGCTGGTATGCCCCGGGCTGCCTGGCTTTCTCTCACTGAATATCAATACTGGTTAAAACTGGCAAGCTGATCAAAAAGACTATTCATCATTACTAGCTAATGTTTATTAAGTGCTGTCAAAAGAAAAACTTATCAGGACTCAGTGAGGAGAGACTTCTGTTCAAAGGCTTATTGTGAGGGATGGAAAGGGGCTATCGAAATAGAGGGAGGGGGATTAGTGACCACAAGGTCTGCAAGCATCTCAAAATCAAACAGGAAAAGGGTTTTCCTTTATATGGTAAGAGGCAGGCAGAGATAAGCAGAATCTTTGGAGGGGAATCTGGGCAAGCAAGGAGAAATGACCAGTGGAGTTTGACTGGAAGAGGGTATGGCTGTGGCCAGCTGATTCCCAGGAGAAACTAAGAAGAGGGACAGGGTCCACTGCTCCGACTTAGGCATAAGCAGCGTTCAGGGCCCTATAGGAAAGAGAGAGTTCTGACCAAAATTTGGCAAAGACAAAGCAGAGGGTAAGAAATGGGTAATTGTGAGCGCCTAGTCGGTGCTTACTAAGAAGTGAGCACTGTGCTTAAAATCCCACGCAAAGAAAGTGCTTTGATTTTCCCTATTTTGCAGAGGCAAAACTGATTCTGAAAGTTCAAGCAATTTTCCCAGAACCACAGAGCTGGTAAAAATCCCCGGAACTCTTGTTATCCAAAGGAAAATAATCAGAAATATGATATGTGGATGGTAATTTGGGGAAATTCGACCTTTTCTTTAACCTCACTCCCTAGATAACGTTCAACACGTGTTTGGGGGTGAATATAGTGACTATAGGTGGGGAGAGGGTAGAGTCAATAAATCCACCCCACTTAATCTCATTGAGCCTTTTCATAACTGGTGTCATCCAATTGATGCTTTTGTCATCCTTTTAAATCTTAAACTAAGTAGGCTTTGGCTGAGCTTTTTTTCTCCCCAAGTTGTCTACTAAGCTGCACCAGGACACCCCAGAACCATCACAGGCAGACAGAGCCATGGGAATTGACCTCGTCTACACACCTTTCTCAAGAGCTGTCCTGGGAAGTGGGGGAGGGATAAAGACTCCTCCCTGCCAAGTCCATCCTCTAAAGGAGTTGTACATCCAGACAGAGGATGCCTCTCAACCATGCAATTTCTGCCACAGTGACTTCTACACTCTCCGTGGGCATTTAAAAACTCGCATGTGCCTGTCCTCATGGCCAGTCACCCACATCACTGCCAATACCACAGGGAGCTCCTTAGACGGACACCTCCTGCAGGAGGTTGGCATCTGCCAAGTAGATACCAGCAGTCTCTCATTTGTCTAAAACCCCCTTAATTAATGACATTGACTGAGTGCACCTCTACTCATCTAAGTGGAGTAAGTGCAAACCTCCTGGCTGGCTGGGTACAAAGAAATTCAATTAGAGGTCTATACAGATAGAAAACCTCAGCTCTGGTCTTTGAAAGTCCCACACCCAGAGGAAGATGACACCCTTAGGCCACTAAATTAGAATTATATAGCCTTACCCCCGCTTCAAAAGTAATCCCACATTCAGGGAGAAGTGTTTTCCAATGACCTGTGCACAGCTTCTAGCACTTTCCAAGCTCCTTGCATAAGTGCCCATGGAGGCATCCTTGGGTTCCCCAGTCATCTCACCTCTATAAGATGGGGGGAGTTGATTATGAATGAGGTCTCAGAGACTCTGTGTTACAGACGGATACAAATTTACCTGAACTCTGGTAATAGGAACGTTAATTATACCTGCTCATGCTTGACTATAAATTCCCTGAAGTTGAGACCAGATCTACCTTGCTCATCACTGAATCAACAGTGCCTTGTAATGTGCCTGGCACCAGCTAGCAATTAATGTGATTTGTTGAATGAATAAAAGGATGAAGAAATGAAGGCATCCTGCCTCGTTAGGTTTTTGTGAATATCAATTAAAATCACATATAATTTGTAAATGACACTTCTCTGCAAATAACAGCTAAAAATAAATTAGCTGTTGTTGTTACTCTCAGAGGTCTCTACCGTAGGCATGGTTTATTACAAAAATTAAAATGAACCATATTCATTGTAGAGTTCATTCCCCAGAAAGCACATTTTTCTCAAATGATAAAAATGGAAGAAATTCCTTATTTTGAAAGGCTCATTCTTTAAGTCACTTGTATATGGTAATAAATAAACACACTTTATATTAAAGACATAAATACCATGTGCAATGAATTACCATTGAAATTAAAAGTATTTTCAATCTGTAGAATCAGTATGGAGAAATAAAAATAATCAAAGTCTTACAAATAAGAGTCTGGCCATGTTTCTGCTGCACCCAACAAAAGACATACACAAACACACCCACACTCAAGTCAAAAAGAGAAAGTCCATAAGCCATTGTTAGAGGCTGCAAGCCGAGAAGCTAACTTGTTTTTCCAGAATGGAGAGAGAAATTACTAGAAGCAGCAAATGATGGTTAGAATTAGCCATCTCCCAAAACCTTCCCAGAAAAAAGCCATCCTATGGTGTGAGGGGGAGAAAATTTACGGATGACTTGAAATGTCCAGAAGTAGGCATCCTAAAATGCAACTAAGGGAAATTAAGCTATCATCACAACCATGACACATAGGAAGCAAGGGACCCTGAAATGGGGGATTTCTCTAAGAAATGTTATCATAAAAGGGAGTGTTGGGGCTTAGAATTTTTCAGCATTTATGCTGTACAGTCCCAGGAAGGAAAACACTGTGTCTAATGGTCATTAGGTAGGTCATTCTGGAGCACCTGGGTAGCTCAGCCAGTTAAGCATCTGAGTCTTGATTTTGGTTCAGGTCATGATCTCAGGGTCATGAGATCCAGCCCCATGTCAGGCTCTGTGCTGGGCATGGAGCCTGCTTAAGATTCTCTCTCTTTCTCTCCCTCTGCCCCTACCCCCCCTCCCTCTCTAAAATAATAATAATAAATAATAATAATAGAGAAAAAGCCTCAAGCAGGCAACCAAATTCTCCATCTCAACTCGTACTGATTCTGTGCTAAGCAAGCAACTCTGGAGAAGGATTGTCTTCACTGGGTGCCTCAGTGCTCGGAGTGTTCCCTAGATTTTTCCTCTTTCATGTTATCAAGGGACTGTTCCTAGGCCATATGTTTCACGTGTAACAGGCAACATGATCTCATGCATGCTCTCCTCCCTGGGCACACCACGTGGCCATTGCCTGCTGGCGGGCAGCCCGGGCCACTCAAGAGCAGCTCCCTCCTCTTCCTCTACCTTCTGGAAGGAGACTGTCTCCTCTGCATAATTCATCGTGCCCCAGCTGGTCTAGGAAGTCAGATCTGTGGTTGTTACCAGATCAAAGGGGTTGCTTGTTGTAGCCTTGGGAGTGGGGGGTGTTGTGTGGTATCCGTTTTCCTCCATTCCTAGACATCTGCCAGGGTGCTGACAAATACGCCATTCGGCTGCCTTCTTCAGCAGCTCGGCCATGCTGAGATCACAGCCCGAGGACATCTCTATTCAGAGCAAAAGTGGATTTCTCTCTGCTAGACACTATGTGAGAGGTATTTTTCATTCATTACAATAATTTCTGACTTCCAGCATATATTTTTTTAAGCCACAGCAGTAGGCATTTTCAACTTGTAGAAGTCTCAAACAGATTGTGTTCTCAAAATTTAAGAGTCAATTGTTTGATATTCCTCATAGCAATTTAACAGAAACCCATAAATGGAAGGCACATGGGGACAGAAACATCTTTTTTTTTTTTTAAGATTTTATTTATTCACTTGAGAGAGAGAGTGAATGAGAGGAAGAGGGAGAGAGAATCTGAAGCAGACGCCGCACTGAGCACAGAGCCCAATGCGGGGCTTGATCTGAGGTTGATCCCACAACCTCGAGATCATGACCTGAGCCGAAACCAAGAGTCGGACGCTTAATGGACTGAGGCACCCGGGCGCCCCTTGCATCTTCTAACTTCAGAGTTGTTTGGCCAGGGAATGGGCTATTGTAAGAGGTGATGGATTTCTTGTCAACAGAAATATATAAAAGGAATATGTCATTAATATGTTTATGGATATTTTATACATATATTTAAACTAAAAAATTAAAAGTTCATGTGGCAATTTCAATCATTAAACAAACAAATAAGTAAATGACCACTAGTACTTGAGGGGAAATAGTTCATTTAAAGGTGTGTAGGGGAGCACAGCAATCTTTGCGGGTCTTCCAGTGAGTCTTAGAGAATTGTTCTAGGACTTTCCAGGACAAAAGCCCGGCTCTTTGTCACATGTTCCAATTCCGGTTCAGTACAGATGTGTGCATATCCCCAGTTCAGCGTCATGACTGAGAGGTGCTTCAGCCCACAAGTGGAATGAGAAAGGAGACCAGCGTGGGCTTGTATTTACCAGAGGGATCTGAGAGATGGTCATTAAAAATAAGGATAAGATCCAGCAATTGCACCACTAGGTATTTACCCCAAAGATACAGATGTATTGATCTGAAGGGGCACCTGAACCCCAATGTTCATAGCAACAATGTCCACAATAGCCAAACCGTGGAAAGAGCCAAGATGTCCATCAACAGATGAATGGATAAAGAAGATGTGGTTCATATATACAATGGAATATTACTCGGTCATCAGAAAGGATGAATACTTACCATGTGCATCGACGTGGATTGAACTGGAAGGTATTATGCTGAGCAAAATAACTCAATCAGAGAAAGACAATTATCATATGGTTTCACTCATATGTAGAATATAAGAAACAGCACAGAGGATCATAGGGGAAGGGAGGAAAAATTGAATGGGAAAGTCATCAGAGAGGGAGACAAACCATGAGAGACTCTTAACTATAGGAGACAAACCGAGGGTTGCTGGAGGGGAGGAGGGGGAGATGAGGTAATCGGGTGACGGGCATTAAGAAGGGCACGTGATGTGATGAGCACTGGGTGTTATATGCAACTGATGAATTATTGAACTCTACATCTGAAACTAATGATGTACTATATGTTGGCTAATTGAATTTAAATTTAAATATATATATATATAAGGATAAGAAGGAGGTGTGCACATGTGAGAACTCTTGTCCGAGGTGGCACCAGGGGTACTTGAAACAAGACAAGACAGAAGAGAGGGCACAAACCCAGGAGGAAAGAAAATTTTCAGTCCTTTTTGTCTTGATTCCTAAAGAATTAGCATTTTTCCCTCTCTCCTCTTTTAAGGAAACCTTATTAAAACAAAAGCCAAAACTTCAAAGTTAGTACTCAAAAAAAAAAAAAAAAAACCTTAAAACTCACCACGATGAGGGGTAACCAACCTATGAGGTTGACCGCAATCCCTCTATGGCCTTGACCCCCAGCAGGAGGATGCTGCTCCCCTGGCAGGCTGCTCCCTGACTAAGCAGAGGCCAGCTGGGCCAAAGAGAATTCAGGAGGCATGGAACCCGTACAGTTTACCAAGTACAGGTTTCTTGTTCTACCACGTTTCGTCTCCCCCAGATCCCAGATCCTTTCCTTACTACTGAGTGAATTATCACCAAGATAGCCCCAAAGGGGCACAACTTGGAGCACTCTTGCCTACTCCCCTCCCCTGCCAGGTGGGTATCAGCCCATGATCCTCGTATTAGTCATCTCGGGCTGCCGGAACAAAGTACCACAGACTGTGGGGTTTTAAGCAACAGAAATTTTTTTTTTCCACTAAATGGCCATGCCATTTGTTCTTGTTCCTACTCCAGTCACCCTTGCTCAGGGTCTGTCTCTGTTTCCCCTGTTCCAAATCCCTGACTTGAGAAAGTTGAAATAATGATTATACTCTGTTTTATTCTTAATGCTCAGATCAGGAAAGACAGACACTCTATCGTGTTTGACATCTGACCTGCGGGTATCAAGTTACCTATTCTATGCAGCTTGATACAAAGCTAAATTGTGAATATGTCACATCAATCAGATGGAATTTGGAAAGAAATATTCACAAAGATCCTATCATTTTGGTGATTCAGTAACAAGGGAGGAATAGAATATCTGCGTTCTGTCTTAGGAGAATTACATCATTGTAAACTAGGACCCAATGGTGTAAAATATGCACTGAAATCCTATCCTCCAAAAATCATTTTATTGAAAAATTTCCTTTAAATATGATCACCCAACCATAGTGAGAAGAGGTTCTAGACAAAGTATAACCTAGAGGGCCAAATCTTGTCAGTGGTCTGCTTTTGTACAGCCTGCAAGCTCAGAATGGTTTTTACTTTTTTAACCAGTTATAAGATAAACAAAGAAGAATATGAGACACAGACCATATATAGACAGCAAAGCCTAAAATATCTGGCCCTTTAGGGAAAAATTTTGCCAGCCCCTGAACTACAGTATCATAGAATAAGGACGTAACCAAAAGTCCCTCTGCTATAGATAAGAGTTGACGCCATTCACATTTCCAAGTGAATAATTGAAGCAACTCACCTAAACACATTAGATGAAGGGAGTAATAGGAGAGAGGTGTATATAATAAGTTATTGGCTATTAACCCTATTTGTTCTTATCATACTGACAGTTGGTAAATTGCACATAAAAAAGAGGCTTTTCTACTATAATAGAGGAAGGGGAGACTCTCCTCCGTTCCATCCCACTAACAGCCAGCATATATTCCTCACTCATCCTGGTAGTGGTCACTACTGCACTTTAGAGAAAACTGCCCCTGTCACTGTCTGATGCCTTCACTACAAATAAGCCCATCTCAGACAGAAGGAACAATTCTAGCATTCCTGGGAAAACCCCAACCTCCAGACACTCTCCACGTGCCATGAAAAGTAGATCTGTAGCCATTCATTTACTTAATTGCTCTGATCAGAAAAGTTAATTAATCTTCTCTTACCTCCCCAAAGGCAAAATCATTATATCCTGAAATAGTTAGCTCCAAGGGTGTTGGGGAGACACTTTATCTTTCTGGACATAAAGTCAAGTCACATGGGGCTACCTGGTTCCTGGAGGGATTTTATTTATGCACCAGAAGGATTAAGAATAGCTGCCTCTTTCCCCTTTATAAGCAGAGATAAATCATTTTTGAATCCCCCCTCACCTATGGCGTGTCCACTACTTAGATAGGAAAAATCCCCATTGGCTTTTATATGTCACCCAGAGGTAAGCAATGGTACAAGGGGTTGACACACTGATATTTACTGAGCAATAATAAGAAATCTCCCTGAGCTTCCAGGTTGGTAAACACGTGGAGGTTCAGGGAGAGGGGCATCCAGAGAGGCCATGGAAAAACTCTGCACCCTTCCCCCACGCCTCGCTCTAGGCACCTCTTCCATCTAGCTGTTCCTGAGTTATGTCTTTTCATAATAAACCGCTAATGAAGAGTCACTTGTTTCTAAAAGTCGTGGGAAGGCATGGTGAGGAAGGGAGTCAACCGCACACACCACAAATTCCATTTTTTTAGACATGGTATGGCTTTGACGCCCAATGACAAGTGCAAGATAATAAGCACTGAAGGAAGCAGTTCTCAACAGAAATAAGCCTTGCCCTGCACCATGGATTTAGTCAGTCAGATTCCCAGGGGCTGAACTTTGCCTTGGCATGGAGTATAGATCTCCTTTGCCAATGGCGTTGAGTATGCATGGCAAAGGCTCTGGGCGGAACACAGGACACTCCCCTCCTAAGCCTATCCGGAGTTGCAACATTCTGAAGGTGTTTGCCGCTGGGCTGAGAAAAGAGCACAGGCCTCGGCCTGCTGTCGTCTGGATTTAACACAGGACATATTGGATTGCTGGTTTCCTGCACTGCAGAGCAGCTGTGTTTCTCATTCTGCTGGATTCTGTGTTGGTCTCCACGCGTCAGAGGAAGCAACCCCTCTCCCAGTTGGGAAGGAGTGGCCTCCTCTAGGAGAGAGTCCTTGCCAGTCAACCCTACCTCCGCTCCTGGTTGTCCCTCGAAGCTCTGTGCCTGTCCACGCAGTCTATTTTATTTTTAATGGCTCCCAATATTGGAGGGTACACCAAGACCTGTCAGTGTCCCAAAGGGTCCATCTCAGTCAGCACCCAGATTCAGACTGGCCGGAAGCCAGCCCCTCAAACAGCAGCTTCCTAAAGTGTGCAAAAAATACGGGCCTGTGGCGTCGCAAGGGTCAGTCCTGCAGGCACCCAGAGCCAGCCCCGCAAGGAGCAGCCCCCGGGCTCCAGCGGCAAAGGGGGAAGAGAGGACTCTCCCCCGCCAACACCTAGGCCCCCCGCGCAAACCGGATGCCATGTTAAACTGGGACCCGGATGTACCAACCGCTGCCCGGACACAAATGAGCGCAGACAGAAAACCAGAGCCTCGGGAGTAAAAACCTAGCCCAGATGCAAACCCGGCAGGCAGCAAGCGGAGCCCCCCCCCCCCCGCCCCGGAGACACAGCCCTGAAGGGAGGACAGCGCGGGGACACCCGTGTGTCAGCCCAGACGCCGCTCGGTCAACAGAGGCCGCCGAGGCGCTGTAGGGTGAGTCCTCACATGGGCTGGGGTCTTGGGGCTCCAGCGGGAGTCTGGAGGTGGGAGCTGGGGTTTGCAAGCTGGAGGCTTGGGGCCTTGTCCCTCAGGTGCAGGTCTTAAAAGCTGGGGCGCCAGACGTGAGCTCAAAGCGTTGCCCCTCGGGGCCTCCACTCGCTTGCAGGGGCAGCGGCCCGCCGAGGACCTCACCCCGCCACCCGGCAGCCGCTCCTACCTGCTTCCGGGCGCGCTCTTCCAGGTGCGGTGCTCCAGACGACCTGGTTGCACAGCGCGGAGACGTCCGTGGCCCCCTGCGTCGCCATGTTGCGCGGGCAGCTGCGCCAAGTGTGCGGGAGTCCGGCTCCAGAGCCCCCACCAGCCGGGTGGCGGGGACAGACAGCGAGGACCTCTCTCGACTCACAGCCCCCGGTGGGGTCCTGTCACCCTCACGCTTGGGGGATGCCGATTTTCTTCCCTCCTCTTACACTGCTCGGCCCCGCTCTGCAGAGGAGTTAGTAAAAGGGGACCAAACACGTGACTGGGGACCAGTGCTAAGACCGCGGGGGCCCTTGAGCTGCAGAAAGCAAGCTGCTGCATCGCTGTGCACTTTTACGGGTTAGTAAAGAAATAATCCCGAGAGAGGACAAAGTCTCTGAAAAGTTGATTGATGATCTGATTATAAAATCGTAGTTTATGGAGTAAAAACTGTAGCTTGCAATGGAAGATGATCCTATTATGAAAAAAAAGGGGGGGATCTCTGATCCAGAACACCTCATGTGTGCATTCTGAATGAAATTAATGAAGGTGAATATGAGAAACTCAACAGACACCTTTTAATTTTGTCTAGTTCCATCATTTTATTCAGAGTTTTTAATAGGATGAGTCCAAAAATCAGCCCGTTTCCACCCTTACCACTAACTTAGATATTCACTTGGTAGGAGAACCTAAAGCAAAGATGGTTCTGCTATGTTTTTCTATCCCATTATAAAGATGCTTTCCCATCCCGCTGTAAAGACTGCTTTTTTCCTCCAGGTTTCCAAGGAGATTTCTAACATAATAATTAGTACAATATCAATAATCCTGACAGCAATAGGTATAAAAAATTTTTATTTCTTAAATATGTACGCTATGGTATGTTCCAGGCCTTCCCAGTCACCTGGGAAGGGTCAAAGCTAGTGAGAGCTATAAAAACAGTGACACAGGAATCTGGAGGCTAAAGGTCCATCAGGAAAATGTCCTCACCTATGGCTTTTTAAATGATATTTTGCTTTGTTTTATTTTTAGATCAATCAGTGCTTTCCTTTCTCTAGGGGAAATTAATAATAAATAATTAATTAATTATAGAAATATTATCTAAATATGCTTTTTGTCCCTCCAAGGGGAAAAAAAATCCTATGAACACAAAGCACTAGTTCTGTTTTTTGTGTGGGCTTTTTTCTTTCTTTCTTTCTTTCTTTCTTTCTTTCTTTCTTTCTTTCTTTCTTTCTTTCTTTCTTTCTTTTTCTTTCTTTCTTTTTTTGTGTGTGTGTTGGCGTGAAAGTAGCAACAAAGGTTTTCATATGTTGTCTCAAAAATTCTGTCTTTTGAGGCCCTGTTGGTTTTCTCAAGCCAAAGGCAGGCAGGAACCAAAAAGCTCATAGTCCTTGGAGTGTGTTCAGCTACCTCAAACCCCCCAAACAAAGCGAATAGATGAAAGCAGTCCCCTTGTTCCAAAGACAACTAAGGTCTTTCTGAAATGGAAATGAATTCTCAAATTCTCCCTTCCTGCACCTTTCACAGTATTAGTAACTGCTGTAACTTTTGGAGAGCCAGCTCTGTGCCAGGCCTTGTTAGTTATCCTATTACTAATCCCCATAACTGGATGAGGTCATTATTATTCTTATTTTATTTTTTTTAAAGATTTCATTTATTTATTTGATAGAGAGAGACACAGCGAGAGCAGGAACACACGCAGGGGGAGTGGGAGAGGGAGAAGCAGGCTTCCTGCCGAGCAGGGAGCCCGATGCAGGACTCGATCCCAGGACCCCAGGATCACAACCAGAGCAGAAGGCAGATGCTCAATGACTGAGCCATCCTGGTGCTCCTATTATTCTTATTTTATAGATGAGAAAGGCTGCATATAAGTAATATACACAAAGCCATTGATGAGTAAAACAGTAAGCTGAGATTGGAACAAATGGCCTAACCCAAAGTCCAGGCTTCTTCTTCTGTGTCTCTTGTTTGGAAGCCTCCCTGTCTAATACTATCTAGTGAAATCTGGTGAAAGGTTTATTGGTGTGGTTGGTTTGTTTTTTATGATGATTAATTGGTGAAGCATCAATAATAAAGCCATTTGAAAGTTTTGGGGTTCTAACATATAAGGACACTTACTTTATGACAAAGCAATGCAAAGCAATTTTAGGGTGTAGGTTAGTTAGATAGCCACATGGGAAACAAAGCATATCTATTCCCTATACCTCACACCACACAGAAAAATCTTTCCCAGAAAGATCTAAATGTGAGAAGTAAAATGAGAGTTTAGAAAAGATAAGATAGAAGAATATATTTGTTGCCTTGACATAGGAAAATTTTTCTTAGGACACAAAATATAACCTTTAACCTTAATTTAAAAACTGAATTAACAAAAAAAGTTGCAAAATACAAATAGTCTGAGAGTTGAATAGGCTTTTTCAAAAAAATATTCAAATGACCAATAAACATATTAAAAGGAGCTTAACTTCATTAGTCACCAGGGAAAATGAAGTGTAATATCATTGTACACCTGCCAGAAAAGCTGAAATTAAATAGAACTTAACAGAAATTTAATAGATAGTTGGCAAGAACATGGAGCCACTTAAACATTCATACGTTGCTGGTAAAAGTTTACATTGGTACAATTGCTGTGAAAACTGTTAATGTTCATCAATGGTGAACCTCTGCCTATGACACAACAATCACACTCCTAAAATCTATCCCATGGAAATATATACATAACACTACAATAGATATGTACAAAAAGATTCAAAGCAGGGCTGTCCATAAGAGTCCAAACTCAGAACCATTCATGTGTCTACCTATAGTAGAATGGGGAAATACATTTAGGTGTATTTATTCAATGAAACATTATACAGCAATGAAAATGAATATAACTACATACAACAATATTGAATCTCATAAATATAATCTTAAGCAAAAAAATAGTTAATATTGTATAATTCCATTTATATAACGTCTTAAAATAGGCAAAACTAATTAAGGGAATAGATGAGAAGGGGGCTCCTAGAGTACTAAGAATGTTCAATTTCTTGATTTGGGTGGTAGTTACAAGGGAATGTTCACTCTGTGAAACTTCTCTGAACTATACACTTAGAATATGTGTACTCTTCATAGGTATGTTATTCATCAAAAAAAAAGTTTATTAGAAATAAAAAGGGAGAATTGGCTAAGCATAAGTGGACACATTATTAAAAGAACGGGCTGGGCAAAAACCAACAGAACCAAGGGAGAAGAGGAAAAAAAAAAAAAAAAAAAAAAGCACTGTGACCTTGGAGAGATTAGCCTTCTGAGAATGACAAAGTCAAGCAACAATGTCAGGGAGCCAAGAAAGGAGAAGAGAGAGGAAAGAGACAAGGTGGTGAAGACTATTCAAGAGAAAATACAAAGCAGAAGGCTCAAGTAAAGATCGTTTTTAAAAATGAAATTTGAGTGTGTCTGAAATCACAGAAGATAGAGTTTCAAAAGCATTAGTGAAAGAAGGAAAACAAAGAAAGAAAGGGATGGATGAATGCTTGAATGAAATAACAGTTACTGAGGGCTTACCCTGTATCAGAAACTGCTAGTAGCGAATTTCAGATAAAAAAGAAAAGGAAAGAAAGGAGAAGAGAAGAAAAAAGAAGAGCATTTCTGCTTTGCTAAAATCATCTGGCTACGGGCTCAATTGATGAAGACTCAAGTGTTCATCGCATATACACTTTACTAGTGGGTCAGGTGAAGTCACACATCGGGCAAAAACAATCTCATCTATAAGAAGCATAGGAGAGACCAGCTGGATTTGAGGTAGCTTGGTGCAAACTCCTCTCAAGGTTTGTATTAGTTAGCTAGGGATGCTGTGACAAAATATCACAAACTGCACGGTATGGAAAAAACCAGAAATATATTGCCACAGAGTTCTGGAGGCTAGAAATCCAAAATCAAGGTGTCAGCAGGGCCGTGCTCTCTCTGATGGCTCTAGGGAAAATCTTTCTTTGCCTTTCCCAGCTTCCAGGGTTTTCCAGCAATCCTTGGCATTCCTTGGCTTATAGATGCCACTCCAACCACATGACCATCTCCTCCCTGTGTGTCTGCACAGCATCTCTCTGTTCATGTCCGTCATCACATGACCATCTCCTCATAAAGGTGCTGGTCATATTGGATTAGGGACCCACCCTACTTACTCCCATACGACCTCCTCTTAATTACATCTGCAACTACCCTATTTCCATTAAGGTCACATTCTGAGGTACTGGGGATTAGGACTTCAACATACCTTTTTTTGTGGACACAAATTAACCCCTAACAAGGGTACATTAGGATTGCCACAAACCATTAATCATATCTTCTCTTAAAAGGAATGTAAGTAGTAGGTGAGCATAAAGAAGGTAGGTCACCTGAGCCCAGGTTGTGTTCCTGAGCCACACCACTTTGCTCTTCCAGATCTCTTTAATAACCCAGTATACATTCCAGTATCTGAAGGGCTAGGACACAGTGTGACAAAGAGGTCAACGAGGCAACTCCTATGCTAATCCATATTGTGTATTTTTGTGTTCCAGTTGCTATGGCTACATAACAGATGAACCCAAAACTTTGTATGATGAAATAACGAGTAGTATGCTCACAGAAGGACACAACGGGGACAGCTTATCACAGCTCACAATGTCTAGGGCTTTAGCTCAAAGACTCAAAGGCTAGAAGATGGAATCGCGTGAAGTCTTAATTCACTTACGGGTCTAATGGATGATACTAGCCAAGATCTTGGCTGAGATTGTCAGCAGAAATAACAGTGCATTGCTTCTCCATGTGTCCTAGGCTTCCTCACGGGGAACAATGGCATATTTCAGAAATTAAGAAAAGTAGGTTAACGGGAGAGATGGAGGCAGAAATAGTACTAGCTGAGACAAGCAGAGGCTGTGATCATCTGAGCTTCTGTAGACCATGTTAAGAATTTTGGACTTAGTTCTAAGGGCACCAGGACACTTTTGAAGTGTTTTAAGGAGGACAGTGATACAATCAATGTAATATTTTATAAAGACCACTTGAAGATGATGAATGCGTTAGGCAGAAGGGGACAGGAGGGGAATCTGGAAGACCATTTCAGAGGATTAGATCAAGAAGGGAAACTGAGCACCCAATTTAAGAAGAAATTTTAAAGTAAATTCCTAAAAGATGAAATGCAAATAAGATACATTTCACAGGGAAAATCAGAGCCCAAGAGAGATCAAGAGAAGCTTCTGGCTCTGAGCCAAGGATCCGAGCAGTGGGACGGGCCCTGGGTACCTCGCAGGATGATAGTTACAGAACTGCAGCTACTCCTGCCCCCTCCAGCCTTGGGTGGCCACAGCAGCGGTTGGTTTTATTTTGTTCAGTTGCTGGATTCCTCCAGTCTATAAGGGCATCTGGCAAATAGTTGTTGCTCGTTGAGGACTGATGACTGAACAGGCATGGCTCCCAGGTGGCTACAAGCTCCAAGGAGGAACGGGGATCCCACAAAAGCAAAGAACAAATTATCCAAATAATACCTCCCCCCACCACCACTACAGTCACCTGCTGCCAGCTAAGTGAAACAGAGCAGGCAGGAGACCAGTCTCAAAAAGAGTAACGGACAACCAGGAATCAACAGACACGTGAGGAAAACCAAACCGGTGAAAAGAGGACCCAAGCCTGTGAAAGGGAAAAACAAAATCGTTAATATAGCAAACAGAAGACTTTAAAGTAAGTGGAATTTATAACCTCAAAGATTTTTGAGAGGAACTAATGGCCAGGACAAGCTGAGGGAGGCCTGGTCTAAGGTGCTGGCAGTGAGCACAGAGGGAGACACTGGGAGATTTTAAACTGTATCAGAGGCCGGACTGATAGCACTTGGCAATTGATCGAAAGTGGAAGGTGACAAAGGGGGAGAAGTAAAGACTAACCAGGTTTCTGCTGGAGGAATTAGGTAGAATGTGGTGTGCTTACTGATACAGGGGCTCTAGTGTTATAGACCAGATGTTTCCCCGCAAAATTCATATGTTGAAACCTAACTCCCAATGTGGTGATACCTTCATGTATGGGACAAGTGCCCTTATCAAAAGGACCCCAGAGAGCTTCCTCACCCCTTCCACATGTGAAGAAGACAGCCGTCCATGAACCAGGAAGCAGGCTCTCACCTGGTGCCTTGATCTGCGATTTCTAGCCTCCAAAACTGATACTTAAGTTTCTATTGTTTATAAACGGCCTTGTCTCGGGTATCCTGTTATGGCATCCCAAACAGACTAAGACAACTGGAAAAGCAGATTCTGGAGAGGAATCTCAGGAAGTCAGTTTGGAGAGTGTTCAGCTGGTTGGCAAAGCCCATTAGACATCTAATGGAGGAGCGGAGGTGCTATTGGCTGTGTGTTTGGCACTCGGAAGAGATGTGTAAGCTAGCTATAAGTTGGGGAATGTAACTCTACGTAAAGCATCACTGAAGCGAAGAGCGTGAATGAGGTGGTCTGGGGTGTGAGCAAGAGTGAGACTAGCAGAGGTCATAGAACGAACGTCCTGTTTCCGAGGAAACCATATGGGGGGAAAGAGTTTCGCAGAGAATAAACAGAAGGCTCCATGAAAAACCAAATCGCCTGTAAAACTTTTAACTTTCCATTTTCAGTTGTTCCTTGGTGGGGGCCACTACTTCACATAAAACAAACTGTAAAGTGGGGACCAGAGCAGTATCAGTCCCAGGTAGTTTGCTATGAACATTAAGTAAGATGATGCTCAGTGACCACTTAGCTCAGCAGTGGACATGGAGTAACTGGTCAGCTCAAGAGTTACAGTATACTCAAACACAGTTGACAAAGCCAAAAAGAAAGTTCTCTCCCCAGGTTCCCCCAGAATGCATAATATACCTGAAAACTGCTTTCTTCAAAATTACGTTCATTCATTTTAGGTTCATTAGGTTTTAAAAAATTAAAATAGAATGATGCAGGAGGTTTTTGTTTGCTTAAATAGTGGAAATCTTGTACGTGTATTTTATATTGTAGAGGTTTTGCTTTGAAAACACACAAAAAACGTTAAATTTATCTTGTATGAAAAATGAGAAACGGAATATCTGTCACACTGAACATTCAGTTGCATGTCACAACAATAATTTGTACAAAGTGCATTTTACATTACCTTTCCTCACGTGCTTATTTGATTCTAGATGCACTCAATAAACGCTTCTCTCAGTAACTCCGTTACAAAGCCTGTGTAACAAAACCAAAAGCAACTTGGATTTTTGTTGGTGTTCCCCAGAACTGTTTGGCAGAATTCTCTTACATGTGTAGATTGTATGTTTTAATTTGCAATCAAGATAAACAGAAAACTGAAATTTGAATCAGGCTCAGAACAAAACAGCAAGATTTTTGCTCTGCTGTGAACAATCAGGCAGTTTTTTTCCATGCCATTTCCATACCACATATCCAACAGAACACATTCAAAGGAAAATCAAGAATTAATTTCAAAGAATGCACAAACCTATACTGTTATTTTGTCTAACTCTGAATGAGAACCCTCATCTGCCAAAGCTGGTGTCAGACTGAAAGTAAAGAGGACATGGGGGATGAACCATTTCTGTGTCAGGGGTCATCTTAGCTGAATTCAGAGGAGCACAACAATTCCAACTTAAAAGAAAGAAAGAAAAAAGCCGCAAAAAGCAAATTATTTTTAAAAGAGAATTTCACTGAATTTTAATTTGTTTCAACAAGCTATTTCTTCCGTTTTTCACTGCTTTCTTTGGAATGATGTGGCCCATGCTGGCGCTTCCCTGCCTTCTAGTTTCTTCTCCTTTCTTCAGTTTATAAACAGAACCATACTCTTCAATATTCTTCATATTCCTCAAAGGCTCCTTTCTCGTGGCTATAATGCTTCCCTTTTGCCTTTTTTTCGTTTTTTAAAGAGTTAAATTCAGTTAACATATAATGTATTATTTGTTACAGGGGTACAGGTCTGTGATCCATCAGTCTTATGTAACACCCAGTACTCATTACAACACATACCTCTCCAATGTCCATCACTCAGTGACCCCATCCCCTCACCCC
Organism: Callorhinus ursinus; assembly: GCF_003265705.2. Lineage (NCBI taxonomy): Eukaryota > Metazoa > Chordata > Mammalia > Carnivora > Otariidae > Callorhinus > Callorhinus ursinus. The sequence continues at coordinate 5,909,991 of NW_027397069.1, forward strand.
CCTCCCCTCCAGCAACCCTCAGTTTGTTCCCTAAGATTAAGAGTTCCTTTTGCCTTTTTAATCAAACTGAGATGTAAAATCAAGCTGAATTTCCCATTAATAGATATGATCATATTAATAAACATGAAGCCTTTCCTGCTGAGCATCCAACCCTTCACTGGCCATCCGGGACTCTGGTGCTTGCTACCTTTCTTCTGACTCTAGCAAAACAAACTCTGAGCCTTATCAGTAGGACCTCTTCCCTCACCCACCTTTGTTCCACGTCCATTTGATCGTATGTCCACCTTCCAAGTACCTCGGGTCATCCTAGAACCTCACAATACTGTTTTTATTCGGTGAATAGCAAATTGAAGAGCGTTAGGTGTACCACGACCCTATTTTTATAAAATTTTTTTTGAAAAGATATAATCAGATATGTATTAAAAAGTTGCAGGATTCTGCTCAACAGTATTGGAAGGGGTGGTAATATGGAAGACTGTCACTCTTACCTGTGATGTATTTGTGATATTTAAACATTGTATGTATTCATACATCTGTAATCTTTCAACTGAAGAGGAGTTATTCTAAGACTACCTCTTCCATGAAATTTTATCAGAATCCTCCTTCTTAACTCCACATATTCCCATCACTTCAGTAATGTTTTTGACAGCTGGGTGTTTTGTCCACTGTTTATATGTATATGTGTGATTATATTGTGTCCACTGTTTATATGTATGTGTGTGTGTGTGTGTGTGTGTGTGTGTGTATACATGTATATATATTCCTTCTTTCTTTTTTTTCTTTGTGTTATTGTTTTTCTTCCTTGGGTTAAAAATCTCCTTAAGACTAAGGTAAGTTTTATATCAGAGAACAGACAAGACTATCTACAATTAAAAGACAGAGATGTCTATTTTAATATTGCCCAGAGCCTAGTTTGCAATAGACACTCTTGAATAACTAAGAGTGAGGAGAGTAATGAATGAACCACATTAGCACTTGGACCTATGTAAAACCTGCTTTGATATTCATTTGTTCTTCAGCAGTTTGTATATTTTCTCTGAAACATATATAAAAGGTATTAAATTATACTGGTCCCAGTAATTCCTGGAAAACGTCCTTGTCTTTGTTTGCAGCTGCCAAAGTTGCCAAAGCCAGATTTTCTTACCAATAATTTCAGTCATTCCTGACAACTGGTTGAAAACCCAGGACCCTTTTCAAAAGATCAAAAGATGTGGCGATTTAAGAATTGCCATGCTAATGGAAGCTCAGTCGGGGTCAATAGTGACATATCCCACTTAGCTTTCTCAGACTGGATGAAACAAGATTTTACAGCTTTTTATTAACGCCTGCCTTTCCAGCCTTGTATTTGTCTATCAACAGATAATTGAACTTCCAACGACTGGAGACAAACTATCTTTTCTTCTTTCCAAATGAGAATTTGTAGGGGTTTTCTGGTCCCATTTGCCACCAAGTGCACATCAGAAGATGAATATCCTAGCGGGAGGTCAATGATAGCTGAGGAAGAGAGGCCCACTGCCCGCCCAGCAACATAACCGGCAGAAGGGCCTTCCCCAACTCGAGTTGCCATGGCAAACGGTCTAATGAAAAGTGCTTCCATCTGAATTCATCACTAGAGGGTGATTAGAATGTAAATAATGGTGAGATATGTAGGCGATAGCATTTTTCTATTAAAAGAAACACCCATGAAAAGCACATCCTAGTTGGATAGTCACTTGCTATAGGTGTGGCTCCTGTTTGTCACGCATGAGAGCCCTGAAGCTTTTTACAAAACCTACTGTTTTCCATTGGATCTTTCTGTAAACTTCCATTATATGGCATGAAAAATAGGCAACAATTAAGGCTATTTAAAATTTAAATGTAGCTTGGGCAAGAAGAGCGAAGTCTGTCATTTTCCTTGCTGTAGGGTATGTGTAGAGTATGGGTTAGCATCTGTCCTCAGTAATTCCTCCAGTTCAGTTATGACACATTTGGAAACTGCAGAGATATACGAGGCATTATTTGAATCACAGTTTTATTTATCTATTTACTGAAGCTGAAATTCAAGATGTCAATTCCTAACTAAAAATGGGAATTTTATATTTTTCATTCCCATCTATAAAATGCCCCCAGCATTGAAAACCAGATGGCTCCTTGCTGTAACATAACTTTCGTTACAAATTTTGCCTCCTGCGCTACCCAAACCCCCTACCACAGGGACCTATATCTCCCACGTTAGGAAAAGTGATACTCCAGTGTTTTGGAATTAGGTAAGCAGAACGGATAGAGGCATCAGCACATTTAGTATTTCAAAGAGAAAAAGGCTGGTATTTTTTCAGCATTCATTTATGTCTTTGTGCTTATGTTCATTCAATTAGTACTGACTGAGCACCTGCTATCAGTGCCATCTCTACGTAGACCAGAACTGGGTGTGTCAATGAAGCCTTATGTGAATGGCACAAATGTATGAGGTTATTTTCTTGAAGTCTGTCACCGTTGTCTTTGTCCAAGATCTCACAAGAGATAATGAGTCTCATTATGTAACTCTGCCTAAGCATCACAGTTGACACTGCAAAATAACTTTAGTTCTCTGATCTAATTATCCCAAGATTGCAGCAGTGAGTCATTGCTACTATTATGGCACATTTGTGAGAATTGCAAAATGGCACCCTGTGAGTGAATAAATTACAAAAGCAACCCCTTTCTTGGGATTTTAGCCCCCACCTACACCCTCTACTAGGCTCCTTTGAGCATGTGCTATCTGCTCGTTCCCTCTCATTGTCACCCACTAGTCCAGACCTGGCCTGACCTCACCCAGCAGGAGCCATTTTTGCATATCCTGTATCTCTGCAGACGGATGCTATGTTGGAGCATTCTACCTCCAGACAGCTCTTCTCCCAGACAGGCTGAGCTAATCCTTAACTGCTTATGGCTGCCACACTCCCTTCCTCTTTGGTCCAAAAATGTACCTGGCTTCCCAGGTATTTCCTGAAAGGTATCTTGGTTGAGTCTTAAAAATTTTCTCAGTGGATTTTTCTTCCCTGTTCAGAGACCCTCTGTAACCCAGAATGCCTTACTTAGGGTCTAATAATGCAGGTGACCTTAATTCTTTACACAGCTTTCAGGATGTCTGCCTCACCCCCATCCTATACTTCTCCTAACTCTATTGATAGAAGGTAGAGCACACCATCTCCACATGTGACAGAAGGTGTGCTGCAAAACACATTCTCACAGATATTATCCTATCAGAACACAATGCTTATTATGCTAAAAGCATGGGTTTGAGAAAATTGGGGGAAGATGGTGGTTTGATCCCCTCTCTGCCTTAACACTCTGAAGCAGAAACACCAGTAAGGCTAGAAGAGTCTGGAGGGTGCACTGAAGCCATGGTTTCTCCCATCATCTCTGAAAGAGAAAGGAGTGTGGATGCTCTTCTTGCCAGTGTCCAGGGAGACCTTGGCTGGGAAGGACTGTCACTGGCCTCATGCTCAGGGAGACTTGGCAGTGTTCCACTTTCTTCACTGTTGGCTCACTAGCTTGACACTGCTCAGGAGGTCTCAACATCCTGACCAATGAGAGGGCTGAAGGAACACCAAAGTGATCAGGTTAAAAATATATAAACTTAGGGGCACCTGGGTGGCTCAGTCGGTTAAGTGTCTGCCTTCAGCTCAGGTCATTGTCTCAGGGTCCTGGGATTGAGCCCTGCATCGAGCTTTCTGCTCAGTGGTGAGTCTGCTTCTCCCTCTCCCTCTGTGATCTCTCTCACTTTTGCTCTCTCTCAAATAAATAAATAAAATCTTTATGTATATGTATTTGTATATTAAAAAAAAAAAAAAACTTGTATTTAAGAGGACTCAGTAGCCTGGGAAAGAGAGAGAAAGAAACAGGGAGGAAGGCCAGGCCATGGAATGTCTGGCTGGGGGGGCTCCCATTGGAGGAGAACTAAGGGAATACCTAAAGGATAACTTTTAACAGATACTAATGAGAACCCCCAAGAAGATTTAAGTAGAATATCTAAAACATGTTCTGGAAGTTGAAGAAAGAAAGAAAAAACTTTGATGCTATGGACTGAATTCCTTACCTCTCCACCATCCCCAATTCATATGTTGAAGCCCTAACCCCTGAGTGATGGTATTTGGAGATGAGGTCTTTGAGAGATAACTGGGTTAAGATAATGTTGTGAGGATGGGGCCCAGGCGATGGGATTACTGCCCTTGTAATAGACACCAGAGAGCTTGTTCTTTCTGTCTCTGCCTCTCTCTCTGCTTCTCTCTCTCTCTCTCTCTATCTGTGTGTATGTGTGTGTCTACCATGTGAAGACACAGAGAGACGACAGACATCTACAAGCCAGGAAGAGAGCTCTCACTAGAAACTAACCATGCTGGCACCTTGATCTTGGGCTACTAGCATCCAGAAAAGTGAGAAAACAAATACCTAGTCTATGGTATTTAGTTATGGCAGCCTGGACTGAGAAGACGTTTGATATCTTTATTTAAATATCCAATGTTTGGGGGCGCCTGGGTGGCTCAGTCAGTTAAGCATCTGCCTTCAGCTCAGGTCCTGATCCGATCAAGCCCCACATCAGGCTCCCTATTCGGCGGGGAGCTTGCTTCTCCCTCTCCCTCTGCCCGCCACTCTGCCTATTTGTGATCACTCTCTCTGTCAAATAAATAAATAAAATCTTTAAATAAATATCAAATGTATGAAGTGAAAAAGAAGGTGATCATAGCTGAGAACCAATTTAATGGTCCAAAAGATCAAGAGCTCATAGCCCAAAGGAAAAACACAATGAAAGGAAAATCCCAAGGGGAAACATAAGAGGTTTAGAAGAGCAATCAGGCCAACATATACCTCAGCAATAAGGGCAGGATTTTTTTTTCATACCTGCAAGGATTCAGGATATATACTATTAATGTTCCCTAGCTGAGGAAAATAGGAAAATTTAAGCAAATGCCAATTGACTGAGATCAGACACCCCAAAAAAGGAAAAGATGAGGGGAGAGAACACAATGATCCTTTCAATCTATAGCTACACTAAATGGTTAGTAGGGTGTCGGGAAATCTAGAATATGAATGTTATAGAAGAATACTTAGAAAACATATACTTAATGGAAATACAGAACATTTTAAAAATTATAATGAGATTATAATATACATCTTTCAGAATTTGACAAAGTACAGAAAAGTCAATAACGATATATGGGATTTGAATAATACAATCAACAAGAACAATTTAATAAGCACAGAGAGCTATGTTTTTCTACAAGCAGAGAATACAACTTTTCTTTTGTGTCTGTGTGACAAAAAAAGATCATGTGTTTAGCCATGAAGAAAACCTCCCCAAAGTAGAAGTCATATAAGCCATATTCTTGGTTCATACTCTAATAAAGTGAGAAAAGATTGATGACGAGATGGCCCCAAAATGTGCACTATTAGAATTAAGGAACACTCCTTTAACTGGCCCCTTTATCAGAAATATATCAAAATTTGTTTAAAACTTACCTGAAATGCATCCAAAATCAAGCTGAATTGGTGAGTTAACAGAAGGATGAGTAGTTCAATGTATATGTGATCTAATAAATGCAGCAAAATGTTCATTGGAGAATTTGATGTTGATGATTCTGTATGATTCTTTCAACTTTTCTGTACGTTTGAAATGTTTTACAATAAATACTGGAAGAAACATATCAAAATCAAAAATAATTATCTAAAAAGTATTGAAAGGAAGGTTTCATACCAAAACCATAGCTAAATATGTTTTCAAAAATATTATCAGGGTGCCTGAGTGGTTCAGTTGGTTAAGCTCCGAACTCTTGATTTCAGCTCAAGTCATGATCTCAGGGTTGTGAGACGGAGCCCTGTATCAGGCTCCATGCTCAGCGCAGAGTCTGCTTTAGATGGTCTTTCTCTCTCTCTCCCTCTGCCCTTCCCCCCCCAACTCACACACTCTTGCTCTAAATAAATAAATAAATAAACAAATAAACAAATAAAGAAAATATTTTAAAAATAATAATAATAGGGGCGCCTGGGTGGCTCAGTTGGTTAAGCATCTGCCCAGGTCATGATCACAGGGTCCTGGGATCGAGCCCCACATCAGGCTCCCTGCTCAATGGGGAGTCTGCTTCTGCCGCTCCCTCTGTCCCTCCTCCCTGCTTGTGTTCTCTCTTTCTCTCAAATAAATAAATAAAATAAAATAAATTTTAATAATATTATTATCAGGACTTCTAGAAAAGATGGTGAAGTAGGAAGATCCTAAGCTCACCTCATCCCATGGATACAACTAGATAACAACCACATTAGTGTAAATAACCCAGAAAATGACCTGAAGACTGGCAGAATACTCCCTACAGCTGACTGTAGAGAAGCCACATTGAAGAGGATAGGAAGGGCTGAGACATGGTGGAGAGCTAAATAGGCCCAAGGGCCTGTCCATGGGAAGGAGGGATGCTGCAGGCACAGAGAAGGGAGAGTCACAGACTCTCACAACAAGCACCTCAAGCACAGGGAACCCACAGAGGAAAGGTGAATCCCCATAACATGTGGCTTTGAAAACCAGAAGGGCCTAATTTCAAGAGTTCTTACAATCAGCGGGGCTTAACAGCTGGAACTTTAAAAATTGGCAGCTTAGTTCTGGGAAAACTGGGAGGGCAATAGGAAACTGAGCCCCCACCCTTAAAGAGACAGCACAACAAACAGGCCTGTGGAGATACAACATAGGAGAAGCAGTTTGAAAAACACCTAGGGTATATGGGGAAGAGATTTATTTACTAACTCAGAATGTGTGCTGAAGGGGCAGGGGTCTTTAGGAGACTTCTCCAGGAACAAAGGACCTGGTGGTGGGTGCCATTGCCCTCCCCAACTCCCAAGCCTAGACTCATAAGCATCTATGGGAACCAGCATAGCACCAACACTCTCCACCCAGCTTGCTAAAAGCACACCCCACCACTGAGCTCTCCTGAAGACATGTCCCCTCCAGCCTTTGGCAGGAATTTTCATCTGGGACATATTCCTCTGTCTCCTCATTTTGTCTAACTCTCCGTGTCTAGGTCGCTAGTGGCTACAGGTCCCCTCTTACAATAGACCTGCACAAACCTTGCTAACACCACATGCCCTGTCCCCATGTTCTCCTGCAAACCTGCTCTGCCCAATATGCCCTTGGCTGGAGCCCATTCAGAGTGGTGCCACAAGCCTGGTAGAATGCAAACAGCTCCAACAGGGACCAGCACCACTCCAAAATGACTCCTGCCCTGGGGAGATAGAAAGATAACCACACACACAAGTCCAACTCTAGCCCCAGCAGTGGGCTGGGAGCAAATATCTGATCTGAGTGCAGGTCCTGCCCACCAACCAAAGCTTCTCAGGGGACAACACAGGGAAAACCCCCTGCAGTTCAGTGCAAACACAGCTCTGACACACACCTGGTCTGACTCAACTCAAGCCCTAGGTGGCCACAGACTGGCCCTCTACAACACAGGGACCAAACCTTGCCCACAATAAGGCAAAGAAGCATTGCAGATGACTGCCCTGAAAGCAAACCCAGCTCAGCCACATTAGTAGGGTGCACACAACATACATAGGAGATAACCTAGACATGGAGAGTTAGACAAAATGAGGAGACAGAGGAATATGTCCCAGATGAAAGAACAGGGCAAAATCACAGCAAGAGAGCTAAATGAAATGGAGATAAGTAATATGCATGATAGAGAATTAAAGTAATGGTCATAAAGATATTCACTAGACTTGAGAAAAGAGTGGAGGAACTCAGTGAGAACCTCAACAAAGAGATAGAAAACATAAGAAAGAAACAATCAGAGATATAAAAAAACTCAAATGAAATTAAAAATACACTAGACAGAATAAATAGTAGACTAGAAGAAGCAGAAGAACAGATCAGCAACCTGGAAGAAGAGTAATGGAAAGCAATCAAGCTGAACAAGAGAGAGAAAAAATAATAATAATAAATGAAAATAGACGAAGAGACTTGGCAACACCACCAAGCACAATAACATTCACATTATAGGGATCCCAGAAGAGGAAGAGGAAGAAAGGGGAGCAGAAAAAAATTTATTTGAAGAAACAGTAATTAAAACATTCCTGAATCTAGGGAAGGAAACAAATCAAAATCCAGGAGTTATAGAGAGCCCTCCAAAAAAGCAACCAATGAGGACCACACCAAGACACAATTAAAATGGCAAAAGGTAGTGATCAGGAGAGAATTTTAAAAGAAACAGGAGAAAAGAAAACAGTTACATACAAGATGAAACTCCATGAGGCTATTGGCTGACTTTTCAGCAGAAACTTTGCCAGACAGAGGGAGTGGCTTATTCTCAAAGTACTGAAAGAAAAAAAAAACCTGCAGATAGATAATACTCTATCCAGAAAGGCTATCATTCAGAACAGAAGGAGAGATAAAGTTTCCCAAACAAAAGTTAAAGGAATTTATGACCACTAAACAAGCCCTACAAGAAATGTTGAAGGGCACTTTCTGAATGAAAAGAAAAGAACCTAAGTAGAAGTGAGAAAAGTAGGAAGCACAAAAGTAGTAAAATTAAGTATATTAAGTATGTCTATAAAGTAAGCTAAGTGTATCTTAAAAATCAGTCAAGGGGTTCACAAAATAAAAGGATGTAAAGTATGGGGATGGGGAGAGTAAAGAATACGTTCAAACTTAAGCGATAATCAACTTAATATAGATTGCTATATGCATAAGACGTTATATATAAACCTAATGCTAACCACAAATCAAAAACCTGTAATAGATATGCAGAAAAATAAAGGGAAAGCTGGCAAATATGTCTAAAGAAAGCCAGCAAACCATGAGAGAAGAGAGCAAGAGAAGAAAGGAACAGTGAAGAACTACAAAAACAACCATAAAACAAGTAACAAAATGCCAATAAGTGCATTCCTATCAATAATTACTTTGAATGTAAGTGGACTTAATGCTCCAATCAGAAGGCATAGTGTGATGGAATGGATTAAAACAAAAGCAAGACCCACCTATATGTTGCCTACAAGAGACTCATTTCAGACCTAAAGACACAGGCAGATTGAAAGTGAAGGGATAGAAAAATATTATCAGTCAAATGGAAGTGAAAAGAAAGCCAGGGTAGCAATACTTAAATCAGATTAAATAGATTTTAAAACAAAGACTGTAACAAGAGACTAAGAAGGACACTATATAATCATAAAGGGAACAATCCAACAAGAAGCTATAAAGAATTGTAAATATTTATGCACCCAACATGGGAGCACCCAGATACATAAAGCAGCTAATAACAAACATAGGGGATATAATTGATAGTAATACAGTAATAGTAGGGGACTTTGACACCCCACTTACATCAGTGGATAAATCAAACAGAAAATCAACAAGAAAATGGTGACTTTTGATGACACATTGGACCAGATGGATCTAACAGATATATTCAGGACATTCCATCCTACAACAGCAGAATACACATACTTTTCAAGGGCACATGGAACATTCTCCAGAAGAGATCACATGTTAGGCCACAAAACTAGTCTCAACAAATTCAAGAAGATGGAAGTCATACCATGCATCTTTTTTGACCACAACACTATGAAACTAGAAATCAGTCAAAAAAAAAAAAAATCTGGAAAGAAAACAAATACATGGAGCTTAAATAACATGCTACTAAACAATGAAAAGGTCAACCAAGAAACCAAAGAGGAAACCAAAAATACATGGAAACAAATGAAAATGAAAATGGAAAGGCCCCAAGTCTTTGGGATATAGCAAAACCTGCCCTAAGAGGGAAGTTTATAGCAATACAGGCCTACCTCAAGAAGCAAAAACTCTCAAATAAACAATATCACCTAACACCTAAAGGAGCTAGAAAGAGAAGAACAAACAAAACCCAAAAACAATAGAAGGAAGAAAGTAATAAAGATTAGAGCAGAAATAAACAAAATAGAGCTTAAAAAACAACAGATCAATGAAACCAGGAGGTGGTTCTTTGAAAAGATCAAAGAATTGATAAAACTTTAGCTAGGCAACAGAGAGACAGAGGGAGAAATCAAATAAACAGAATCAGAAAAAAGGAGGAGAAATGAAAACAAACACCCACCACAGAAACACAAAGGATTATAAGAGAATATTATGAAAAATTATATGCCAACAAATGGGAAAAACCTAGAAGAAATGAATAAATTCCTAGAAACATATAACCTACCAAAACTGAATCAGGAAGGAATAGAAAATTTGAACAGACCAACTACCAGCAGTGAAATTTAATCAGTAATCAAAAAACTTCCAACAAACAGAAGTCCAGGACCAGATGGCTTCACAGGTAAATTCTACCAAACACTTAAAGAAGACTTAATACCTGTTCTTCTCAAACTATTCCAAAAAGAGAAGAGGAAGGAAGCTTCTAAATTCATTCTATGAAGCCAGCATTATCCTGATGTCAAAACTAGATAAAGTCACTACCAAAAAAAGACAACTATAGGCCAATATCTCTGATGAACATAGATGCAAAAGTCCTCAACAAAATATTAGCAAACCAAATCCAATAATACATTTAAAAAATCATTCACCACAATCAAGTGGGATTTATTCCTGGGATGCAAGAGTGGTTCAGTATTCACAAAGCAACCAACATGTTACATCCATCAACAAGAGAAAGGATAAAAACCATATGATCCTTTCAAGATGCAGAAAAAGCATTTGACAAAGCACAACATCCATTCATGATAAAAACCCTTATCAAAGGAGGTTTAGAGGGAACATATCTCAACACAATAAAGGCCATATGTGAAAAACCCATAGTGAATGTCATACTCAATGGTAAAAAACTGAGAGTTCTTCCCCTAAGATCAGGAACAAGACAAAGATGTCCACTCTCACCACTTTTATTCAACATAGTACTAGAAGTCCTAGCCATAGCAATCAGACAAGAAAAAGACATAAAAGACATCCAGATTGGTAAGGAAAAAATAAAACTTTCACTTTTTGCAGATGACATAACACTATCTATGAAGAATCCTAAGACTCCACCAAAAAACTACTAAACAAATTCAATAAGGTTACAGGATACAAACTCAATATACAGAAACCCATTGCATTTCTATACACTGATAATGAAGTAGCAAAAAGAGAAATTAAGAAAACAATCCCATTTACAATTACACCAAAAATAATAAAATACCTATGAATAAACTTAAACTTAACCAAGGAGGTGAAAAACCTATACTCTGAAAACTATTAAACATTTATTAAAGAAATTGAAGATGACACAAACAAATGGAAAGATATTCCATGTTCAGGGATTGGAAGAACAAATACTGTTAAAAATGTTCATACTACCCAAGGCAATCTACAGATTTAATGCAATCCCTATCAAAATAACAACAGCATTCTTCACAGAACTAGAACAAATAATCTAAAATTTGTATGGAACCACAGAAGACCCTGAATAGGCCATGCAATCTTGAAAAAGAAGAAGAAAACTGGATTTTTCAAGAAATACTACAAAGCTGTAATAATCAAAACAGTATGATACTGGCACAAAAATAGACACACAGACCAAAGGAACAGGATGAAAGCCCAGAAACAAACCCAGGATTATATGGTCAATTAATCTTCAACAAAAGAAGCAAGCATATAAAAGGGATAAAGATAGTCTCTTCAACTAATGGTTTTGGAAAAACTGGACAGCTATATACAAAAAAAAAAAGTGTATCTAGACCACTTTTTACACCATACACAAAAATAAATTCAAAATGGATTAAAGACGTAAATGTGAGACCTAAACTCATAAAAATCCTGGAAGAAAGCACAGGCAGTAATTTCCCTGACATCGGCCATAGCAACATTTTTCTAGATATGTCTCCTGAGGCAAGGGAAATAAAAGCAAAAATAAGCTATTGGGACTACATCAAAATAAAGAGCTTCTGTGACAGCAGAGGAAATAATTAGCGAAACTAAAAGACAACCTACTGAATGGGAGAACATATTTGTAAATGATATATTCAATACAAGAGTTAGTACCCAAAATATATAAAGAACTTATACAACTCAGCACCCAAAAAACAAATAACCCAATTTAAAAATGGGCAGAAGACATAAACAGGCATTTCTCCAAAGACATACAGATAGCCAACAGACATGTGAAAAGATGCTCAACATCACTAATTATCCAGGAAATGCAAATCAAAACCACAGTGAGATATCACGTCACACCTGTCAAAATGACTAAAATAAAAAACACAAGAAACAAGTGTTGATGAAGAGGTAGAGAAAAATGAACCCTCATGCACTATTGGTGGGAATGCAAACTGGTACAGCCACTATGAAACACAATATGGAGGTTCCTCAAAAAATTGAAAATAGAATAACTATATAATCCAGTAATTCCACTACTATGTATTTACACAAAGAATACAAAAACACTAACTCAAAAAGATACACGCACCTCTGTGTTTATTGTAGCATTATTTACAACAGCCAAATTATAGAAACAGCCCACATGTCCATCAATAGATGAATGGACAAAAAAGATAGTGTAGTCTGATGATGGGTATTAAAGAGGGCACGTTCTGCATGGAGCACTGGGTGTTATGCACAAACAATGAATCATGGAACATGATGTAATGTATGGTGATTAACATAACAATGAAAAATTTAAAAAATATATATGTGTGTATATATATATATATATAAAAGAATATTACTCAGCCATGATAAAAGAATGAAATCTTGCCATTTGCAGTGACGTGGATGGAACTAGAGGGTATTATGCTAGGTGAAATAAATCAGAGAAAAACAAATACCACATGATTTCACTCATATGAGGAACTTAAGAAACAAAACAAACAAAAAAAAAAGACAAACCAAAAAATAGGCTCTTAAGTACAGAGAACAAACGATGATTATCAGAAGGGTTGTAGGTGGGGGGGATGGGTGAAATAGGTGAAGGGGATTAAGAATACACTTAATAAGGGCGCCTGGGTGGCTCAGTTGGTTAAGCAAGCGCCTTCGGCTCAGGTCATGATCCTGGAGTCCCGGGATCAAGTCCCGCATCGGGCTCCCTGCTCGGCAGGGAGTCTGCTTCTCCCTCTGACCCTCCCCCCTCTCATGTACTCTCTCTCTCTCTCATTCTCACTCTCTCAAAATAAATAATAAGTAAATCTTTAAAAAAATACACTTATTAAGATAAGCACTGAGTTATGTACAGAATTGTTGAATCATGATATTGTATACCTGAAACTAATATAACACTGTGTGTTAACTACTGGAATAATAATAATAATAATAATATCACCTTAGCTCTTATTATTTAAAGGGGTTCATTTATTTTCTTTATAAGTACTTTTATCAAGTAGATAACTATGTGCCAACCATTTCCCAAGAGCTTACATATATTAACTCATTTAAACTTCACAACAACCCATTTTACGGGTAAGAAAACTTAGCTCTAGAGAGTTAAAGTAACTTACCCAAGGTCACGCAGCTAGTAAGTGGCAAAGCCAGGCTTTGAACCAAAGTAGCTAGTGTTCAGTTCATGAACTTAATAACTACATTAGACTTCCCGTAAGTTTTTCAGTTTAAGGAAACAATAAAATTTGTCAAAAATAAAGGAAGAAAACATTTTAAAAGATAAAAGCTGAAAATAATTAAATAGAAAAGATAAAAAGTATGGAAAGAATGATAAAAACTAACACCTGTTATTTGAAAAGATTCCTGAAACAAAAAATCCCTCAAAAACATAATCCCCCAAAAAGAGAAAGCTAATATATAATTCTTAGGAATGAATAAATAGATTTAACTATAGATGTGAAGTATATTAAATTTCAAAAATATTAGATGCACTTTATAATAATACATTTGAATATCTAAAAACAAATTAGTATTACAGAAAGCAATCCAAGAAGTAGAACACCTCAAAAGACCAATACCAAGAGATGAGATTGGAACATTAAAGAGCTAGTATTTAAAAAGGCATATGGTCCATTTGGTTTTATTGCTACTTTCAAACTTTTGGATAAGAGGAAATTTTTATTTCTTAGCCTTTTGTAGACCTTAGAAAAAAGTAGAAGACATCCTTAATATGACCTTAATATGAATTTCAGAGAACTATGCACGTGTGTTTCCCTTTTATAAAGTAAACAAAAATGTAAGCCTTACATATGTGTATACGGGTTGTTCAAGCAAGATGTGAAAGGTTATAAACCAGGTTGCTAGTGTTATTTCAAGAGACTGAAAGTTGGGAGGAGTGGGGGTTTAAAAATGGGCTTTGAGTCAAACAAAACCAAGTTTGGATCCCAACTGTACCATCTCCTCTTTTTGTGACCTTGGGATTCTTAGATCTCTGTCTTCATGTGGGGTTATGATAATTAACAGTGCATTTAAAATGCCTGGTGGTAAAGAAACACTGGCTGTGGCAACTAGGATTCCCTTTTTCTCCCAATGTGCTTTTTGTAGTAATAAGAAATGAGTGTGTGTGCGTCCCTCAAGTTCACTTCTTTCAGTGTCAGCTGTTTCCTGAAATTCCTATTCTGCATGTTTGAAGTGGTACATAGGCTTTCTAAAGTCTCCTACATGGTATTATTAACTTGCAAATTTCCAAACTATGTCATTAAAAAAATCAGTTGGGAGGAGGCCTTTCAGCAAAGTCTAGATGCAACTTATGAAGGAGGGCTGTCTTCAAACAGATTTTTCCTGTTTCCAATTTTGCAAAAATTCACAAATCCATCCCCCACAAATGTGCAAAGAGAAAATATCTAGTCACTTGTTTTAGAGATATGGGCATAAGCCATGGCCACCATAGTCGCTGGCTCACTGACTCTAAAACATACCCAGTGCAGGAGTGGGAACACTAAAAGCAGTCATGTGGGTGTCTGGAGGTGAGAGTTGTTACTGGGTGTAGCCTGTTTCCTAGCGATTATACAGAATTAACCCAGAGGGTTGACCTCTCTGATGTCCTAGTCAATTGTGCTCCTCTCCAGGTTGACATGAAGTTACCCTTTACTGAAGAGTAGCAGGCAGTGCGCAGACCAAACCCTCTCAGCCCAAGGATGAAAATGTTTAATGGAAAGGTGCACACACTTCGTTCTGTTCAGCCCTTCTCTCTCTTGTAGAAAAAAATCCATCTACTCTACACAAAGCCAGCCTGATTGTTCTGTATCACCTTTTGCTTTTCTGTGTGATCACAAATTGATTGAGGGGTGACACATGCTAGTCACATCCAGGTAGAGCAGGTATAGGGAGCTGCTCGGTAGTTACTGAACTCATCCTTTGTCCTTTGAATAGATGGACACAATTGCTGTCCCCCTCCTGAGTATAGGGAACTTCCCACTCTTACCATAGATTGTCATGGTTCGTGTCTTTTATAATTAAATCCATCACCTCCTTTAGAGGAATTCTTTTGTTCTGGAAGAATAGACTCCTGATCATGTTGGCCAAAGGTGCTATAAACTAGAACACAATGACAGATCAATGACCACCTGGAAAATAAATGCTCTATGCCAACCTAAGTGCTCATGCTGTGTGTTTGTGTTCAATGCAGTCCAACACAATATTGAGGTTTTACAATATTCCTGACACATTACTTAGAGAAAACTGTTCTTCTGCCATAACATCTCCAGAATTGGAGATTCTGGAGAGAAAACTGTTCTTCTGCCATAACATCTCCAGAATTGCTTAAACTCAAGACAGCAAGAAAAATATATTTCTGGTTCTAACAGTGGATGTGAAGTTGTGACATTCACGCACAGAAAAAGACAGGTATCTTTTGAGGACCTGTGTGGTACAATTGGGACCACCATCTAGCTGTCAGGGGGCTGCCAGAGGGAAGAGAAAGAAAACCTTTGGTTGTGGCTCCCATCCTCAGGGAAGGGGAAATTGGGAGTGATGATTCTTACCATCTTATTGTGTACATGACCGCAGACTTCCAGCAACTCAATTTCTAACCTAATAACATGGTCATAAGCTCTACCTTGATATAATTCATCACCTATAATAGATTGGATTTTGTGTCCCACCCCCCAAAAAAATGCACATGTTGAAATTCTGACCCCCAAGGTGATTGTATTAGGAGGTGGGGCCTTCTGGAGGTGATTAAGTCATGAGAGCAGAGCCCCCACGATGGGATTAGTGCCCTTTATAAAAGAGAATTCAGAGAGTTCTCTCATCCCTTCCAACATGTGAGGTTACAAAGAAAAAAGTGTCTAGGAAGTAGACTCTCAGCAGACATCAAATATGCCAGTGCCTTGATCTTGGACTTCTTAGCCTCCAGAACTGTGAGAAATAAATGTTTGTTATTTATAAGCCACCGTCTATGGGTTTCTGTTACAGCATCCCCAACAGACTGAGACACCTGCTAAGGATGATATTTACGCTGCCAGGCAGATACCAAAGGCTAACATCAAGGCTTTACAAATGGGACTTTCACAGTTCTCACTGAGAAAAACCAAATGTGAAGCACAGTTTAATTTTTGGTAGAACACAAATGCCTTGCCGAAATCCATATTTCTTGCACACAATATATTGGAGCCAAGAAGTGTAAAGGAACTAGAGAGGGTAGAGGACAAGCTAAAGCCGTATCTTTTAGGGGAAGTGTCTCTAGAAACTGTTTTGTTCTGGAAATATGGGCCATATCTCCAAATGCCAAATTAACTGAGGGGATTAGCTCTATAATTCAAGGTTTCCAATTACTTTCACTAGAAAGAAATATCCTGCTGATTGTGCAGAAGTGTTTTCTGGGAGTTGAATAATGTGGGTAATTGCCTCAATTCTCGATTACATTTTGACTGTATCAGTGCCATCCAGTCAGCAATGTGTGAGCTAACTAAAGCTGTAAGTATGTTGGCGGTGTAAAGGTTGTCTTCTTCCCATATGGATCAACTCCACATTCTTCATGATTAGCTCATCTCCTGCGGCTGGGCGCCCTGCAGGACTGGAAAACAGCCAGCAGCTGTCATGGATGCACCAACAGCTCGTGGTTCTCAGTGCAATGCATGTTCCACAGGTCCCTAACTTTGGGGACGTGCCATTCACCCCAGCACTGGCTGGCACATTGACAGTTCTGTCTAGGGAGGCATCTTCACCAGCACTGTCCTCTTGGCAGGGGTTTAGATGATGTGATTCTGCAGATACTCATCTTTTACTTGAGGGCATGTCATCTTGCTAAACGAGGAAGCCAGACAATCTTTGGGGTTCCCTCGGTCTCCAGGGCAGGGGAACACAGGTACACTCACCTTATGCAGCTTCGTCTGGCCTTCTGACAGCTGCCGTCCAGCAGCAGGAACAGCCTGAATGCCTGGCAACCCCCAGTACCAGTGGGTGCAGATCTTGTTGCCCCTTGGCCCCCCCACCCAGTGAAAGGTGCGGCGACCTCTCCAGCTGGAGACCACCAGCAAAGGCAGCAAAGAGGTGAACACCCAACGAGGAGGCAAAGGGTACAGCACTGACATTAAACACCACCTAGGAAAATGAAAAATGATGTTTCACTGACCTTAGCCCCACCCTCTTCATCTTGGAGAAATTCCAAGCTTTTAGCCTTCAGAGGAAGCTCTGGCAGAAGCCTAACGTGCTGTGTATGCTTCAGAAATTCATGAAAGTCTTTCTCCCCTTGTGGCCCCAGGCCCCATGGAGGAGGGTGGGAGCTACGGGAGGCACCAGGGTGATGGATGGGGGCCCCACGGGGGTAGTGAAAGTGGAAAATGGGACAACAGGCTGAGGAGAGGGAACACTGCACCATCGTCAACCTTTAGGCAGGCTGTGGGTGAATTTCTTTAGTGTGTGTGTCGGGGGGGTGACATGCAGGGTTATGGAGAACCAAAGGAGAATAAGAAAATATGATTTGTGTCATTTATTTTTGCCCAAGTTCTAGCTACGTAGCAGCCAAGAAGCTCACAGAAGCCCATGGTCTTGCTCCTTTGCATCAAAACCCAATAGGGACATTTTGATTTATAATTGAAAAGGTAGCAAAAGAAAGGAATTGCCCTTAAAAAAAAAAAAGAGAGAAAAAGAGGTTTTCTAAATCTCTGTTCAAAGCAAAGAGCCTAAGACAAGGAATGCAGAATACATCGATCTGAAATCAAACCACCACGATTGCTATCTTTGTGGCAGCTGTGTGTGAGAAAGTGTGTATATTTGTGTGCCGTGTGGGTGCCTATGTGTGGGAGGGGGGCAGGAGACTGGGTAGAAGATAATCTTTGTTTCATATTTGGGTGATTTTCTTGCTTTCATAATTGGGAAATACCAGCACCTTGCTACCCACCGCAATCTACTCAGTCCTTAATGTTACTGTGTTAAGAGCAATAAGCTTGAAAAGACCTAAGAGAGAATACAGACCAATTCATAACTGCTGTAAAAGTTGGGGTGATTAAACCAAATTCCTGATTTTTGCATAGAGCATATTCACTAAAGTTTAGAAATGGATCTAAAACTTGTAGTACGCACCTTTCCATAAAAATAATCATTGAGTGACTATTCTGTGTCAGGCACTGACTGTGCTAGGTTCTAGATACATAATAGTAAACAAAAGTGACAAGGTGCCTCCCCTCAAGTAGCCTGAAGTCTAGCCGGGGAGAAAGACTTTGTACAGATTATATATAATTTAAAATGTAGATAAATGTTATAAGAAACAATGCAAAAGACTTCAAGAAAGACTCAGGGGAGGACCTAGATTAAATTGTGGGGCCCCAAAAGGCTGAGGCCGAAATTTTAACTAGGAGCTAGCAGGCAAAGGGAGTGGAAAGGGAGGTCCTGGAAGAGGGCACAGCTTGAACAAAGGCCAGGAGGTAGGAAAGAGATTGTGTATTTGAGGAACTGAAAGAAAGAAACATTGGAAGGACATAGAAACTAGATGTAAATAGAGGCCAGATCATATCAGGTCTTTCCATCATGGTACCAGTTTTGTATTTTGAAAATAGTAGCTTTACAGTGAAAAAACCACGTGGATAGATACCACGTTAAACAACGAATCAAAGTTAACAGGTGTAATGGCATACGATACTCATATGCCGCCTGAGAGGATGCACTGGGAAGGACGTAACATCATTTCTCTGGTATTGTTGCCCATAACTGCATAACCTGACTTAATCATGAAAACAATAATCAAACTCAAGATGAGGGGCATTTTACAAAACAAGTGGCCCATAATTTTCAAAAATGTCAAGGTCTTGAAAGACATAGAAAGCTTGAGGGACTCTTCCACATGAAAGGAGACTTGAAGAGAAAAGACAACTAAACATGTGATTCCGGTTCCAAAAAATGACATTATGGGACAGTTGGTGACATTCAATCAAGGTCTGCATATTGGAGAAGACTATTGCATCCCTGTTAATTTTCTGAATTTGACAGTTGGACTGCAGTTTTGTAAAACGTTGTCATTTGCGGAAGCTGGGCGAAAAGCACGTAAGAATTATTTGTACTGTTTAAGTTTTAGATTCCATCCTAGGTATAATAATGGCAAACCCTTAATGCATTTTGACAAAAGGACTGTCTTGCTCTAGTTTAGGTCTTTACACATCACTCTGACCGCTCTGTGGGAAATGGCTTGAAGCAGGACCACGGGAAGGCGGTCCCGGTGGCAGGAGATTTGAGCAAATGGCATCATTTCTCCGGGCCAGTCTTCTCAGCTGTCAAGTGAGAGGACTGAACTGTCTGTATTTACCAAGGCAGGTTCATGACCCGCACTGGAATCACCTGGGGAACTTCAAACGTTCAGGTCCCTGGGTCCCACCCCCTCATGCCAATCTGTCAGGTGTCTCAGTCAGCTGCAGCTGCCATAACAGAACGCCATAGACTGGAGGGCTTAAATAGCAGACATTTATTTCTCATAGTTCGGAGGCTGGTAGGTCCCAGTCAAGGTGCCAGCCAGTTAGGTTCCTGGTGAGCGCCCTCTTCCTGCCTTGCAGATGGCTGCCCTCTCACTGTGTCCTCAGGAGAGGGAGAGAAAGGCGGAGGGGGGCGGTAAATATCTGAGATAAGCGTGTGAGCCTTTTTACCCGGCGGACCTGTCTCCCACTGTGGTCTGTTTCGGGGACCAGGTCTCCATATCTTGGTTCTAAGACAAACATAGTCCCTTCCTTGATTTTCCTTTTCTCCCAGCACCAGCGAAGCCTGCTCCAGCACTAACAATTGCTCGAGTGGATGACTGAAGAGCTATGATTGTGTTTCACAGTGAAGGGAGAAGCTCGGGCTAGGAAATGAGAAAAGGGGACAAAATGAGGCACCAGTTGCACTCTAGCCACCCAGACATCCTCGGGTGGTCCGGGCTCACTGGGATGCTGAGATGGAGCTTCTTCTTGTTTAGCAGGTGATCTAGCAGGTGCCTCTTGTGCCCACCTCACCTTGGACTCCTGCTGCAGGTGTAGACAGCGGCCCCCAAGTAGCTTTCACTCTATCTGTTGTCTGCCCAGGGACCTTCCCTTCACCCCGTACCTCTCCTTCCCAGAGCTGGGAAGGAGCCCACTCTGTCCACTTCCGTGCAGAGCTTGGGAGTCACGGGAGCAGCTGCTATGCTCAGGGCAACCCAGGGTAGGAGCCACAGGACAGACGCTCCTCCAAAACCATCCCTGAGAGCACAGTTCTGCTCCAGCGGCTCAGAAGGGCTGAGGGCCCTGATCCCACTGCCGCCAGCAGTGACAAGCCCAGCAACCCTCCCTTCTACTGGCTTTTCTGCCTTGCTTCTTTCACTCTCCCCGGCCCTCACTTCTAGTCTTTGACTTTGAAAAATGAGGACGATTAAGAAGATGGAGAGAAGAGAGTAGATTGGAGGCAAAAAGGAAGGGAGGTTAGAAAGGCCACGGGAGAAGGGCGATCACTGTTTGCGGCCGTTACGTGCACGATGTGTGTGATTCAGGGGAGAGCTTGTAACCTGAACGGGTGGACAGGTCATGGACGAGTGAACGCAGGTACCAGACCCACCCCGGTTATCAAATGCCGGAAGTGTGGCAGGAGGAGCAGGGAAGAGGGAGAGTACAAAACAGCTGGAGCACATCTGTGTGTGCACCAGCAGCCCCAGAGAGAAAGTCACCTACACCGCTGACTCCCGTTTAATAACCGGAGCGACATTGCCAAAGCCATCTCTGTCTAGCTTTCCAGTCAGCTTCAATTGGCTTGATCGGCCCTAAATAAGAGGACCATTGTGCCACCTTCGTGATGCATGTGCTAACGACATAAATATGTAAGCAGTTCCATATTAGCATTAATTAGCAGCAGTAGCCTGGAAATGCTTAGCATAGCACTGAGAAGCACTAATGGAATTGTGTATCTTTTCCTCCAGTATGAGCAGTCAAGAATCATGCATAATGCAGAAGCAGAGAATGCAGCTGGTAGCAGCACGCTGATCACAGGAGATGATTTCAACTTGTTTTTATGATCGTGAAGAACTACCTTTCAGTCAGGCCCCAAAAGCGAATACTATGCTACAGCCCTGGAGGCGTGGACGTACGCAAAATCAGCCTACATAACAGTAAATAACAATCCCGCATAGAGGCCCCAACGCTGGGCTCCTTACTGATGTTCGATCCACGTTTAGAGAGTCTCAGGGAGTGCGTGCGGGGGCGGCGGCAGAAAGCGGGTGCCACCTGACCCTATGGGAGGCTGTTGGAGACACGCGGGTTGAGCCCCTCTCCGCTGGGGCAGAGGGCTGCTCAACCCAGGAAGCAGCGCCTGGGTGGTGTTGCCTAATCTTGAAATTGTTCAGACCCAGGACAGAAGGACTGCAACAGAGGAAAGCTTGTAGTCTCCACTCGCCGCCTGGTCCTAGAGCCTCCGCGGTGGGTTAGAGGGCAGAGGAAAATCGAGGAAAATCCCAGAGGCTCCTCATTTTTGCCTGTTCTCCTTGCCTTCCCTTTCTCAACCACTATGGGTTTTTGGAGGGTTTTGTTAACAGCTTTATTGACATACAATTCACATACCATATAACTCACCCACTTAAAGTGTATCGAATTAGATAGGTTTGGGCACATTACATTATTCATTTTTTTCAAGATTTTATTCATTCATTTGTCAGAGAGAGCGCGCACAAGCAGGCCAGAGCGGCAAGGCAGAGGCAGGGGGAGAAGCGGGTTCCCTGCTGTACAGGGAGCCCGATGCAGGACTCCGTCCCAAGGCCCTGGGATCAGAACCTTAGTGGAAGGCAGACAACCGACTGAGCCACCCAGGTGTCCCACATTATTCATTTTTTTTAAGTTGTGAAATATATGTAACATAAAATCTTTCATTTTAACCATTTTAGGTAGGATCATTTTTATTATCATAAAATATATATAACATAAAATTTGCTGTTTTAACAATTTTTTAAAAGATTTTATTTATTTATTTGACAAAGAGCACAAACAGGGTGAGTGGCAGGCAGAGGTAGAGGGAGAAGCAGACTCCCCGCTGAGCAGGGAGTCCGGTACGGGTCTCGATCCCAGGACCCCGAGATCATGACTTGAGCCGAAGGCAGATGCTTAATGATCTGAGCCACCCAGGCGCTTCTGTTTTAACCATTTTTAAGTGTGCAGTTTGGGGCCATTAAGTACATTCACACTGTGCAACCATCACCAACATCCATCTCCAGAACTCTTCATCCCCCCAAATATAAACTCTGTTCATGAAGCAATAACTCCCCATCCTTCCCTCTTCCCCCACCCCCCAGCCCCAGGTAAACTCTAACCAATTTTCTGTCCCTCTGAATTTGCCTATTCTAGATATTTCATGTGAGTGGAATCATACATTATTTATCCTTTTGTGTTTGGCTTATTTGACTCAGCATAGAATCTTGAAGTTTCATCCATGTTGTAGTGTGTGTTAAAATTTAATTCCTTTTTGTGGCTGAATAATATTCCATAATATGTATACACTACATTTTGTTTATCCATTCATTTGCTGATGGATACTTCAGTTGTTCTCACCTTTTGGCTCTTATGAGTAATGCTGCTATGAACACCGGCCCCCAAGTATCTATTTGAGTTTCTTTTCAATTGTTTGGTACACATACCTGAAAGTGGAATTGCTGGCTCATATGTTAATTTAGCTTTTTGAGGACCCGCCAGACTTTTCCACAGCTACACCATTTTACAGTCCCACCAGCAATGTGTAAGGGTTCCAGTACACTTCTTATTTTCTGTTTGGGGTTGTTTGTTTTTTAACTATAGCCGCTATAGTAGGTGTGAAGTGGCGTCTCATGGTTTTGACTTGCAATGCCCTGTTGACTAGTAATATTCAGCATCCTTTCATGTGCTTATTGGCTATTTGGAGATCTTCTTTGGAGAAATGTAGTAGTTTGCTAGGACCTCCATAACATAGTACCAGAGACTAGGTGGCTGGCTTAAACAACAGAAATTCATTTTCTCACAGTTCTGAAAGCTGGAAGTCTGAGGTCAAAGTGTTGGCAGATTTGGTTTCTTTTGAGGTAGGTCTCTCTCCATAGTTTTTAGAGGGCTGTCTTCTCCCTGTGCCTTCATTCGGTCTTTCTTCTGTGCCTATCTGTGTCCTAATCTCCTTTAGGAGGACACCTGTCCTACTGTATTAAGGCCTACCCCAGTGACCTCATTTAATCTTAATTATTTCTTCAAAGACCTTATCTAAATATTGTCACATTTTGAGATACTAGGGGTTAGCATGTCAACATACTAATTTGGGAGGGAGGGGACACAATTCAACCCATAACAAATGTCTGTTTAAATTCTTTGCCCATTTTTTTTCAATTGGGTAGTAACCGCTGTGAGTTTTGATGTTGACTGTGTGGTTTTATCTTTTATAGAGGTGAAGGCGGGGATAGAATAGGAGAGAGGAAGGTTATTACTAGGTTTTAAATCTTGAAATGTTTTATTTGATTAGGTGTAAGCACACTCACACTGTCCCAAAGGACATTTTCCCACTTTTCCCTATAGAGTTCCAACCATACTATCTCTCACTAGAATAATGCAATAATATCCAACAGCAGGAAGCAAGAAATCACTATATTATGCCCGAATCATAGTAAATCAGTTTTCAAATGCCTGCTAGACTATAACTTACTTAAAAGGCAAGTGTCATTTCTTAACCCAACTTTGAGTCTGGCTCAACATCTGAGTCCCAGGCCATGACAGCATTTTCTCATGTGATAAACAAAATAACCTATGCAGTAGCTCTTATTACCCCCACTATACAGTTGAGGAAACAGAGGTTCAGAGGGATCAAGGGGCTTGCCCAAGTTTACACAGTTAAGTAGTGGAAGGAAAGCATAGACCTGGCTCTAGCCAACTCATCCTTCCATCCACTGTGATTTCTTTCCCCACAAAGGTAGAAATGGGGTATAAGGGCACAGTAAGCAAGCAGCATTGAATCCATTGAGATTCTGAGTGAGCTGAGCTCATCTCCAAGGGGTGAATGCTTACCATTTAGAAGGTAGCATTGTCTGTCTTCACAACGGGTTTTTTTTTTTTCCTTTCCGTACTTTCTAACTTCTTATTTTGAGTCTTGCTAAAATCAAGGGAGATTGCATCTCTTAGGCTTTGCCTACCAAAAGCTTTAACAAAAGAATGGGTCCTGAATGAAGTCGTGTGATGTGTTAAACACTCTCCTGTCTCCAGTGGTGAGTAAAAGAGCTATGTAATCAAGTCAGTCTCTCCATCGCAGCTCAATTTTACACATTCACTGATGAGAATCCTCTTGGTATTGTTAGTATAAGCTACAATTACTTTTTGAAGTAAGGTTTTCTAATGTCAACATAAAGGAATAATATTTTAATTTCTCATGCACAAACCAATTTAGATATTATAATAACAGACAGGAACTCAAGTTCAGTCAATATGCTACATTCATGGTAATTGTAATAGAGACAGAGGATTTTTTTTTAAATAAAAATTGAGGGGATGGGGCAAAAGTTATTAGATAACAGTTTCAGTACACCAAGATAGTGGAAACAGTCAATGATTATTGTCCTTTTAAAAAAAATTTCTCAATGTAAGACAATGATAACAGCATGCACAAATTATCCACATTGGTTTTCAGCCCTCTGCTAGTGAGATGAATTTTTCTTTCCTTTCCTTTTCTTTTTTTTTTTTTTCAAATATCCAAATAGGCCTGGACTCTTCTTGGTAATGGACAAAGAAGCTTTTGTAGGCAAGTCCCAGCCCAACTCCATGGCACTCTCAGCCAGCTGCTTCACAAAGAGAAGGTGTCTTACCCTTTATTACTCCCATGCTGGTAAGCTGGGTCATGGTGAATCCAGTCATCGCTCTTTTAACTCATTTGATAAGTTTTAATGGGCAGTTTTTCTCCAGTGGCTCCACTGACCGGCAGTCACCAAACTTGTTAGGTAAAGAAGAAATTTATCTAAGGGATTTTGCAAATATTGCATGTTCTTCCCTTGCTGAGTATTTCTCCTTTGAAGAAGGGCGTACAGAAGACCCACCTGGTAACTTGTTTAATAATTAGAATTTTGGGGGTGCCTGGGTGGTGCAGTCCATTGAGCGACCAACTCTTGGTTTCACCTCAGGTTATGATCTCAGGGTCTTAAGCCCAAACCCTGCATGGGACTCCAGTCTCAGCAAGGAGTCTGCTTGAGATTCTCTCTTTCTCCCTCTGCCCCTCCTGCTTATGCTCTCCCTCTCTCTAAAATAATAAATAAATAAATTGTTAAATATAATAAGAATTAGAATTTGTTCATTCCAGCTTTTTTTCCCAAAGGGGAAAAAATAATCACATGTATAGAATGTGTAAGTGAAGTCCTTGGTTCATAAAGGAGAATCTGACCAAGGAAGTCTTATAATACCTTCTCGTGTTTGTATGTCTTTTCATTGTGTGCTCTGCTTTACCTTGTGTTCTCAACATGCTAGTTGCTCGATGGAGAATAGGCCACTACAGCACATAGTGGGGTATGTTAGGAAGACACATTACACACTGGGTGCCAGAACGACCTCTTAGTAGCATGTTCCCAACTTTCAATAACTATGGTCATATTCTCAGGACACTTTTATAGTCCAAATCACACATGTTATATCAAAAGCATCTGGTCCATAGTTTCTATAGTTCTGATGAGGGACTATGTGGGTTTGGTAACCAGTAGGATGAGATTAACTTTTCTGATCAGGTTGCACAATTGCTCACAATGCTAGATTCAAAGTCTGGCTTCATATGTGGGCTTCTAAGAACAGGGATTCCAAAGCAATCCTACATAATGGTTTGGATTGGGTGGCCAGGCAATTCCCTTCTTCTTATTCATTTCCTTACCCTATTTCCCCCTTGATCCCACTCAACCAGTGGTCTCTCCAAAAAACACATAAATATATTTGTACAAAAATTTATTGCCATTTTAAAAATTTATCCGTTTTAAAGGACGTATGTCACAGAGTTTGCAAGTGATAAAGTATACAATATTCTTCCTTGTAAATTTTAGTCAGTTGATTCTCACAGAACACTTCCCCTTGATCTTTTGCCAAACTCTTGTGTCTACATCAACCCATGGTTGCAAGTGATAAGCAAATGTAGTTTTAACAAGAACATCGGTTGATGTTTTTATTTACATCAACAAGTAAGGTGAAACAATGAAGATATTCAAACTTTCACTTGATCATCATGGACATTATTGACTTCCTTGTTGAATTAGATAATTTTCTAATGCAGGAAGAATATTTCCTCAAATTTTTGTGCTATTCACAATGTAATGGCTACAGATGTGCAATCTTAAAGTTTAATCTGCATTGTTAATATTTTCTCCATCCCTTCTTATGTCTAGACAGTCATTAAACCAATAAATCAAGCCCTAACTTATAGCAGTTGTCAACTCCCATGTCATAAGTACTCCCACCATTGCAGACTTAAAGCTACCAAAGTGACATTGAATGTGAACTTGGGGAGAGATACACAGTAGCACACCATTATATACTATTCATATCATATAAATACAGTAGATGTTAAAACCTCAAAAGGTTAGATAATAACCAGGAACTGATAAGTTTGTTTTTTTAATATAACTGATTTAATTATAAATGTATGCAATTTAATTTTCAATAATGGCTGTGTTTAACAACTGGTTCTCAAAATTTCTGAATTTAGCCATAAGTTCTTATAAGCTGGTAGGAGCCAGCTTCAGCACACAACTGCACCCAACCCACAAAATCTTACATTACACCACCAACGTTAGTAGGGAATGCTTTAAACTACAGGTAATAGTCTCTGGCTAAGAAGGGCTAGATTTAGCTCCAGGAGGTCAAGGATATTTGTTCATTGAGATCTGTTAAAGTACCTAGAACAGCTCCCAACATATTAGACATGCCTTAGTAAGCTTTGCTGAATTGAATTTGTTGAAATAACAGAGGCATTTAGTTATCACACACAGTGAGAAGTCTCAGTACAGGTGGTTCCAAAGCCAGTCCATCCAGGGCACTGGACCAACCACTCTGTGAGGTTCTGGCCTTCTCTTTATGGCTGGCAAGGTGGCTGCCACAGCACCACTCATACCCTCACAGCACAGCATCGAAAGGAGGAAGCAGCAATAACCATGCTGTAAGCGACATGTCCTCAAGTGCTTTCCTGTTTTCTCAGCTAGGTCAAACACGATCAGTTGCAAGGAGGCTGAGATAGCAGAAGCCCCCTTTTTGGACCCTGTGATGGGAAATAGGTAAAGAAAAAGAAGGTCAGGTATCATTACACTATCAAATAATTTTCTTGGTTTCCTACTAGACCAATTCAATGCTAGGAATCAAGTAGTACAAATATTTACTTTGGTTCAAGTGTCATCTGAATATAATCATTGCTCTGGAATTTTCTATTTGTATTGAGCTCCTTGAAGTATTGTTTTAAAATAAAATGTGTAGGGGCACCTGGGTGGCTCCATCAGTTAAGCGTCTGCCTTCAGCTCAGGTCGTGATACCAGGGTCCTGGGATGGAGCCCCACATCAGGCTCCCTGCTCAGTGGGGAGTCTGCCTCTCCCTCTTCCTCTGCCCCTCCCCTTGCTCATGCTCTCTCTCTCTCTCTCTCTCGCTCACTCGCTCTCTTGCTCTGCACTCTCTCTCTCAAATAAATATAATCTTTAAAAAAATAAAATCATTACACATTTTATTTTATTTTTTTAAAGATTATAATTAACCTTTTGAAGGAAATCTAGGATTAACTGCTTATGTACAATTTGACTAAAGAAGGTTTGTATCAGATTATCACAAATCAGATTTCTGATATAATAACATAGCTACAAAGAAAAAAAAATCCCTTGTAAAAATGCTCTAGCCCATAAAACATTCAAATAAAATAACAACAAATACAATAACATTCTACAGAGAATTTGAACAGTTTTTAGGAATGCATTCTCCTGGATTTTGATCCACGTTAGTATTACTAATAAAGAAAACAACTGAAAACTATTCACACACAAAATATTTGTACTCAAACAACCCTCAAATATTTTGAGGGGCCTCCTTCCACCCAGTACTCAGGGAGCCCAAGGAAATAAATGCAGCTTACTTGGGGATCCCAAGGCTCTCGGCACAGATTCTGGTCACTGAAGAAGATTCTTTCCCATCTGTCATGGTCCAGACACATCTGTGGCAGAAAGAATCCCTGAGTTCAGGAAAAGGCAGCAAATAAATGTCAGAATTAATACTGTCTGGGGTTTACTCTTTCAGACTCAGAAAACAATCATAGGACTTAGAACTACAATGGACTCGAGAGATTATCTTCTTCGCTTACGTTCAAAACTGTGTTCTCCTTGCTGAGGTCATTCTAGAAAATGGTTTTATACAGAAGAAATGGGGCATTTTACTCAAGACTTCTCTTGTGTACTGTAAATCTAAAAGCAAAACAACTATAATACCTAGCTTTTCCAAACATGATGTAACCGTGGGATGCCCGCCCCCTTTCGTTTTAAATGGAGCACATATTTTTTTTTTTTAATTATGGTAAAAGACATATAATAAGCACCCTGGTTTCGATCAGATTGTGTGTTTAGGTAGCTTTGTTTTTCTTTCTAATGTCCTGAAGACATTTCTAATATTTCTAGTATCTGCAAGATGCTTACCATTTTTACTTAGACAGCCTGTTTGTTTTGGGCAGGTTTTAGGAGGAAGTTTATGACTTACATAGTAGGCAAAATCTCTCCTACTCAAGCCTCCCCTTGATAATGCTGTGGAAGAGCTGATATGAGGGTTCTTGCAGAAGGGAGAGAATATATCCTACATGTGGAAGGCATATGAATTGTTGTGACCAAAAGTGTCCTCTGATGTAGGGTTCAACAATTCATTAGTTGTGTATAACACCTAGTGTAGTGTATAATACTGCATCAAAAACTAATGATGCGCTATATATTGGCTACCTGAACATAATAATAATTTAAAAAAAAATAAACAAATAAAAGCTAATCTAAATTACATTAATAAACTATAAACCCTAAAAAAAGGTGTCCTCAGCCAGATTGTGTTTTCCAAACATTGCCACCACCACCGGTCCCATCCAATGTGCTCTTCTTACAATGTGACCTAGACGCTCCTGCCATAGTGGGAGGGTCACTGCCCTCTCCCCATGAATCTGGCTGGAACTTTGAAGGCTTCACCAATATAGTAAGTGGAAGTGACTCTGTGACTTCCAAGGCTTAACAATGCCACACACACCTGCTTTGGGAAGCTGGTGCCCAGAACTCAACCACAATGCTTGAGGAAGCCCAAACTGGCCTGTGTGGAGAGATGCTATGGGAAGGGCACATATAGGTGTTTGAGCTAAGAACCTACCTGAGAACCCAGCTGACGGCCAGCATCAAACACCAACCATGTAACTGAAGATGCTACCAGATGATTCTAGCCCCTACCCTTGGGTTACCCTGTAGCTTCCAGTCTTCCCAGCTGAGGATCTAGACATCATGGAGCAAGGACAAGCCAGCTCCATTTCTCCTGTCCAAATTCCTGCTTCACAGAATCTGTGAATATATTGGAAGGGTTATTTTATACTCCTGAATTGTGTGGCAGGTTATGAGACAATAGTAACAGAAATGCATAAGAATGGGAGCTGTGTGTTTTATTTGCTGGATTTTTCTTTGCCAGTTCCAGGAAAGCTTTTGTGCTGCCTTTCCTTAAAAGGAGACTTTTCTGGAACCCTATTGCTCTTCTGCAGATTACATCCCAAAGACGGAAAGGAAGAAAAAGGTTGCATGGGAGAGGGTGGGAGGAAAGGAAGAAGACTCTGGGTCAACCAGAAACTGTAAAGAATCTCTTGAAATTACAAAGTAGGCAAGAATAGAGTAAAGAGGAAAAACTGCAGCCCAGGATGAAGGTGGAAGAATTCTGCTAAAAGCCTCAAGGTACACCAGACCAACTGGGAGGGAATCCAGGAGGAGGCGGCAGCTGAGAGCCACCAAGGCGAGAACAGGAGGGCAGCCCCCAAGCATCCCACCTCTTCCCCGGGCTTGGCAAGCAGGCAGCCATGGTGCACGTTCTCACCTTCCACCAAGCAGTGGGCACAGGAACTCCGGGAGCAAAAGATAGAGGGCAGGGTCTTGGTATGCCTTAAGGACCAGCTGTGAGAGAGCCTATCCTGACACATCACAGAAGCTTCTGCCACGCTAACTGAAAACAGTGAGTACAAGCCTGAATGGCAGTTCCTACACCCCTTCAACCAGTCTGCATAAATTGTTAAACAGCAAATCTGTAACACGGAATCTTAACATTAAGTTACCTAAGCGAGAATCAAATGTTTGAGGAGAGCCAATACCATAATGTAGAAGGGAGTGGGAAGATGAATGGAAAAAGGAAAACGTACAACTAAAGAAGCAGATTGATTACTGCAATCATAGAAGGTTTTTCTTTTAAAGACATGTAACTATATCAAAGGTTTAAAGAAATAATGTAATCAAAAAAATAGATAGAACTAATAAAAGCTGTTGGGCATTAAAATTATACTTGTTGAAATTGAAAACTTAATTATGATGCATTGAGAAGCAGAATGGGCACAGCTGAGGAGCAAATCAACTGGAAAATGAAGCCGTAGAATTTGCTCAAAAGACACAAAATTAAGAGACTTCATAGAATAAATCTAATTCCAGCGTCCATTACAAAAAGGAATTACAGAAGAGCCTAGAGAAAATTAAAACAAAATGTAAAGAAATAATTGATTAGAAATTTACAGCACTAAAGTAAAACTGAGGTCTCTGGAAGAACTCATTACCCAGTAGGATCATTTTTTTAAAAAAATTATTCAGACACAGTTGATACTAGAGAACAGTCCTGTCCTCATAGCTTAGCTATTGGGATCAAGAACCAAGACCACCTGTTTAAACATGACTTATTTGTTCCAGGAAATCCTTCCCCAGAAAGATAAGGCTGTAAATCAATAAATACTTGCTGTTTACCTCAGGAAACTCCTGAAGACCAATTTTTCTGGGCAAAGGGTATGTGCATCTGGGCAAACAGTTTTCCTCTCTGAACAAGAGTGTTTACACCTGAGCAAACAGCTCATTTATCAACAACAGTTTATATATCAATATTTGCTTTGAGCTTCACTGTGTCCACCAAACCTAAACTGTTCGTTAGGAATTTTGCCCAATCCTCATCAGTTCCCTGCCTTGAAAGACCTTCCTTAAATCACATGAGCCCTGACTCCAGAACCCTGTAAATATCTTCCCCCTGACTTTCCCCTTCTGAGACACCACTAAGAACCTCTCAAGGTGGTGGTCTCCCTTCCTATAGTAGGTTTAATAAACTCAGCTTGGCTTTATCAGAGTTACTTTCAGTAGACATTTTGGGGAGTTGGCTATTGAAAACCCATGGAGAAACTTCATTGAAATAAAAGGAACACCCTTAAACCTCCTAGAGAGGTATAAACCGGTTATCTACAAAGGAGGAAGAACTGGGTTGATGTCAGGCTTCGTGGCAACAGCGGTGAATACATAAAGACACTGAAGTAATTACCTTCAACATCTAAAGGAGAATAACTTTGAGCCTAAAAATCTATACCCAGACAAACTATCCTTTAAAACAGAGGTCAGCAAAGTATGGCCAGTGCGCCAGCCACCTGTTTTTATAAATAAAAACTTCTTGGAACACAGCATGCCCATTCACTTATCTGTTGCCTTTACGCACGTAGTCTTTGGCTGCTTGCACTACAATGGCAGAGTTGTGTGGCTATAACTGAGACCATATGGCCTGGAAGCCTAAAATACTTATTATTTGTACCATTAAAGAAGTTTCCTAGGGGCACCTGGCTGGCTCAGTCAGTAAAGCATGTGACGCTTGTTCTCGGGGTCTTGAGTTCAAGTCCCACGTTAGGCCTAGAGCTTATATTTAAAAAGGAAAGTTTCCTGACATCTGCTTTAACATAAAGACACTTACAGACACAAGCTTTCCTAAAGTTTACTATTCAGTCACCCTTCTTGGAAGCATCACGATGAAAATTACGAGGATAGGGAGAAAGGAGGTTCAGGATGAAGAGGGGAGATTTATAAAGGAACAAGTAACAATCACAGTGGTAAAATTAATTGTCACATTAAAATAAGTATTAAATATTTAAATTTTAAGGAAGACATCCCGTGCGGCATGGGATTTCACAGAGACGAGATTATGAGTAGGTAGGGGAACTCAAAAGGCAATAAAGTTCTTACCTTTTTGTTGCGAGTGTGGAGGATAGAAGATAAAACTAACTCCAGGCAAAGTGTATTACTTCTAGATTATTTCTAGATAATTATGCTTTCTAGCCAATGTTAAGCATTTAAGGGTAAGCATTACAAGTTTACATTTAAGATATGTACATTTCCAAACTTACAGAAGGGAGAAGTGTAAAACAAACAAACAAATATCAGTTAACCCACTTAAAGCAACTCAAAAGCATAGTAAGACAAATGCAAGTAAGACAGCAGGAATAAATCCAAACATGTCTATGAATTTGGTACATATGACTCGGGTACTTTTAGTTCAACATCGTGTTTATCACGTGCATCCTTCGTTGACAGGCATTACCATAGGCACTAGAGACAACAATGAACAGAAGTTTACATTCTGGTAAAGAAACAGACACAAACCAATAGGTATGTAATATCACCTCACATACGGGTGCTATTTAAGAACAACAACAGCAACAAAAAAAAAAAAACAGAGGAAAAAGCTGGCGAGTGATGTAAGTTGGTCACTTTGGAGTCTACTGAGTCATTCCAAACAATATGTGACGGAGGTTCAGATTAGGGTGGTATTTGTGGAAGTCATGGCAGTGATAGCATTTGGGGGAGATTTTATTTTATTTTTATTTTTTTTTATTTTTTGGTCTTTAAATTTATTTAAGTAGAATCCTATAGCTTGTTTTTATTATGTTATGTTAATCACCATACATTACATCATTAGTTTTTTTTTCCTTTTTTTATTGTTATGTTAATCACCATATATTACATCATTAGTTTTTGATGCAGTGTTCCATGATTCATTGTTTGTTCATAACACCCAGTGCACCATGCAAAACGTGCCCTCCTCAATACCCATCACCAGGCTAACCCATCCCCCCACCCCCCTACCCTCTAGAACCCTCAGTTTTTCAGAGTCCATCATCTCTCATGGTTCGTCTCCCCCTCTGACATACTCCCCTTTTCTTCCTCTCCTGTTATCTTCTTCTTTTCCTTTTTTCTTAAAATATGTTGCGTTATTTGTTTCAGAAGTTCAGATCTGTGATTCAACAGTCTTGCACAATTCACAGCGCTCACCGTAGCACATACCCTCCCCAATGTCTATCACCCAGCCATCCCATCCCTCCCACCCCCAACCACTCCAGTAACACTCAGTTTGTTTCCTGAGATTAAGAATTCCTCATATCAGTGAGGTCATGTGATACATGTCTTTCTCTGATTGACTTATTTCACTCAGCATAACACCCTCCAGTTCCATCCACGTCGTTGCAAATGGCAAGATCTCATTCCTTTTGATGGCTGCATAATATTCCATTGTGTATATATACCACAACTTCTTTATCCATTCATCTGTCGATGGGCATCTTGGCTCTTTCCACATTTTGGCTATTGTGGACATTGCTGCTATAAACATTGGGGTACATGTACCCCTTACATCATTAGTTTTTGATGTAGTGTTCCATGATTCATTGTTTGCGTGTAACACCCAGTGCTCCATGCAGTACGTGCCCTCTTTAATACCCATCACCAGGCTAACCCATCCCCCCACTCTCCTCCCCTCTAGAACCCTCAGTTTGTTTCTCAGAGTCCGTAGTCTCATGGTTTGTCTCCCTCACCGATTTCCTCCCTATTGGGGGAGATTTTAAAGGGAAAAATGACAGGATTTTCAGTCGGAATCTATGAGAGGTAGGAGTCAGGTTACATTGGCGCATTACCAGGAACACTCAGTTCTATGTTAAAACATAGAGACAAGTGCACCATCAGCCATATTATTTGTAACATTTGAAATTGCTAGCCATCCCTGCATCGCAGGGTTCTTGACTCACTAACTCCAAGAATGAATTTTGTGGACAATAGGGTGAAGTGAAGTGAATGTTGGTTAAGGGAAGGTGAGACCAGAAAGGAAAGCTCTCTAGAGTGAGAGAGGGCCAGAATGGGTTGCCATTGAGGACTTTTATGGCAGGCCTTTTATAGAAAACTGACCAGGGAACTTGGTAAATACCATTGAAGACAAACAAGGTAGATTTGTAAATATCATGAAAATATCTCATCTATATTTAGAACAAATAAGGTGGATTTGTTATGTTCCCTTCTCTCTGGCTAATATCTTGTGTCTGTAACATTTCTCCACATCTGGGATTTCTGTGAGCCTGGTTACGTGGTCCCCTGCATCAGCCTCGTCACATCACCGCCTACCTGTCTCTCCCTACCTTGCTTCATCTGTCCCTTACTCACATGGACAATGTAGACTTAAATATGCCAATAAAATCTTTGGCATGGCATCTTACATCCTAAAGATGGCTCGAACTTGCAAAGAAAGAAATATCCCTTCAGAATAACAGAGTTCTCAGAAGCTGTTCTAAGAACCGCCCTTGTTGGGCACTCCAGAGCAATTTCCTGTTCTAATTAATAGATTAGCTCTTGAGAGGTCACGACCTACATTCTGTGCAGTGTGACTGATGGAAAGCTGCATGGTTGCTTGGGTAGTACAGTGATTTATTCAACCTTTGAGATTGAAGAAGTGGGCACTCCAGCTGCCTCACAGTCGCTGAGAATCGGAAGGCTGTATTGGTGCTGGATTCGAAGTGAGGCATTTGGTACATCACATCCATCAGCAGTCCTTAATGTCCTTTCACTGGCTTTCCATCAAGCAGCCACTATAATTACAAACAGACCTTTGAATCTTAAATATTTCAAAGTGACATCACCAGAAAGAGATGGAAGTTGGTTTTAGGTTTTATCTTTTTGTTATTCTTGCAGCTTTCTTTCAGATAAAAACAATATAAATCTTAATACTTCTGTTTTTCTGACCAAATTTTCCAGCATTTTTCACATAGGATATAGAAGAGACGTCTCTTATCTTGCAAAATGCTGTATCAAGGAAAGTAGATGGTGACTGGAAAAACCCTTCCTTTCTCAACCTGATGTTTTGTGTTACTAACTGGTTTCCTGAAAAAGTGCTAACAGATTGCAAGAGAATTAGATGTAGGACAGTTAGACTTGAGAATGAAGAGTAACCAAAATATAACTGATTCCTATGCCATCGGTACAAAAGCTATTTCCATGTGCTAACTTGATTAACCTGCCACCCACCCAGATCAAGTCAGCTGAGTTAAAAGTCCCTGAACTTGCAGAGAATGCTATCATCCTGGGTTACTGTCCTCTCTTGCTTTTTTTTTTTTTTTTTTTTTGGTATCTCTGCCTTCTGGCACTGGGGTTACAGATGTCCCTTTCCAAAGATTCAGTCCCACACCCCAGAATTGCCCAAACCACCCCCACCATCAAGCTAGACTGGATCCATCACTCTGTGCCATGGACTGAAATTGTCCTGCAAAAAGTTCATGCGTTGAAGCCTAAACCCCCTATTGGCAGTATTGGGAGGTGGGTCCCTTGGGAGGTCATTAGGTCTTGAGGATGGGCCCTGTATTGGGATGAGCACCAACAAGGAGATGAAGACACCCAAGCTCGCTCTCTTGGCCACGTGAGAACATAGCAACAAAAGCCATCTGCAAACCAGAAGAGGATTTTCGCCAAAAC
The DNA here is from genome assembly GCF_003265705.2 of Callorhinus ursinus. Lineage (NCBI taxonomy): Eukaryota > Metazoa > Chordata > Mammalia > Carnivora > Otariidae > Callorhinus > Callorhinus ursinus. Next base: position 5,946,039 of record NW_027397069.1, read on the forward strand.
CCAACCATGCCGGCACCTTGATCTCAAACTGCCACACTCCAGAACTGTGAGAAATAAATTTCTGTTGTTTAATTCCTCCCAGCCTGTGGTATTTTTGTTATAGCAGCCAGAATTTACTAAGCCGTCCAATCCCCTCTTTGTATTCATCTTCTATTGCTACTGTAACCAATTACTACAAACTTAGCAGCTTAAAACAATACAAAAGTGCATATTCACTCGTGGAATTCTGGGTGGGCTCAGCTGTTTCTGTTCTGGGTCTCAGAGGCAAAATCTAGAGGCTGGCCTGCCCGGGCTTTCTCTCATCTGGAGGCCCTGGGAGGAATCTGCTTCCAAGCTCATTGATGTTGTTGGCAGAATTCACAGCCTTGCAGCTATAGGGCCAAGCTCTGTTTCTGGAAACCTGTCTGAACTCCCTAAGCCTGCCTGCATTCCTTTTTTTTTAAAGATTTTATTTATTTATTTATTTATTTATTTATTTTAAGATTTTATTTATTTATTTGACAGAGAGACAGACAGAGAGCACAAGCAGGGGGAGCGGCAGGCAGAGGGAGAGGGAGAAGCAGACTCCCCACTGAGCAGGGAGCCCGACACGGGGCTTGATCCCAGGACCCCGGGATCATCACCTGAGCCGAAGGCAGATGCTTAACCATCCGAGCCACCCAGGCGCCCCTAAGATTTTATTTTTATTTATCTGACAGAGAGAGAGAGAGAGACACAACGAGAGAGGGAACACAAGCAGGGGAAGTGGGAGAGGGAGAAGCAGGCCTTCTGTGGAGCAGGGAGCCTGACATGGGGTTCAATCCCAGGACCCTGGGACCATGACCTGAACCAAAGGCAGACACTTAATGACTGAGCCACCCAGGCGCCCCCAAGGCCACCTGCATTCTTCATCCCGATTCCCCCACCATCTTCAACCCAGCAGTGGCACATAGAATTCTATTTGCACTTGGAGAGTCTCTGACTTCTTCTGCCCTTTCTCTTGGACTCCATTCAGAGAAAGTGTTCGGCTTTAAAGACTCATGACCACGTGGGTTCCCCCCCCCGTCCCCCACTTGATCCAGGATAGTCTCCCTATCTTCATGTCAGCTGGTTACTAATTAGAAATCTTTATCACATCTGCAAAATCCTTTTTGCCATGTAATGTGACATATTCACGGGCTCCAAGAATTAGGGTGTAGACATCTTTGGGGGACCGTTCTGTCTACCACCACCACCCCAAGTTTCCTTTGCTATCAAGCAGATCCGGAATCTATTGTGCCTAGAGCAAGCCCTCTACACACAGGAAAGCCTTTGGGTGCTACACCAAGCCCTGCAATCTACCTACCACCTTGATTCCTCAACCCGACCCATTGTCCTGCCAGGGACTCTGGTCTCCTTGGCACGATCTGAGCACCCATCTGAGAAGGTGGTCCTCCTCCCTCTCCAGGAGCTTGTCCACAGGCTGGTGTTGTGCTACAATTGTACAGCACTCCCAGAACTGCCTGATACCTCCCGAACATCTTTTATCCAACATGCCCTGCCCCTAGGATCCAGCACCAATACTGACAATTGCCAGAATCAGCCCCCATTCTCTCCCCACAGTGGCCACCAAAGAGATTCTCCTCTCTATAGCTGGCAGCAGAAGAGCAGGAACTATAATAAGCTGCAAAGTCATGGATTGCCTGTGTAAAGCATAAATCAGAACCAGTTTGTTTTTCTGTTGGAAATCCAATCAGTATTTTTAATGAAACCACATTTTGTAATCTATAGATGTAGGTGATGTGTTCCCCTAAATCTTGCTTCTTCTGAAACGTTTCTCCCCTAAAAGAAATATGTACTGGCTCTCTTTTCTCTAAACCCAGATGATATAAACACGCCAGGAATTTATATAATAAAGATTTGATATTTCCCAACTTCCTTATCATTTCTCCTCTGCTTTCAACTCCTACTCAATGTATTTCCCTAAGGGAGTCTAACTTCTTACCCAATTCACAAACAAAATCCTGACGCAAAGAACAGCCACAAAACCTGTAATAAGAAGGGATAGGAAGGGCAAAAAATCTGCATGCAAATGTAAACAAATATGCTCCTAGACACCAGCCAGTGGTGGCTAGATAACTGATCTATCTCTCCTACTTGGTCTTCCATCCCCCCAAGTCTTGAGTGTTTCTATATACACAGTCCATCCTGTGACCTTGAACACAAACCATGTGACATAATTTGTAAGTATTTATTCTGTGGTCCTTGTATTGGTGTTAATTTCATGTAAGTATCCACGACTCACAGTCCAGAAACTCAGGTGCAAAAACCCCCCATCTCTTCATTTACATAAATCAGTCTGATTTCTGATTCAATACCAATAATGCAAGTCTGGTGGAAAATGTAACCTCGATCACTTTCAGAGTTTCCCGATGGTTCCTTGGAGCATTCTCAAGGTTATGGAGGTTTGTCACTGTTCTGTGATCAGTCCTCTGGACAAGGGTTATCAGGTTATCACTTGCATGGCCCAGCATGTGGGAGCCCATCTGCCTAAATAAGCTAAGGTTTGCCACTCCCATTTCTTCCTTGGGTCCAAGTACTTCTGGGAAGCCATAACCAAGACGCCTTCCTCCAAGACCCTCAGACTTCCCTTTTCTTTTATCTAAATTCTTTCTAATCTGTGGTGGGGAGAGGCTCTGATGGAGAGGGGAAAGCTCCATCACATCTCTGTCTTCTCCACAGCATCAGGTCTCCAAGCAAAACAGTCTTAGTGGGGGTCCCTTATCGGGGATCCACAGTCTTATCTCTTCAGTGGCTTGGGTTTGGAAACAAATCAGTCAGCCCCAAGCCTTCTCTGAACATGGAACATCAGGGTCTACTATCTGTTTGAATAAGGGGGATAAAGGGAGAAAATTGGGCTGAAATACAAAGCTCAAAATGCTACTTAGCCAATACTAATGAAATACACAGCCTTTCTCTTTTTTTTTATTTTTTTATTGTTATGTTAATCACCATACATTACATCATGTTCCATGATTCATTGTTTGTGCATAACACCCAGTGCTCCACACAGAACGTGCCCTCTTTTTTTTTATTTTTTTATAATTTTTTATTGTTATGTTAATCACCATACATTACATCATTAGTTTTTGATGTAGTGTTCCATGATTCATTGTTTGTGCATAACACCCAGTGCTCCATGCAGAATGTGCCCTCTTTAATACCCATCACCAGGCCAACCCATCCCCCCACCCCCCTCCCCTCTAGAACCCTCAGTTTGTTTTTCAGAGTCCATCGTCTCTAATGGTTCGTCTCCCCCTCCGACTTACTCCCCTTCCTTCTTCCCCTCCTGCTATCTTCTTTTTTTTTCTTAACATCTATTGCATTATTTGTTTCAGAAGTACAGATCTGTGATTCAACAGTCTTGCACAATTCACAGCACTCACCATAGCACATACCCTCCCCAATGTCTATCACCCAGCCACCCCATCCCTCCCACGCCCCACCACTCCAGCAACCCTCAGTTTGTTTCCTGAGATTAAGAATTCCTCATATCAGTGAGGTCATAGGATACATGTCTTTCTCTGATTGACTTATTTCACTCAGCATAACACCCTCCAGTTCCATCCACGTCGTTGCAAATGGCAAGATCTCATTCCTTTTTATGGCTGCATAATATTCCATTGTGTATATGTACCACATCTTCTTTATCCATTCATCTGTCGATGGACATCTTGGCTCTTTCCACAGTTTGGCTCTTGTGGACATTGCTGCTATAAACATTGGGGTGCACGTACCCCTTCAGATCCCTACATTTGTATCTTTGGGGTAAATACCCAGTAGTGCAATTGCTGGATCGTACGGTAGCTCTATTTTCAACTGTTTGAGGAACCTCCATACTATTTTCCAGAGTGGTTGCACCAGCTTGCATTCCCACCAACAGTGTAGGAGGATTCCCCTTTCTCCGCATCCCCACCAACATCTGTCGTTTCCTGACTTGTTAATTTTAGCCATTCTGACTGGTGTGAGGTGGTATCTCATTGAGGTTTTGATTTGAATTTCCCTGATGCCAAGCGATTTTGAGCACTTTTTCATGGGTCTGTTGGCCATTTGGATGTCTTCTTTGGAAAAATGTCTGTTCATGTCTTCTGCCCATTTCTTGATTGGATCATTTGTTCTTTGGGTGTTGAGTTTGATAAGTTCTTTATAGATTTTGGATACTAGCCCTTTATCTGATATGTCATTTGCACATATTTTCTCCCATTCTGTCGGTTGTCTTTTGGTTTTGTGGACTGTTGAAATACACAGCCTTTCTCACTCAAAACAGTTGATGCTCATGTTTGACAGAGAATGCCTAAAGTCTAGATGAGCCCCTGCCAGTTTCAGTAATTCAAGTTTTTTTTTGAGTCCTGAGCTAGGAGGGGAGATCTAAGCCATAGCCGCCAAAACTGCTCTTTCCCCTTGAAGGTCAAACAGCATCTCTCCTTTTGTCAAAAGCACTAGTGTACAAAAATTTTAAAGAGAAATTATTTAGGAAAGCACCATCCATGGGTGTTTTTCAGCTAGTTCCTGAAAGTTTGCCTTCCCAACCTTCCCTGACAGAATGAATGACTCTTTCCTTTATTCCCACACAGTGTGAAATTTATAGGTATTTTTAGCACTTACTTTATTCTGCCTTCTCTGTGTGGCAATAAATGAAGACCACCCAAGTAAGAACAGGAAAAGTCTACTTATTTTTTAAGAAAAGATTTTATTTATTTATTTATTTGAGAGAGAGAGTGAGCGAGAGAGAGAACACAAAAGCAGGGGCAGAGGGAGAAACAGGCTTCCCGCTGAGCAGGGAGCCCAACATGGAGTTTGATCCCAGGACCCTGAGATCATGACCTGAGCCAAAGGCAAACACTTAACCAGCTGAGCCACCCAGGCACCCCAGGAAAAGGCTACTTATTTAGAGCTGGCTGTGACAAGGGAGTGAGCCACCACCACTTGGATTTCACAGAGACTGCAAGGAGGCAGTGGAGTGGAAGCGCTTTATAATGGAAGAAGGGAAGGCTCTAGGGGTGCCCTGATTGGAAGCTGTTGGCCTGGGGAAGCTAGAGGTAGGTCAATTGGTAGCACAGAATCCTGAGCAATTGGTTAGGGGTGCCTATTTGGCGTACTCTGGTTGGTACTAAGGTGGAAAGCAGAGACCAAAAAAAAAATTAAGGAACTGTCATATATTAATTAAATCCTGGCCACTTGGGACCAATCATTATAGGGGTTATTATTTAGCTTCCTGGACTGGTTGCCAGAAATAGTGGTCTGACCTCCCTCCCGCAAGTCTAACTTATAGACAGTAGTCCGGCTTTCTGAGCTGGTTACCAGGATGGTGAATTGGTTTCCTGAACTGATTGCTGCAGATTTGAGGTCAGAATTTTATTTTTATAGCTTAATTTTTTTACCATAGGTCTGGCCATTGTCCATTTTATATTCAGTCTCTCATCTATTATAGTTGGCTCTTTATGTTCATGATTATAAGCTCCTTGAGAACAGAGATCAAATCTTTGTGTTTCCAAGGCCAAGAGTCTAAGACAATTATTTTGAAAATTAAATTGAATCAATTTCACATATATGTTTTTGGAAGAAAACTGACTATATTCCAGTTTCCCTACTACAGTCATGAGGTTTATTTTTTCCCTTTCACACAAAATTCTAAATGCACAGTACGGTACCATCCTCCATTTGAGGCAAGCTCCCACTGCTAAAAACTCTCCAGACTCCACTTGTGGCCGATTTGACCTCAATTACATAACTGTCCTCTTACCAGCTTTGTATATTTCCCCTTGCCTGGATTCTGTGGAAATTAAGGTGACAGGTCACCAATGAGATGCAGAATACCATCTGACAGGGTTCATGAATCAGCATTTTATTGTTATGAAACAGAACTGTATCTACCTTTCCCAAGTTGGCTTAAAAACAAGATGCATTTGTATTGAACCAACGTTTCCTTGTGTAATTTCTTTCTAGAGTATGTTTTCATTGAACTATACATTTTTACAGCTTTATTTTGATTGCCTGTATGGGACTAACATAACCCTCTCTAAGAAAAATAAGGTAGGTAGTTTCAGGGATCGAAGAGATGGTTTCATGATTTTTAAAAATTGTTTTCTTTTTTCTTTTTCCACATAGATATTCATGCCACAAACCTGGGTGTGATCCTAGCCTCTCGCCCCTCTGTCATTACCCACATCCAGGCATCATATTGCCAGTATTACCTAAATACTTCAAACATCTCTCTTCCCTTTCTTCCCACGGCCACCATCTTGGTGTGGCAGGCACCTCTCACTCCCATCCTGGACAGCTACAAATGCATCTTGCCTGGTGTCCTGACTCCAGTCAATGCCCCACACTGGCAGAGATTTTTCCACACTGAACATCTAGGCACATCACTACGCTACTTATATCCTGTCGTGGTTCCTCACCACCTGCCAAATAAGCCAAAATTGTGACCATGGTTTTGGTGGTCTAACGACCATCTGACCCCTTCTCAGTCTCCACTCTGTCCCCCTAGAAGCACCCAACTTCAGCCACATGGGACTAAGTGCCAGGCTCTAAAAGAACCCAGATTCTCTTGCTCACTTGCTTTTGCACATAACTTCATTCTACTTCATGATTCAGATTAGTGGCTAGTCTTCCCTGACGTTCTTTCCCCAAGACTGATTTCTGTTGGCTTAGCAAAGTACCTGGGGCAGAACAGGGAGTCACTACCTACTTCTCTGATACAATAAACAGATGCTCAATTTACATTATGCTCATGCAGCTCCTAAACTAGGAACTCATTAGATATCTTTCCTCTAAGCCTCCTAACATCCTGCTTCACACCCAGTCACACCTCGGAAACTACAGTTTTCGGTGGTTTCTCTCCAGACAATGGTGTGCTGATCTTTGTTTGGTAACTGGTTCTCCTGCAGGACAGAGCCCTAATTTGTAGTATTTGCCCATTTCTGCAGTGTAAACTCTCCCATCCAGGACCAGCTACATAAGTTATAGGGCCTGCTGCAGAATGAACACGTAGGGTTGACTGTTAAAAGTTATTCAGAATGTCAAGACAGCAACAAGAAAGCATTTAACCAAACATGAGTTCTTGTGAAAAGACACAGATTTCACACCCAAGGAGCACTCGCTTTGACCAATGAACTCTGAGTTGGGAGATTTGCACAATCAGCTTGTGCACAGGTGAGCCATTTCCAGAATACCAGTGCCTTCAGTACCCAGAGTACTTTGCGTACCACAGAAGGCCTTCTCTTTCTACCTCTACAGCCCCATCTTCCAGCCCCTGCCTTCCCTTCCCTTATAGGAATAATGACCTGCTTGTATCCCTCCAAATACAGCATGCTTTTCATGCTATGCTATATTGTTCATGCTGTTTCCTCTGACTGCAGTTTCTTCTTCCCACTCCTTCCCAAAGTCTTCATCTAAATGGCTCCAATTCATCCTTCAATGCTCAGTTCAGACAGGAACTTTCTCCTCTGGAACGTTTCCTCTGAAATCCCATTGACCCAGAGATTCTTCTAGAATTGAAGGGAGGGTAAAGAATGGAGAACAAGAGGTCAGCCTGTTACACATTTCTCCCCTTGCAAAAGGAACAGTAAGAATCAGAATACCTTTGTTTATATTTCAAAGACTGAGTATATTTTGATGTAAAATATGCTGAACCAAAGATAACTTTAAAGAGGCCTTTTCTCCCCTATCAATGGCTTTCCCAGGTGAGAGAATCAGACCGCCTAATTGCTGTCCCTTTAGCTTTGGTCTGAACACAAATAACTAGGTCATTGCTCTCTGACTCTCTTCTCTCTCTGTCTCTAACTGAGATAAAGTTCACATACATAAAATTTGCCATTGTGGAATATACAATTCAATGCCGTGAGTATATACACAATGTTGTGCAATATCACCTTTATCTAGTTCCAAGACATTTTCATTACCCAAAAGGAAACTCCATGCCTATCCCCACCCCTGCTCCCTCTTGTCCCAAGCAACCACAAATCTATTTTTTGTCTCTGGATTTATCCCTTCTGGATATTTCATATAACTGGAACCATGCAATACCTGCTCTTTCATGTTTGGCTTCTTTCACTTAGCATAATGTTTTCAAGATTCATCCATTCATCCATGTAGCATGTGTCAGAAATTCATTATTTTTTACAGTTGAATAATATTCTCTTGTATGGATAGACCACATTGTGCCTATCCATTCATCAAGTGAGCGACCTCTCTGAGTTGTTTCCACCCCGTGGCTACTGTGAATAATGAGGCAACACATTTCTGTGTAGACACGTTTTCATTTCTCTTGTCTTTTTCATGTCTACCTAGGAGTGGAATTCCTGGATCAAAATTCTATATTTAACTTTTTGAGGAGTCTTCTGGCTTTTTAAAGTGCCAGATGTGAGGAATACTCAATCCATTTGAAACATGCTGGTGGGGATGGAGACCTGGAATGGGCTTTCTGTAACCTCCAGCGGTGTCCTCGCCTCTCTGCTGTGCAGTAAGACCTCCGTGTACCACACCACACTGCACCGAAATTATCCATCTCCAGTGTCAGTAACCCTGACTAGCCTGCAAGTCTTTGTACAGCAAGAGCCAGTGTTGTGTTTAGTTGTGTTAATTGTGCCTAGCACATAGCAGGAGCTCAAAAATATTGGTGAGTCTAAATCAACTCACCAGTGATTAATTTAGGCATCATCCTTTACTGTTTTGGTCCTTGTTTACTAAAAACACCATTTCTCCTCAGGATCCCCCACAGAGAGCTGCTGATAAGGTACAGCGCCATCATCTAACAGGAGGGGCATGTAAATTTGGAAAGCAATAAGCCCCAGACGTAGTAATAACAAGGACGACTGCTCCGGGACAGTACATTTAACTTGTGTTTAAATTAAAAGTGAAGCGCCTTTGAGTATTTCTCAGCTCTTAGTACAAGAGCTCATTATCTTGAGCAAAATACAATCTTAGATAACACTGACAATAAAGCTAAGCGTTGTGTCTGTAAGAAAAATTATGTCAGTGATACACTGGTTGTGTTATATTTCTATTGTTCAGAACGTTTGGCCTACAAGTTCACCCACTCTGCCTCTGCAGAATAATGAGTATATTATAGGATCATGGAGAAGGACACAGTTAGTTTTTTAAATGTGCAGTAAACTTAGCACTACAGTGAAATGGAACTCAGTCCCAGCTACTGCTCGGTTGGCTTTAGGTGTTATCTGAATATGATGCCTGCCATTCAGGGACCTGCACGTGAAGACAACATGACGCTCTGTGAAACTCCCTGTTGTTGCAATGAGGAGATCTCTTTCTCCCCGCTGTCAACTCTCCCTTGATGTTGAGACGCTGAGGCTAAGAATGATCAGACACCAATTAAGCCACCGCGATCAAAGAATTATGCAAGAGGACGACGAGGCAAGGACTGTCTGCTCCTGAGAGATAAACTGTGAAGCATGCAAGGGGAAGAAATACTCATTTTGGGTTAAAATGGGTGGTTTCAGGGTGGCGGACCATACGCGGAGACCAAGTTCACCGTCTCCTTCTAAACCCGCCCTTCTTTCTGTGTATATGGTGTCCCCGTCTCCCCACAGCCGAGACTCAGGACGAGGCATCAGCTCAGGTGCCTTCTCTCTTGTCCTCAGTGTTAGCTTCCACACTGTGCCCACACAGCCTCCAAAGCCCCTCACGTGTGTCCCATCCTTCACCTCCTGCTGCCACATCCTACAAACAATTTAAGCCGACGGTAACTGGGTTATTGAAATAGCCTTCTAGCCGGCTTATGGTGTCCAGATTCCCTGCACTCTTAACTTATTTATGAATCCGCCTCACAGGAAGGCTAATTCACATTGAGAAACTGCTAATGACAGCCTGCTCCCTCCAGAATAAAGTATAATGGCTGGCTGGTTATTCAAAGCCCTCTGTAACTTGGCCCCGACTTACCTTTCCTCACCGCAGTTAAAGTGAACTATTTCTGTTCCTGACACACATTCCTACTCTCTTCAGTGGGGTTCCCCAGGGTCCCTGACATGAGGATTAGTGTGCAGGCGGCTTATGGAAGAAGCTAGACACAGGAGGAGAAAATGCCTCCCTCCAAAAAGATGGGGTGTAATTTCCCGTGGAGGAAAGCTATGGGAGCATGAGGCTGATCGAGCAGAGGAAGTCTGCAGCTTTAAAGTGAGCCTGAGAAGCAAAGTTTACTGGTCTTCCTACTCCTGCACCAGCAAGTCCTTGGCTAGGGGCTGGGTGGGCAGGGGGCAGTGAAGGTGAGATGTAAACTCTAGGCATTTCTGGATCTCTGTGCAAGGAGGCAAAACTGGCCCAAGTGGTTTAAAGACAGTCTTCAAAGAGTCACAGGTGCAGACTCTTTGACCCAGGGGGGTGGGTGCATGGGGGTGGAAGATGACAAAATGTACAGGGACCTAGAGGATTTGGGTGGAGTGGTAACAGTGTCTACCACACCTACTTGGTATCTTTCTCCTGTGGCCAGGAAAGAGCTTTTCATCTCCACTTCCCCAAAGCATGGCCAGTTTGACAGCCCAGCTCAAGAATGTCAACCTGTCTTCCCTAACCAACACACACACACACACACACACACACACACACACACACACACACAC